>NC_057358.1:121261302-121615052 GCF_016509475.1 Prionailurus bengalensis | reverse complement strand
GAATGTGATGTATCACATTGATTGATTGGCAAATATTGAACCACCATTCTATCCCTGGAATAAATACCACTTTATTGTTGTGAATGATTTTTTTAAATGTATTGGTTTTTTTTGTTTTTTTTTGTTTTTTTTTCAATATATGATATTTATTGTCAAATTGGTTTCCATACAACACCCAGTGCTCATCCCAAAAGGTGCCCTCCTCAATACCCATCACCCACTCTCCCCGCCCTCCCACCCCCTGTCAACCCTCAGTTTGTTCTCAGTTTTTAAGAGTCTCTTATGCTTTGGCTCTCTCCCACTCTAACCTCTTTTTTTTTTTTCCTTCCCCTCCCTCATGGGTTTCTGTTAAGTTTCTCAGGATCCACATAAGAGTGAAAACATATGGTATCTGTCTTTCTCTGTATGGCTTATTTCACTTAGCATCACACTCTCCAGTTCCATCCACGTTGCTACAAAGGGCCATATTGCATTCTTTCTCATTGCCACGTAGTACTCCATTTAAATGTATTGTTGAATTTAGTTTGCTAATACTTTGAGTTTTGCATCTATGTTAATTAGACATATTGATTTGTGTTTTCTTTTTTCTGGTGTTTTCATCTGCCTTTTGTTTGATTCCAGTATAGTAAGTTATACAGTGTTATATTTGTTTCAGGTATACAATACAGTGACTCAACAATTGTATACATTACTTAGTGTTCATCATGATAAGTGTACTCTTTAATCCCTATGGCCTATTTCACCCATTCCTCCACCCACCGCCCCTCTAGTAATCATCAGTTTGTTTTCTATAATAGTATAATTCTTGGGGTGCCTGGGTGGCTCAGTCCATTAAGCATCTGACTTCAGCTCAGGTCATGATCGAGCTCAGGTTCATAAGTTCGAGCCCCATGTCGGGCTCTGTGCTGACAGTTCTGAGCCTAGAGCCTGCTTAGGATTCTATGTCTCCTCTCTCAGCCCCTTGCCCACTCATGCTCTGTTTCTCTTTGTCTCAAAAATAAATAAACATAAAAAAATTTTAAAAAGGAGTGCCATTCTTGGTTTGCCTCTTCATTTTTTTGTTTTTTATCTTCTTTGTTTCTTATATTCCATATGAGTGAAATCATATGGTATTTGTTTTTCTCTGACTTATTTCACTTAGCATTATACTTTCTAGCTCCCTCGATGTTATTGCAAATGGCAAGATTTCATTCCTTTTTATGATATTTTTGTGTGTGTGTGTGTGTACATATGTATACCCTACATCTTCTTTATCCATTCACCTGTTGATGGATACTTGGGTTGCTTCCATAATTTGGCCATTGTAAATGGTGCTGCAATAAACATAGGAGTTCATGTCCCTTTCAGTTAATGTTTTTGTATTTTGGGGGTAAATAGTAGTGTGATTACTGGATTGTAGGGTAGTTCTATTTATAACTTTTTGAAGAACCTCCATACTATTTTTTACAGTGGCTGCACCAGTTTGCATTCCCACCAACTGTGTAAGAGAATTTGTTTTTCTCCACATTCTTACCAATATCTGTTTCTTGTGTTGTTGATTCTAACCATTCAGAGAGGTATGAGGTGATATCTCATTCTGGTTTTGATTTGCATTTCCCTGATGGTGACTGATGTTGAACATCTTCCCATGTGTCCATTGACCATATGTATGCCCTCTTTGGAGAAATGCTTATTCATGTCTTCTGCCCGTTTTAAAATTGGTTTATTTGCTTTTTGAGAATTGAGTTGTACCAGTTTTTTGTTTATTTTGGATACTAACCCTTTATCAGATATATTATTTGCAAATATCTCCTCCTATTCTGTAGGTTTTCTTTTAGTTTTGCTGATTATTTCCTTCATTGTGCAGAAGGTTTTTATTTTGATATAGTCCCAAGAGTTTATTTTTGCTTTTATTTCCCTTACCTCAAGACAAATTTTTTTGGCTCGTATCATGGAAGTTACTACCTGTGCTCTTTTCTAGGACTTTTATGGTTTCAGGTCTTATATTTAGGACTTTAATCCATTTTGAATTTATTTTTGTGTATGATATAAGAAAGTGGCCCAGTTTCATTCCCTTGCATGCAGCTGTCCAGTTTTCTCAACACAATTTGTTGAAAAGATTGTCTGTCTTCTATTGGATATTCTTTCCTGCTTTGTTGAAGATTAGTTGGTCATACATTTGTGGGTCCATTTCTGGGTTCTGGGTTCTGTACCATTGATCTATGTGTCTGTTTTTGTGCCAGTGCCATACTGTCTTAATGATTACAGCTTTGTAATACAGCTTGAAGTCTGGAATTGTGATGCCTCCAGCTTTGGTTTGCTTTTTGAGGATTGCTTTGGCTATTCAGGGTCTTTTCTAGTTCCATATAAATTTTAGGACTGTTTGTTCTAGCTCTGTGAAGAATGCTGGTGTTCTTTTGATAGGGATTACATTGAATATGTAGATTACTTTGGGTAGTATCGACATTTTAGCAATATTTGTTCTTCCAATTCATGAGCATGGAATGTTTTTCCATTTTTTTTTGTCTTCAATTTCTTTCATAAGTTTTGTATAGTTTTGGGTGTATAGATTTTTTACTTCTTTGGTTAGGTTTATTCCTAGATATTTTGGTGCAGTTGTAAAGGGGATCAATTCCTCAATCTTTCTGTTGCGTCATTATTGGTGTATAGAAATGCAACTGATTTCTGTGCATTGATTTTATATCCTGTGACTTTGCTGAATTCATGTATCCGTTCTGGCAGGTTTTCCACATAGAGTATCATGTTGTCTGTGGAGAGTGAAAGTTTGACTTCCTCCTTGCTGATTTGGATGCCTTTTATTTCTTTATGTTGTCTGATTGCTGAGGCTAGGACTTCCAACACTATGTTGAATAACATCCTTGTTGAATGGACATCCTTGTCGTATTCCTGACTGTAGGGGAAAAGCTCTCAGTTTTTCCCCTTTGAGGATGATTTTAGCAGTGGGTCTTTCGTATATGGCCTTTATGATCCTGAGGTATGATCCTTTTATCTCTACTTTCTTGAGGGTTTTTATCAAAAAACAATGCTGTATTTTGTCAAATGCTTTTTCCGCATCTGTTGAGAGGATCATGTGGTTCTGACCCTTTTATTAATATGATGTATCACATTGATTTGTGGTTATTGAACCAGCCCTGCATCACAGGAATAAATCCCACTTGATTATGCTGAATAATTCTCTTAATGTATGGTTGGATCTGATTTGCTAGTATCTCGTTGAGAATTTTTGCATATGATCACTACTTTAAATTTTCATCAGGCATATTACTTATTTCTCTTTTGCTTATATCTGTTGTAATTTTGTCCTATTCTTTCATTTGGGACATATTTCTCTGTCTCCTCATTTTGTCCACCTCACCGTGTCTGTTTCTGTGTGTTAAGAAGGTCAGATACATACATCTTCTGCTCTTCAGAGTAGAAGACATATGAAGAAGAGGTCCTGTAGTGACCTCCAGTGCAATGTCTCCTGTTCATCAGAACCTGGCTCTTCAAAGGAGTCTCCTATGTGTGTTGCTTGCATCCTGCTATTGAATCTGAATCGCTTTTCCTTTCACTCCAGACATCTGCACTGACTCTGCCTGTGATGGACTGTGCTTGCTCTCTGTGATACTAGTGAGCCCCAGGCAGGCTGGCTTTGAGGGGCTGTGACAGCAGAAGGGCTCAGGTGCTGGGTGGCACTGTTAGCAAGATTTGCACTGAGCTACTAGTCCTGCTCTCTTCCTCACAGCCCAGTGGCCACTGGGGGCATGAAATGCAGCAGCTGTAGTGGCCAGCGGTCTGCAGCATCTTCTCCTGCAGTGGCTGGGTGCAGCATCTATGCTCCCAGTGTCTTTGTGCACAATGGCTGGGTAAGAAGTATGGCAACTGTGGCGTGTCACATCTGTGCATACAGTAGCTGGGTAGGGTGTGCGGGCTTTAGCAAGATTTGCACTGAGCCCAGGGCCAAGGCCAGCAGGCTTGGAGTCCTCAGGGAGAACTCATGGGCAGGCACACTGCTAACAGGTTGAATAGCAAGTGTCTGTTCATTGTTGCCTCCCACACGTGGCTCTGTGTTCATGCTGAGGGGTGGGGGAGGAAAATGTCACCTGCCAGCTACTTTGTTCCCCTTCCCCCAACATGCTCCCAAATCAATATAAACAGAGCTCCTTCCCATTGTGTAAGCTGTTGTTTCTATGTTACTTCTCCTTGGACTACCGTTTCTTTAAGGGTGGAGACTGGCTATCACTCCCCCTCCTGGCTTGCCCAGTGCTGAGTCAGCTGGCTTGTTTTTCTAGAGATTTTAAAAAATGTTTTCATTATTTTTGAGAGAGGGAGATTGAGTGTGAGTGGGGGAGAGACAGAGAGAGAGGGAGACACAGGATCTGAAGCAGGCTCGGAGCTGTCAGCACAGAGTCTGACATGGGGCTCCAACCCACAAGTCTTGAGATCATGACCTGAGGTGAAATCTGATGCTCAACGGACTGGGCCACACAGGTACCCCTAAGTCAGCTGACTCTTAAAGTCCCCTGAAAGCAGGGAATTCAGTCCCTTCTAGTTTCCAAGGCCAGACATGGGAATTCATTTTCCCCATGTGGCCTCCCTGGTGCTTTCCCCTCAGCATGACTGCAGCCCCCTCCCTCCTGCAGGCAGATCCTAACCACTGTTTCTGCCCTTCCTAACCTCTCCAATGCAGCTTCTTATCTACATTTAGTTGTAGAGTTTGTTCTGCCCATCTTTGGATCACTCTCCAGTTTATTTACTTGGATGTGAGTGATAAATCTAGCTGTAAAGCTGGGATGAGGTGAGCTTAGGGTTCTCCTACTCCACCATCTTCCCAATCCCCTCTCCAGCATGATACCAGTTTTGTTTTGTTTTTTCAAGATTGCTTCGGCTATTCAGTGTCTTGTGGTTCTGTACAAATTTTAGGATTGTTTGTTCTAGTTCTGTGAAAAATGCTGTCAGTATTTTGGTAGGGATTGCATTAAGTCTGTAGATTGCTTTGGGTATATGGACATTAACAATATTTGTTCTTCCAATGCATGAGAGTTGCTAGTGATTCTTTATGTTAATTTTGTTTCCTACAACTTTACTGAATTCATTGACTAGATCTAACAATTTTTTAGTAATTGTAGTCAGTCTTTATAGATTTTCTCTTCTCTATATAAAATCATCTGTAAATAGAGACAATTTTACTTCTTCCTTTGCATTTCTGATGTCTTTTATTTCTTACCTGATTGCTCTGGATAGGACTTCAATTACTGTGTTGAATAGGAATGGTCATAGTCGTCACCTTTGTTCTTGTTCTTAGAGGAAAAGCTTTTCAGCCTTTCACTATTGAATATGATATTAGCTGTGGGATAGTCATATGTGACCTTTATTATGTTGAAATATGTTCCTTCTATACGTAATTTGTTAGGAGTTATTATGAACAAATGTTGAATTTTGTCAAAAACTTGGTGTTACCTACTGATATAATCATATGCTTTTTTTTCTTTCATTCGATTAATGTGATGTATCATATTTATTGAATTGTGTATGTTGAATCATCATTGCACCCAGAGATAAATCCCATCAGATCCTGGTGAATGATAATACTCTTAACGTGCTTCTGAATTCAGCTTGCTAGTATGTTCTTGAGAATGTTTGCATCTTATTCATTAGAGACATTGGCCTCTAGTTTTCTTTCCCTTATAGTGTCCCTTTTCCGATTTTGGTATCAGAGTAACCTGACCTTGAAAAATGAGTTTTGAAGTCTTCCATCTTCTTTGATTTTTTTGGAAAGATATGCAAAAGATTGGCATTAATTCTTGCTTAAATGTTTGGCAAAATATACCATTGAAGCTGTCGGGCCTGGAGTTTTTCTTTAGTGGGAAAATTTTGATTACTAATTACCTTACTAGAAATTGTTCTGTTCACATTTTTTTTTCTTCAAGTTTATTTATTTATTTTGAGTGAGACACAGAGTGCAAGCACAGAAAGGGCAGAGAGAGAGGGGGACATAGGATCCATAGGCTCCACACTAACAGCAGACAGCCTGATGCAGGGCTTGAACTCATGAACCCCAAGATCATGACCTGAGCAGAAGTCAGATGCTTAACTGAGCCACCCAGGTGGAGTTCCTAGTCTGTTCAGATTTTCTATTTCTTCCTGACTCAGTCTTGGTAAGTTACATGTTTCTAGGAATTTTTTTCATTTATTCGAGGTATTCCAGTTTATTGGCATGTAATTTTTCTTAGTTGCCTCTTATGATCTTTGCATTTCTGTGTATTCAGTTGTAATGTCTCCTTTCTCATTTATAACCTTGCTGATTTGGGTCTTTTCTTTTTCCCTTGGTCAGCCTTGCTAAAAGTTTGTCAATTTTAACAAAACTAAGAGTTGATTTTATGAAAAGATAATCTTTTGAATTGTTTACTGTTCTCTTATTTCTGTTCTAATCTTTATTATTTTGTTCCTCTGTTAACTTTGGGCTCAGTTTGTTCTTCTGTTTCTAGTTCCTTAGGGTGTAGAATTAGGTTATTTGAGGTATTTCTTGTTTATTAATGTAGGCATTTACTGTTGTGAACTTCCCTCTTAGAACTGCTTTGCTGCATTCCGTAAGTTCCTGTATGTTGTATTTCCACTTTCATTTGTCCCAAGATATTTTTAATTTCTTTTTTGATCCAGGTTGTTAAGGAGAGTGTTGTTTAATCTCTGTGCGTTCATGAATTTTCCAGTTTCCCTTTTTTATGGATGTGTAGTTTCATACCATTATGGACAAAGAGAATAGTTGGTATGATTTCAATCTTTCTGAACGTGCAAAGACTTATTGTGTAGTTTAACATAGGGTCTATCCTAGAAAAAGTTCCATGTGCATTTGAGAAGAATGTGTATTCTGGTATTGTCAGATAGATGTTCTCCATAGGTCTGTTATGTCCATTTGGTCTATAGTGTTATTCAAATCTGCCATTTTCTTATTGATTTTCTGTCTGGATGATCTATCCATTATTGAAAGGGGTATTGAAGTCTCTAACTAGTAGTGTATTGCCATTCATTTCTCCTTTTAACTCTATTACCTTTGATTTAAACTTTTTTTTAATGTTTATTTTTGAGAGAGACAGAGACAGAACACAACTGGGTTAGGGGCAGAGAGAGAGGGAGGCACAGAATCAGAAGTAGGCTCCAGGCTCCGAGCTGTCAGCACAGAGCCTGATGTGGGACTCGAACCCACGAACTGTGAGATCATGACCTGAGCCGAAGTTGGACGCTCAACCAACTGAGCCACCTAGGCGCCCCTACATTACCTTTGGTTTATATGTTTAGGTGTTCTGATGCTGGGTGCAAATATTTACAATTATTATATTTTCTAGATGGGTTAACCCCTTTATCATTATATAATGACTCCTTTGCCTCCTTTTACCATTTTAACACCTATTTTTTCTGATAAGTATAGCTACCTTTTGGGTTGTTTTGTTGGTTACCATTTAATTGAAATATCTTTTTCTTTCTCTTCAGTCAATGTGTATCTTTTAGGCAGCATATAATTGGATTTTGTTTTTATTCAGCCATCCTGAATCAGGCATCCCACCAAGTTCCCTGGTCATGGCTCTGCAGATAAAGCCACTGGTTGGGATCATTTCTTGGGCATTGCAGCTAGGAACTCAATTTTCCAAGATCTGACTGCTGGTTGTTGCAAGCTCCTCCCTGTCCTCCATCACAATCAGGTTCCCAGTGGTCAAGTTCTGCATGTTCCCCTGCAATTCCTGTGGGGCAAAATTAGAATAAGGACTGCTAAGAAGTGACCCACAATACTGGGGGTGCTGGATGTTCACACTGAGCTCTATTTTCCCCCTGAAAGAACTGCAGGCTCAGAGGAGACCTCTTGGCATAGCACTGTACCAGCCTGGAAGAGGGGCAATCTGGTCAGCGAGTAGCTGTTCCTCTTACCCTTCTAATGTGGTCGTTTTTGGTCCCCATAGTACAGGGGGTGCTTCAGCATCACTGTTGCATTCTAAGTTTCTCTCTGTGGTCTTATCCATGAATGGTTGTTAGTTTTCTTCTTGTGAGGGGGAACAAAGAGAGGAACCTATGTCTCCAATTTGGTGATGTTATTCCTAACACTTGATTTCTTATTAAGTACATCAGAAATTCTCTTCTCTTTCTTTGCCTTCCTCCTCCCTACAAGCCTAAAGACATCTTAAGATATTCACCACATTTCCCTTGTACCCCAAACAGGGAATCAGGAATTGTGATTGACAGAAACACTTGGAATAGCAAAGGCAGGACACCACAGGCAGAAAAAGGTTTTGGTCACGGAGTTAAGTTCAGTTTATGCTCAGACCAGGGAGAAAGTTGCACTTAATAAATGTTTACTTCTTTATCCTGATCAGTGCCTTTGGTAATCCTCTGCCTAGCTGTGACTGTTCATGGCCCATTCCAAACCCAAAGAGGGACTCACAATTCTTTGCCCCCATTGTTCTACCTGCCCCAAGGATTTATTGGGCCATGATGCTTGGGGTGGAGCTTCAGGCATACTGAACAAAAATGACAAGCTGAGTCAGTATGGCAAGTTGTCTTATTGGAATCTCTTTGCATTTCATCTCTGGAGACTTTTCATGGAAATTCCTTTTCCCTGGGGCTGCTGTGAAAAAGTTCACAGACTTCTCAGCCAGTGATTGAAAAGAAAACTCTTTCAATGGCTTTTTGTCTCAGTTTCCATAAAGTGTATCTCCTTAGTTTAGGCCCTGCTAGGGTTAGGACTTCACTCCCAGGAATATCAGGTCATAGAGAAAACTAAGAAATGGTTGAAGTTCTACCCTGTCCAATGCCACTCTGACTGCTGGTACTATATAGGCTAAGAAAACACCTAAGGTCTTTGGGAATCAACCGGCTTATGTGAATACATATCTAAACTAGGACAGTGTTTGATGGATCTGGTAATGGGAGCATTTCATCTCCTTAACTCACATAGGCAAGATGATAACATAGTTCAAGGGCAGGTTCTGCTCTCTTTAGAAAAGAGTTAACCACAACAGGCATTGTTTAGAAACCCCCCCCCCCCCCTTTTTTTTAAACAGATGTATGGCCTCTTCCAAAGATTAGCAGACCAAATTAATCAGGGCAATTAAAACATCATACGTAAGTGTCATTGGCTATATTTCATATTTCCTCAACAAAGTTATGTCAATGACATTTTCCAAGTTCTTCTGAGAGATCTCTAATTAGTTGGCTTGATATTCTAAAAAAGTAGCCTAGAAACAAGATGGAAAAAAAAAATGTACTCTGTCTGAAGTGATTTCTCAGGAGTGTGGGAGTAATAAACCTTCCTTTAAAGATCTCACTCTAATTTCTCTTATTCTATGAGAAAAAAATATGACAGAATTTCAGAAGACCCAACTGAAAATATTCCATGTGCATAAATTTATTTTAAATTTTATTGCATCACATTATACAAGCATTAAACATGGCTTCATGTTGATGACTATTTAAATGTGAAAATTTGTCATTCATGTCAGTACCCTTTGGCTATTTACAAGTAAGGAATTTCTATGTACTTTATATATCTCTGTATTTGTATGTACATATGTAAGAATACATGACTATACATATGTACACACAGAAATACATCTATGGCCATACACATAGCTATAGATATGTCATATATAATAATCTCCTCAGAAAGATCTGAAATTAAAAAAAAAGAAAAAGTTGTAAACAGGGTCTTGTCTGTATCGTTCAGTGACGTGGAAATTGGACCATATAATGACATTCTAGGAATGTGTGTCCAGGTGTCTGAATACCCTTATTAGCCCAGTGTCTGTAAAATTCACATGGGACAGAATGCAAAAAAGGTAGCAAACAGGCTGAAAAACAGGCCCAGTATACAAGTTCCCCTTGGTTTTAAAAACTTGAGAATGTAACTGCCCATGATGTGCATGCTTGCTTGGTCAAGAATGGTCTATGGATAGAGAGCAATTGTGTGCTGCAACGTGATTTCACAGCAGCATGATTTCCCAGGTAGTCCTTTAAGGGTGCTGACTCCCCTGCTGCTGCCAATGTCTGCGACATGCACTGCGGTTGCATTTTAGTCATTCACTTGAATGTGCTTTTGCACAGCTGGGAGAAGTAAACAGGTTTCAGGTCCTTGGCTTGGAAATGAACTGTTACCTAGAAAGAGGAAAGAAGGCATTGAAACCCCATGTACACACAATGGCTTAAGAACACGGTGTGCAATGGTTTATTTGTACTCACCATGAATCAAAGGCATTGAAAGAATTTGCAACCCCAAACCGAGTCAGGTATGGTATAAACATTATTGTGCCTGCTTTACAGATGAACAGACTGAGTCAGAAAGGCAGTCTGAAGCAAGGTGACATCCTGCCAACTGTTGGAGGAATAAGACAGACAAATACTATGCTTTCAAGTAAAAATTAGAAATGGCCTCTGGGGAGAAAGCAACCCATAATGATGAGGCCAGAAAAAACTCCCAATTGGTTACTAGCCTTATAGCCCAGTGCAGCCCCTAGAAGTGTAGGTAATGCCGCTTACTGCACCTTGGTCTTGGCTACTGGAGCTCCTGGGAGCAATTCTCTTCACTAATGTCTGCCTCCTACCCTAAACAAAGCCGTCTGGATAGTCAGCCATTTTCCTTTGAAGGCTGACCAGAGCCAGAGAAAAGGTGATCAGAATGGGGCTTGGAACAAATTCTAGAATCCCAGAGCGTTAAAACTGGATAGGCTCTTTTTTTATTTTTATTTTCTTTTTAAGTTCTTAAATTAAATTCTAGTTAGTTAACATACAGTGTAATATTAAAAACTGGATAGACTCTTAAAGTATTGTTCAGTCCAACTTCTTTACTTTTGTAAATGTGGAAATCAAATCCACATGAATATTCCATTCCAGGTTGTACAGAGAATGGAAAAGCCAGGTCTAGAATCTGGTGGAGCATAACACAACGTTTAACAATACAAATCCCGTATAGTATTCGGTAGCACTTTATTGTTTCCTACATGTCTCACATACATTGCCTTATTTGAGCTGCATATTAGTTCTGTCAAATAAACAGGCTCAGAAAAAGTAGGCAATTTTCCCAAAGTCGCATAGTCAGATGGCAAATCTAGGAAATGGCAAAATTATTACGTTGCAAAAAATGTCTTACTTTTAGTGAAACCAAGACCTACTTTGGAATTGAGGGAGGGGCATTGTTCAATATCTATATACTATTATCCTTGTGGGCCTGGGGTCTGGGTGATTTCCTCTAAGTCCACCTTCATATCCAACTCAAAATAACCTCCTAGACTCTTAACACAGATCTGGGGCAACACAACTTCACTAGCTGAACAACAAATATCCCTGTAGATATTGTCTACATCGTAATCAATATGAAAAATGAAAAACATACTTTTTTTTCCCCTGTATATCTCATTTTTCTTTGGAGGCAAAATTTTGAAAAATATTTTCAAAGTTAGTCTTCAAACAAGTGGAAGGGGAGAAATGAGGGTGAGGAAGGCAAAAGAAATGCTATAATATTAGATTTACAGAGTACCAAAACTGAGAGCTCATCTAATCATTTCATTTGTGAGGAAACTGAGGCCCAGAGGTGAACTGAGTTGTCCAAGGACACACAGCCAATAATTGACTTACCTGAGAGAAGGTCCCAGGAAAACTTCCTGATAAGATATGTGAAAACATTATGAAACTGTCTTACAATGCTTTTAGCCTTAATCCACCTCCTTTATTCACTGAATTGCATTTAATGGGTGCCATGTGCTTAATGCTATACTAACTAGTTGGAAGAATAAAATTACCATCCATAAAGATACCATTCCTAAAGACGCTTACAATTGTGCTGGGGAAGCCTGATAACTATTTGAAAATCATAAATCATACAGTTCAATATATAGGTCAATACACGTAGTAATGATGCCATAACCGGAGAAGTTTCTAAGAAGTGAATCTCAGCAGGCTGGTAAGTCTGGGAAAAACTTACTAGAGGGTATGGTGTGACATGGACCATCCTGGAAGGAAACAATAAGTGGGTGATGGAGGGAGGGCCATCTTGGGTGAGATAAAAAGGTGACTTTAATATCTCCAAGGCAACAGGACTCTTTTCTGTTGAAAGAGAACTGCCAAACAGGAGTAGAAGGCAGAAAAGGTTTATTTCAGGGAATAAGAAGGCCAAGTCATAAAGACCTTGACTACCAGGCCAAGAGTGTCATGGAGGTAGAGAAGAGTTGCAGGAATTATGTGCAAATGGAAGATAAAGTTAAATTGTGCAATTAAGAAATAAGCTGGCTTGAGAAGCTTCTAAGGAGTTTGACTCATGTCAGTAGAATGATGGCAAGCTTTGATTCAAGGAGTTTAAAGCACTAACTTCAACCCAAGGAGAGGTTTCAGACCATGAGCACACCTCTCACCTACCTGGTCATGGCCACTCATTGTGGTGTGCTTTTCCATTTTTCTTCCTCTCCTTTCGTTCCTTCTGGAGACGCTCCAGTTCTGCTTCGTACATCATCTCTTGAATCAAGTATTTCTCTCTTCTCATTCGATCCCTTAGATCTTTTGGGAGGTCTGGGATCAGATATGAAATGAGGTGCTTTATACAAAACACGAGATGCTAAAAACATAAAGGAGAATACAACAAGTTAGGTTTATTGCCCATCCTTAGTGGAAAGAGCTCTGGGAATTGGTGCAAGAATGCCTCTCACTCCAGGGACATGGAGCCTCTCAAGTGTCTGGAAAGTGGAATGAGGTCAAGGGAAGTGTGTGTGAGGAAAGACAACCATAGGGATAGGTGAGGACCGAACTTGGTCTGATGAGACTTCATAGGGAATGAGAAAAGGAATAAGGAAAGAATGTGGAGAACTAGTGGTCAGAGAATGCAAAGGAGAGCCAGAAGTACATACACTGTGGAATCAGAAAACCTAGGGTTGAATCTTGGCTCTGTAGCTTTTATTACTTACGAGCTGTTTGTTTAGCTGAGAATAAGTCACTCTGAGCTTCAATTTACTCATGTGTAAGATGGGCATTATTGTGAAAATTATAAGAAAATGTTGCAAATACAAATTTCTAAATTTGCTTTGCAAATTTTAATTGTAAGAATTATCAGTAGGCCTAAGGGAAGTGATCATTTCAGGAAGAAACTTTTTTCCGGTAAACTGCCACAAATTCTTTACCTGACTTACTAATAGCGGAAACTCTAGAATCACTGTCATTTCTATTTGCCTATATGAGGATTATCAGTAAAGTACCAGATGATAATTTAAAGGCTTTCATAATTCTAAAGTATTAAAAACTTTAAAGAGGGACTGAGTCATTGATAAGTGAATTCCCAGGGAAGAACAACTTGTCTTCTCTTAGTTTCCTGGAGTGAAGAAAAAAACAAATGAAAAAGAGGTATAGGAAACTTCCAGTCCAAGCCAAGAGGCAGTCTTGGTTTTTCTTTAATCTGGCTTTTAACATATACAAATGGGTATCAAATTTCCACTTATAAGTATAGTCATAGAAATACAAATGATTTGGGGCATCTGGGTGGCTCAGTCGGTTAAGTGTCTGACTTCGGCTCAGGTCATGATCTCACCATTTATGAGTTCGAGCCCCATGTTGGGCTTTGTGCTGACAGCTCAGAGCCTGGAGTCTGCTTCGGATTCTGTGTCTCCCTCTCTCTCTCTGCCCCTCAGTCCAAGTAATGAATACTTATTTGTGTCTTAAATATAATGTCATGATGACACACAACCAGAGGTAACCACTTGTATAATACCCAGTTCAATGTTTTCCAGACTATAGTCTTTGAACACCTACATCAGGAAGAATCATCTTGGAGAGCTTGTGAAAAGCAAATTACAGACCTGATGTATCTGAATCTCTGTGAGTAGTGATAATAAAACCTACAATTTTCCAACAATGGCCCTAGAGTATTAGGACTAATGATTTCTGGTTTATCCATTAACAATCAACAATGGACTTTCAATTATTTCTTGAACAACTCAAGGTAAAAAAGATTTAAAAAAGAGGCTATATAATATTACTCTAATACTTCTGGACATATGTAATCACATTGAAAGTTCTCACAGTTGCATTTATGCATTATTCTCAGTTACTTCATTATGGCAAAGGTAGTAAAGGAATTGGTTAAGAGAAGATACCTCAAACACAATGATAAAAGCCAATCGAGCTGCTAGGACGTGCCAGAACTGCAGTGTGTAGCCATAGGGCACCAGTGAATGAGGAGGGTCACGGTAGTCTCGGTATCTATAAATATATAGGAGAATGAATGTTACATTCCAAGCTATGATTTTCCTGACTCCCATATCTCATCCATTCCCACTATGTAGTCCTCATTCATGACAGATGGTTTAAAAAGTTTCTCTCTTCTAGACATTTGTCACTTTACTTGTCCATCCTTTCTTCTTTTGGTAAAAGAAGATCTCCTCTCCTCTGGGAAATTATCCATGTGGGTTAGGCAGGGTTCACCCCCTACCCTGACTCCAGCTCAAAAGATGATCAGTGAGAATCTTCACCAGGACTTCTGCTAGAATGGTCATTTAGCGAATTATCGCTACGTCCACAGAGGGTAAACGCCTGGAGCTGCTGCTGGCTATCACAGACTATGTGGAGAGAGCTTCTTTGAGAATGGTAATTTGAACAACTCAGAGCCAGGAGAGAGGCACTGTGTTGGTGGACACTGCTGGAGGCTTGAGATTTAGCCATTACTAATGTATCATTCTGCCAACCTCCCAGTTACCTGAACCAATGACTTTTTAAAAGTCAGTTTATACTGGATTTCTCCCACTTGACAATAGAGTCCTTCCCAACATATGCTCCGACTATAACTTATGAATCAGCATCAAATTCCACAAATATATGTTGAGTACCTACTAGAAGCAAGGCACTGGTCCTAAGAACTTAAATCCATGTAACTCCATTTTATCTTTGCCATTATCATTGCTGTAATGACAGGTGGGGAAACAGAAAAATGACTCTCAATATTACAGAGTTTTCATTAGTCTTGAGCCCAGTATTCTTTTCATTAGCTCTAGAAATGTGTAAAGATCTGGAAGTGCTAGTTCTTCTAACAGTTCTGTATGTAAACTTACCAAATTCCATTGTCTCAGTAAAAATTATGATCATCCAGACTCCTAACCTGGATAGTACCTAACCTCAAGATCAGCACTATCTTATGTGTGAGAATACAAGACAATTCCTATGCAGGGTATCTGTTCTTAAAATTAAGTATAATTGACAGATGATGTTATATTAGTTTATATTAGATGTTATATTGATTTGACAATTCTATACATTACTCAGTGCTCATCACAATAAGTATTGTCACCATTTGTCATCATACAATGTTATTAAACATTGACGATATTCCCTGTGCTGTACTTTTCATCACAGGATTTATTTATTTTGTAACTGGAGGTCTGTATCTCTTAATCTCCATTATCTATCCTATCCACCACCCCTCTGACAATCAGCAGTTTGTTCTCTGTGTTTAAGAGTCTGGTTTTTTGTTCATTTGTTTTGCTTTTTAAATTCCATGTATAAGTGAAATCATATGATATTTATCTTTTTCTGACTTATTTCACCTAGCATAATACCGTCTACGTCCATCTATGTTGCCGCAAATGGCAAGATCTTATTCTTTTTGTGGCTGATATTCCATTATACACATATAAACCACCTCTTCTTTCACCGTTTATCTATCGGTAGATACTTGGGTTGCTTCCATACCTTAGCTATTGTGAATAATGCTTCAATAAATATGGGAGTGCATGTATTTTTGTTGAATCTGCATTTTCATTTTCTTTAGGTAAATACATAGTAGTAGAATTACTGGATTATATCATATATCTAATTTTTTGAGGAACCTCCATAATGTTTCCCACAGTGATTGCACCAATTTACATTCCCACTAACAGTGCATGTGGATTCTCTTTTCTCCACATCCTCCGCCAACACTTGTTGTCTTTTTGATACTAGCCATTCTGGCTGATGTGAGGTGGTATCTCATTGTGATTTTGTTGTATTTCCCTGATAATTAGTACTATCTGTTGGCCACTGGTGTGTCTTCTTTGGGGAAAATGGCTATTCAGGTACTCTATTTTTTAATATGATTGTTTTCTGGTGTTGAGTTACAGAAATTCTTTATATATTTTGGATATTAACCCCTTATCAGCTGTATCAATTGCAAATATCCACTCCCATTTACTAGGTTGCCTTTTAGTTTTGTTGATGATTTCTTTTGCTGTGCAGAAGCTTTTTATTTTGGTGTAGTCCCACTACTTTATTTTTGCTTTTGTTTCCCTTGCCTGAGGACACCTACCCATAAATATTTTGCTATTCCTGATGTCCAAGAGAATACTGCCCATGTTTTCCTCTAGGATTTTTATAGTTTCCAGTCTTACATTTAGGTCTTTAAAGCATTCTGAATTTATTTTTGTGTATGGTATAAGAAAGTGGTCCAGGGCACCTGGGTGGCTCAGTTGGTTGAGTGTCTGACTCTTGATTTCAGCTCAGGTCATGATCCCAGTGTTGTGGGATCAAGCCCTCCATCAGGCTCCGTGCTGAGCATGGAGCCTGCTTAAGATAATCTCTCTCTCTCTCTCTCTCTCTCTCTCTCTCTCTCTCCCCCACCCCTTCTGCCCCCTTTCCCCTGCTCACACTCACACTCTTTAAAAAAAAAAGTAGTCCAGTTTTATTCTTTTGCATGTAGCTGTCCAATTTTCCCAACACCATTTGTTGAAAGGACTACCTTTTCCCTATTGTATATCTTGTCCCCTTTTTCATAGATTGACCATATAGGTGTGGGTTTACTTCTGGACTGTCTATCATGTTCCATTGATCTATGTGTCTATTTTTGTTCTATGCAGAATATCTTTTTTTTCCAGAACCATATCATTTTATTCATAAATTTAATCATTTATAAACACATTTGGGCAGATTTGTTCATGAATTTCCTCATATTCATGTTGGCTTCCTGCACACTTTGGCGGCTCCATAATCTTTCCTTTTTTTAAATTTAAATATATTAAATTTATTGTCAAATTGGTTTCCATACAACACTCAGTGCTCATCCCAAAAGATGTATGCAGAATATCTTTGAAAAGAAGCAAAGACTACAAAAATGAGCTGTCACTATTATCACAATTATCATATTAATTATCATTACTGTCTATGGTATATAATAATGTATTACAATTGTTTTGTCAGTAAAATTATGTTTATGATGAGTATCTGGTGCTGAACTTAAGAATGAATCTACTAGTGCCTTCAAGCTGTTGGCTCTCTCTGTAATGATGAGGATTGGTCATTGTCTAAAACACCTTTTTTCTAATATATGATTACATAAATGGTTTCTGTCAAAGGTCCAATTTATTGGGGACTAAAAGTTTGCATGGACTAGTCTTTCTAGAAGAAAAATGGCAGTATGCTTTTTATTATACATATGGTTGATTATTAGACAAAAGTATATTTATAAAAGGAGGGAAACTGAATTGTTTCAAGAATCACCCTAACTCCTTAAACCTTTTACACAACAGCATTTGCTAAAACAAAATTCTTTTCAGAACCCACTGCTCCCCTTCCTATTTATGCCTCTGTTCTGCTCTTAACTGGTGCCCTTCATTGTGACTGCTCTATCTCCTAGCTTCTCAGACCTTGTTCAGCTTTTCATTTGAGGAATCTTACTAAATCTTTTTCTCCCCATATCTCTTGTAAATTCATTGTGTGGAAAATTATGGTTTTCCCTTGACTGTTCCCCAAACCACAATATAGATGTATCATTCTTAAATTTCTGCTACAAGTTTGGTAGTATTAAGTGAATTCATTTATACATCAAATATAACCATTCATTAAATATAAGCATGAAAACTAGAAAGATGAAATACTTTTTTATGACCCAAAGATGATTATCAAACATGACTATTTATAAAATTGTACATATATGCAAGTAGTTTTACCCCACCCCCATTCTGCTGTTTTGTTTTCCATGGTTTCAGTTACCACATCCTCCCTACCACAGTCAGGAGGGAGAGGATCCTGTTGCTGACTATTGTCACAATGTCAACAGGAGCCTAATGCTAGGTCACAATGCCTATGTCATTTGCCTCAATTCATCTCATCACATAGGCATTTTTACTTCACATTATCACAAGAAGAATGGCAAGTACAATGTTGTATTTTCATAGAGACCACATTCACATAATTTTTCTTACAGTATATTGTGATAATTGCTATTAGTTTTCCATCTTACTGTGACAAATTTATAAATTAAACTTTCTCATGTATGTATGTATATATAGGAAAAACATAGTGTATATAGGGTTTGGTACCATCCACAATTTCAGGCATCCATTTGGGTCTTGGAATGTATCTCCCTCAGATAAGGGATGACTACTGCAATATGCAAAAATGAAAACACTTGTTTTTAGGTGGTGGTCTTAAATTTTAATTTGTAGATTTTTATATTTTAAAAATGAACATTCCTTACATTTTTAATATTTAGAAAACACTTATACTCTTGGCTATGGTGAGTTGGGAATATTTGAAGTAATTTCTATATAGAGATCCAGTTGTTGAGAATATGCATCTATTTGCTCTGCCTCTGTCTAGGATACATCCATTTGTGGATCTATCACAGAGCTCTGCTAATATGTGTCCAAAGGATTGCGATGTTCCTACATTGGCACTTAACTTCTGATTCTTGTTCTTAGGACCTACGAAATTTTTAAAAGTTTCACTTTTCAGAAGCAGCAGGTTTCTGGCCTTCCTACTCTTTTAAGCTATTGTATCACAGTCAAGTTTCTCTCTAGAAAATTCCTTATTGCTACCCTAAGGCAATTAAGATGCAGTGGTGCTAATGAATTTGGCTGTCATCTGCTTCACTGCCCACAGCTATCTCCAAAACTCTGTACTGGAAAGCACACTGAAACCAAGTTGGGGTCTGCCTGACTTTATGATCTTGGGAAATTCAGGAAGCTTCTCTAGACATCAGTTTTCCCTGGTAACACAATTAGGGTCTCTTTATCTCACCAGGCCCTAATATTTTGGATTCTCCCTCTTTTCTGGTATGAGTTTGCCGATGACTGTTTCAAGGGGAGCTCTCAGTTGATGTGCCAGCCTACTCCTGATCCCACTGGTCTTTTCAATGAGGCAGAGATCTGAGAGATGCTCAGATGTCATTTGTGCCCCATGTCTCTGTTTTTTGATGTAGTGCTGTTTATTTGATTTGCCAAATGACAGACTACATGTTTACTTGTGCAAAGAAAACACTTTCCTGGCCCTGCTGTAGAAACAGACAGAAAGCCAAGTTTCAAAACCAATTCAATCAATGTTTTACTGCTCTAATCTTAATTTAGTATCTTCAAAGACATTAAGTGGTCCAGGAGCATTAATGTTTGGAGGAATTTTTTTGAGTGAGTCACAGTTGTTTTCAGAAAGTAACACTTGTAATTTCTTGGCTTCAGTTTTACATGTGGGAAAGGCAGGATGTTCCCTTTTGACAAGTTAGTGCATTCTGTAAAGCTGCTTTTGTTTCTCAGGAAATGGATTATTGGCTTGCAAGCATATTTTTTTTCCTAGTGCCAGGTATAGTTAATTCGTTCCCATTTTTTAAAAATGTAAAAATGTATGTACATTTGAAAGAATGATAGTGAACTTCATGTAACCCCATCCAAGGTAAGACCTAGAGCATGGTCAGGGGCTTACAAATGCCTCATTGTCAATCCCAGACACCCTGAAAGGTAACTGCTATTTAATTTTCTTCTTTTCTCTATAGTTATACTACTTGCTCAAGTGTTCCTAAATAAAACAGTGCTTAGTTTTCGTCTGCTTTGAACTCTGTATAAATGAAATCATATAGTGTTATTTTGTGATTATATCTTTAATTGAGTTCTCAATTCTATTCCATTTTCTATTTGATTCTGTGACACCACTACACTAATTACTAAAATTTTATACTATTTCTAATGTAAAGTACATCTCCCCTTCATTATTCAAAAGTATCTTGACTATTCTTCATCCTTTGCGTTTCCATATAACACTATTTTTGACATTAGGTGCACAGAATTGTTCCACTCCTAGATCTCAATTTATAAGTAAACTCATTGGCCCATTTGTGTTTTTTCTATATTTATTTAATACCTTAATAATATGATGAACTCTCATAAATCCACCATGCAACACAAGACTTAAAATATTATCAGGAACTTATCTTACCCTCTGTATTCCTCCTTTTCCTCATCCCCTTGCTTTCCTTATCCTGAATTTTATTCTTATCATTAACAACTGTTTGTATGTATATTCATTCATTCATAATTGTCTGAATATTATACTGTTTAGTTTTGGTATTGAATTTTCTAGAAAGGATAGTATACTGTATGCAGTCTTCTGAGGCTTTTTTTTTCTTTTTTTACTACCATGGCTACTAAGATTCATCCATGCTGTTGCCTATTTATTTCCATTGCTATAAAACAGACCCTAGTATGAATATATTGTGGTTGTTCTATGTAGTGCATGTTTAGATATATTCTCACATATTGGTCATTTCTTTATTTTCTTTCAACTTGTCTAACCATGTAAGTTGTGAAAAACAAAGCTCAAGTTTATTAAGTTTGGATAAAAGTACTTCTACATTCCATTCTGGGTTCACCTTTTTTTATTATGAAAAATTATTTTTTCCTATAATGAGAACTTTTAAGATCTACTCTTCTAGCAAATTTCAGATTTGAAATACAGTATTATTAACTATGGTCACCATGCTGTGTATTACATCTCAAGATTTATTTTATAACTGGAAGTTTGTATCTTTTGACTATGTTCACAAATTTTGCTTTGGTAATTACCAATATGTTCTTTGTATGAGTTTGAGTTTTTTGTTTTGTTTTGATTCTACATATAAGTGAGATCATACAGTATTTGTTTTTCCCTATATGACTTACTTAATTTAGCATAATGTCCTCAGGGTTCATCCATGGTATCCATAAAAGTCAGGATTTCCTTCTATTTTATGGCTGAAGAATATTCTTGTGTGTATATGTGTGTATCACATTTTCTTTACTCATTCATTCATGAATGGGCACTTAGGTTGTTTCTGCATTTCAGTATTGTCTTGACTATGCTTCAATAAATGTGAGGGAACAGGTGTCTTTTTGAGTTAGTGTTTGGATAATACTTGGAAGAAGAATTGCTGGATCATATGAATTTCTATTTTTTGTTTTTTGAGGAACCTCCATACTATTTCCATAGTAGCTGTACCAATTTACATTCTCACCGGCCCAGTGCACAAGGGTTCCTTTTCCTATACAAGCATTCCAAAACTTATTAGAATGGCTATTATTAAAAAGACAACTGTGAAGTGCTATCTCATTGTGGTTTGGCTTACATTTCCCTGATCGTTAGTGATGTTGACTGGCTTTTCATGTACCTTTTGGCCAGCTGTATGTATTCTCCAGAAAAATGTCTATTTAGGTTCTCTACCCATTTTTAAGTTGAATTGTTCATTTTTTCCATTGTATGTGTTCTTTGTATATTTTGGATATTACCCCCTTATCAGATATGATTGGCAAATATTTTTCCAGTAAGCAGGTTGTCTTTTCATGTTGTTGATGATTTCCTTTGCTGTGAAGAAGCTTTCAGTTTGATTTATTCCCACTTATTTATTTTTGCTTTTGTTGCCTTTGCTTTTGATGTCAGATTCAAGAAATCACCACCACAACCAATGTCAAATAGCTTAATGCCTATGTTTTCTTCTAAGAGTTACATTGTTTCGGGTCTTATGTTCAAAGCTTTAATCTATTTTGAGTTAATTTTTATGTATGATGTAAGATGTTTGCCCAGTTTCATTCTTCAACATGGGGATGTCCAGTTTTCCCAACACCATTTATTGAAGAGACCGTCCTTTCTCCATTGTCAATTCTTGGCTCTGTTAGAAATTAATTATGCATGGGCTTATTTCTGGGTTCTCTGTTCTGTTAATCTATATGTGACTGCTTTATGACAGTACCATACTGTTTTGATTACTATAGCTTTACAACATAGTTTGAAATCAGGAACATGATGCCTCCATTTTTGTTTTTCTTTCTCAAGATTGCTTTGGATATTTGAGGTCTTTGTGGTTCTGTGCAAATTTTAGGATTGTTTTTTCTATTTCTGTGAAAAATGCTATTGGAATTAGGAATTGCACTGACTCTATAGATTAATTTGGGTAGTATGGACATTTTAACAATTCTTTAAAAAATTTTTTTTTTTACATTTAAATTCAAGTTAGTTAACATATAGTGTATTCTTGGCTTTAGCAGTAGAACCCAGTGATTCATCTCTTATATATGAGACCCAGTGCTCACCCCAACAAGTGCCCACTACCCATTTAACACATCCACCTACTACCTCTTCTCCAGCAACCCTGTTTGTTCTCTGTATTTAAGAGTCTTTTATTGTTTGCCTCCCTCTCTGTTTATATCTTATTTTTCCTTCTCTTCCCCTATGTTCATCTGCTGTGTCTCTCAAATTCCACATAGGAGTGAAATCATATATCTGTCTTTCTCTGATTTATTTTGCTTAGCTTAATACACTCTAAATCCATCCTTACTGTTACAAATGGCCAGATGCCATTCTTTTTCATTGCTGAGTAGCATTCCATTGTGTGTGTGCGTGCACGTGTATACCACATCTTCTTTATTCATCAGTTGATGGACATCTGAACTCTGCATAATTTGGCTATTGTTGATAGTGCAGCTATAAACACTGGGGGTGCATGTGCCCCTTCAAATCAGCATTTTTGTGTCCTTTAGATCAATACCCAGTTGTGCAACTGAAAAGATGCTCAACAACACTCATCATCATGGAAAAAGAAATCAAAACCATAATGAGATACCACCTCACACTTGTCAGAATGGCAAAAAATAACAACTCAGGAAACAACAGATGTTGGTAAGGTTGTGGAGAAAGGGGAACCCTTTGGACTTTGGTGGGAATGCAAATAGTGCAGCCACTCTAGAAAACAGTATGGAGTTTCCTCAAAAAATTAAAAATAGAACTATCCTAAAAATTGTTCTAAGCCATGAGCACAGATTATCTTTCCAATTATTTATATCTTCTATTTCTTTTATCATTGTCTTACAGTTTTTAGTATACAGGTAGGTATTTTACCTCCCTGGTTAAATTTATTCCTCGATACTTTATTCTTTTTGATGCAATGTAAATGGAATTGTTTTCTTAATTTCTCTGATAGTTTGTTGTTAGTGTATAGAAAAACAAATGATTTCTGTGTATTGATATTGTATCCTACAAATTTACTTAATGTTTGTTAGTTCTAGCATTTTTCTGCTGGAGTCTTAGGGTTGTCTATATATAATATAATGTCATCTGCAAATAATGATAATTTTACTTTATTTCCCATTTGGACGCATTTTACATCTTTTTCTTATCTAACTGCTCTAGTTAGGACCTACAATACTATGTTGGATAAAAGTGGCTAGACTGGGCATCCTTGTATTGCTCCTGATCTTAGATGAAAAGCTGTTAGCTTTTTGCCATTAAGTATGACATAGCCATGGGCTTGTCATATATCGTCTTTATTATTATGTTGAGGTACATTTCTTCTATACTCAGGTTGTTGAGAGTTGTTATTGTGAAAGGACGTTGAATTTTGTCAAATGATTCATCTGTTGAGATGATCATATCATTTTTATATTTTATTTTGTTAATGTGGCATATCACATTGATTGGTGGATGTGGAATCACCATCCTTGCATTCCTGGAATAAATCATTGATCATGGTGTGTGGTCCTTCTAATGTATTGTTGAATTCAGTTTACTAATATTTTGTTGAAGAATTTTACACTTATATTCACCATGGATATTAGCCTGTAATTTATTTCCTTGAGGTGTCCTTGCCTGGTTTTGGAATTAGGGTAATGCCAGCCATGTAAAATGAGTTTGGAGGGGTTTCCTCCTTTTCTAGTGTTCGGAAGATTTTGAGAATTGGTATTAATTCTTAGAATGTGTGGTAGAACTCATCAGTGAAGCTGTCTGGTCCTGGACTTTTGTTTGTTGTGAGTTTTTTTTTTACTGATTCAATCTCTTTACTAGTAATTGGTATGTTCCAATTTCTTGTTTCTTCTCAATTTGGTCTTGGTAGTTTGTATGTTTCAAGAAATTTGTCCATTTCTTCCAGGTTGTCAAATTGTTGGTGTATAATTGTTCACTGGTCTCTTATGATCCATTGTTCTGTAGTGTCAGTTATAATGTATCTTGTTCCAGTTTTTTCCCCAGTCTTCTTTTTCTTGGTGAGTCTAGCTAAATGTTTGTCAATGTTGTCAATTTATTTATATTTTCAAGGAAGCACCTCCTGGTTTTATTGATCTTCTCTATTTGTTTTTAGTTTCATTTTTCCTCTGATCTTTGTTACTTTTTCCCTTCTACTAACTTGGGTCTTCATTTGTTCTTTTTTTTTTTTTAGTTCCTTGAGGTATAGTTAGGTTGTTTGAGGGTTTTCTTATTACTTGAGGTAGGCATTTAGTGCTATGAACTTCCCTCTTAGGATTGTTTTTGCTGCATTCCGTATGTTTTGGTATGTTGTAATAACTTCCAAATGTCTCAAGCTCTGTCTGATTACTCCTTGAATTCTTCTTTGATTCATTAGATGTTTAGTAGGATGTTTAATCTCCACATACTTGTGATTTTTTTCCAGTTTTTTTCTTGTAATTTATCATTTATACCGTTGGGGTCAGAAAAGATGCTTGATGTGATTTCAATCTTAAATTTATTAAACTTGTTTTGTGGCATAACATGATCTGTCCTGGAGAATGTCTCATGTGCACTTGAGAAGGATGTATTCTGATGCTTTTGGATGGAAAGTTGTACATATGTCTGTAACATGTTGTCTGGGCCAATGTTACTTTATTGATTTTCTGCATGGATGATTTATCATTGATGTAAGTGGGGTATTAAAGTTCCCTACTATGGGTGAATTGCTATGCATTTTTCCCTTAGATTTATTAATATTTGTTTTATATATTAGGTACCCCTTTGTTGGGTACATTGGGAGAAATGTTGTATCTTCTTGTTGGATTGACTGACCCCTTTATCATTATGT
The DNA here is from genome assembly GCF_016509475.1 of Prionailurus bengalensis. Taxonomy (NCBI): domain Eukaryota; kingdom Metazoa; phylum Chordata; class Mammalia; order Carnivora; family Felidae; genus Prionailurus; species Prionailurus bengalensis. Next base: position 121,590,004 of record NC_057358.1, on the reverse strand, counting down.
AATGATCTTCTTTCGAAAGTCTATATTTAGAACAGACAATATATCCCAACTTTCATTAGGTTTTTATTTGCATGTGATTATCTTTTTCCATCCCTTTACATTCAGTCTGTTTGTGTCCTTACATCAGAAGTGAGCAGCGAATAGATAGGTCTTGTCTTTTTATCCATTCAGCCATTCTATGTCTTTTGATTGAACAATTTATTTGTATTTAAAGTAGTTACTGATAGGTATGTACTTACTGCCATTTGTTAATTATTTTCTGGCTGTTTTGTAGTTACTCTCTGTTCATTTCTTTTCCAGCTCTCTCCCTTTATGATCTGATGGCATTTTTTTAGTGGTATGCTTATATTTCTTACTCTTTCTCTTTTGTGTATCTATATATTTTTTGCTTTGTGGTTACCACAACCGTGGTATATGCTGTTACATATAATAACAGCCTATTTTAAGTTGATAATTATTAAAACTTGATCACGTTCTAAAGCTCTACATTTTTGTTCTCCCCCTAACATTTTGTTTTTCATGTCACAATTTCTATATTTTATGTATCTCTTAACTGATTATTGTAGTTGTAAGTATTTTTACTACTTTTGTCTTTTAACCTCATACTAGCTTTATAAGTGATCATTCCTCTTTTTTTCCTATATATTTACCCGTGAGATTTATACTTTCAACTGTTTCCTTGTTACTAATTAGCACCCCTTCATTTCAACTTAAAGAAGTCCCTTTACCATTTCTTGTTAGGCTGGTCTAATGGTGATGAACTCCTTTCCGTTTTGCTTGTCTGGAAAACTCTTTATCTCTCCTTCAATTTTGAAGGACATTGTTGCTGGGCAGGGCATTCTTGGTTGGCAGATATGTTCCTTTCAGCACTTTGAATATATCATGTCACTCCCTTCTGGCCTATAAAATTTCTCCTGAGAAATCTGATAGTTTTACGGGGGTTTCCCTTGTATATAACAAGTTGCTTTTCTCTTCCTGCTTTTAATATTCTTGTCTTTAACTTTTGACCCTTTCATTATAATGTCTTGGCGTGGGTCTCTTTGGGTTCTCTTGTTTGGCTTCCTGGATCTGGACATCTCGGTTCCACCCCAGAGATTCTGTTTTAATCTTCTAGGTCACAGCCCTGGTCAAGAGGAGTTTTAAAATTCTCCAGTGGATGTTAATGCATGATCAAGATTGAGAACCACTGCTTTAAACTGCTCAGTCAGAAAGGACTGTCTGAGCAAAACCTCCCCATGGTAGAGTCAGCACAGGTTAGGCTGAGTGCTCACCTGCAGTACTTGAGAGGAGTCCCCGAGAACTCACTGCCATCAGACTCAGGCTCAGATCGGTTCTCAAAGTCAGAAATTCGAAACACAGATAAGCTGGCATTCACATAGCCAACCATGCACCTGAAAGAGAAAACAAATGCTATAATTAGATCTCTGATCACTTCTGCATCCAATTCAATAAAGGCTCTACTTCCTAGAAGCTCTTGCACTTATAAATGCCTTTAGCTGGCTCTGCCTTGTCACAAGCACTCAGGGCACACCGAAAAATCCTGGGTATGTGAAATCAGGAACAAGTCATTCTTTTATTCTAGTACTTTTTGTTCAAAATCATCATATAAAGCATCACTGCACCAATCACTACTTCAGAGAAATAGGTGAAAGACAGCATTGCATAATCAGTACAAATTATAGGCAAGTCACTGCTTCTTTCCTTGATGATATAAACACACATGCACATATAAACACATTCCTTTATTAATGAATATCTATATTCTCTCATAATGTCATGAATGTGACTTGTGTGACCATGACTCCCTCCCAACTCACATCCCTTGCTACAGTCATGATAGACTACATTCTCTGTCATGCTTTTGTTCAGGTTGTCTTTTCTATTGGGATTCCCTATTCATTTCTTTATAAGTGGAAATAGTGCTCCTTTTCCAATGACCAACTGAAATGGCACGCTTTCTGGGAAGATGTCCTAATCCTGGCCAAAAAGCTCATTCCCTCCTCTGTATGGTGCTGCACTTAACTTCACCATTACCATACAGCTTGTGCTAGAGTTGGCCGCATACATGTAGGTCTTCTTTAGATTGTAGTTGTTTTTGGAGAACAGGTGTCCTAGGTATTTTTGTTTCCTAGGATGGTCTTATGTAGTGTAGGAATCCAGTAAATACCAAATTCAATTGATTTCATATGGGCATATAGACTACTGCCTATACACTGCAGGGATAATAAGCTTCTTGAGGACACAGCTTCCATTCTGTACTGGGAGTTAGTATATTATAATACTAAAAACTTGGATTAGAGGGTCATATTGTAGCTCTTCTGCTTTCTAGTCATGCAAATTCAGCAAGTTATGTAACTTCCTTAGACAACCACAGGGCCTACCTAATAGGGTCATTGTGGGGATTAAATGAAATGATACCTGTAAAGCAAGTGTGACAGAGTGCTTAACCTATAGCAAGATCTTAATTAAGTGTGAATGGCTATTATGAATTTTATTTATTTATTTTTACCTTGCAGGAGGTCAACAAATAATTATTAATTTAATGAGTAAATCATAGCTTTCAAATTCCCTTCATTAACTTGTCTGGCATGATTACTCCAAGCTGCTGAACACCGAACCAAAACAATGACACAAACACAGTACTGAGACCACATGAGTTCTGTATGTTGTCTTGCTCAAGACAAATCACTGGGGTTTGATCATGGCCTTAAAAAAATGAAGCAAGCAAAAAGACCCATTTGTCAAGTCACTCATGGATGAAACAAATGGTCAGTGGGTGTGTAACATGCCTTAATCCAACTGGCAGGAGGTCTCCCCTACAACTCATCAGAAGGACAATTTGGAACTGCCTAGAACATGACATGAAAGAAAATTAGTGCCTTGATTATTAGCTGTCACAGAGAGGGAGCCAGCTTTTGTGAGCTATAGAATATAGCAGAGTCTTCTCAAGACCCAAACAGTGAGAAAGGAAAGTTCCTCTGGAAACTGGCAGAAAACAGACCCAACACTGAAATGAAATATTTACAACCCCTCCTGTACTCTTTCTTATCTCCCAAAGCAGCCCTGTGGCTTTATTAAGATTAAAGCTGCAGTTTGATGGCTGCTCTGTCCAAAAACTCAATTGAGAAAAGTCTAAATTTAAATAAAATACTGGTCTCATGGACAATACCCAGCCTTCAAAATAAAGAGGCTATATCTTTGAACTATTTATTAAGCATATTCATGTATTGCCAGTCATAAATCCAAGTTGACAATATGCCTTTGGTGGTTCTGTACTCCTGTGTATAAAGCATCACACATGGACACAGTCCGTGTGTGTGTGTGTGTGTACACACACACACACACACACACACACACACACATATATATACACACACCTAGTTATCAGCTGTGTAAGTCTCCCTTCCATATCCTTTCCATAATCAGGGAAGAAGAGGGACTGCTAATACTGAACTGGCTAGGCATTTCTCGAAGTCTTTTCACTGTGGTAGAATCTTCGCTATTGTCCATAATAAGTAGTTGAGGCAGTCATCAAATCAGGGAAATGAGATTTCCCACAGTTCACTGTATGAAGTTTAGCCAGTGGCATTCATGTGTCAACTCAGTAACCTACTGTTACAGCAGGGAGGCCACAGGCAGTGGCAGATCCCATCTGTCCCTGTTTGCTAGCAGGAGATCTCTATACCCTCACTGTGACACACTACCAGTTGCCAGTTAGAGGAACAATGAAGCACTGACGTTCAGGCAGAGGTAAGAGATACAGAGAGGAAGGTATCAGACAAAGAGTTTCTGTGAATATAAAATAATGAAGTTAATTTTCTTAAGGGGTTGGTAGATGGCCTCTGAAGGTACTTCCAAAAAAGGAGATTCAGAAAATATCTTACGTAAGGGTAGCATTATTTAAATTAGGATGCATACCTCTTCCAAGTAACTTCTGCAAAGAACACATTCATTTAAATGTGAGAATAATGGTTTTAAAACCATTCATGACTAATTGTTTCAATCCTTTACTACAAGGAAAAAGATGAGCGAGTAGTAATCACTAATCATCAGTTTTAAGGGAAAGAACAGAACCAGAAATTGACTCTTGAGTTTGTAGATTCCTGACCAAAATTACTGCAGAGTATCTTTGAGTTTTGCTATTCATTTGCCTTTGAGGTTTTACATATAGTGACACAAATGGCATGGGGATAGGACTCAAATGATGAAAAAGCTAGGAGAAATCAGATCTGGTTTACGCATTTAAAGTCAAATGTGCCTTATTGATAAATGACAAATTTATATATTAACTTATCTATAGATACTTAGGCTAATGAGATGATGACAGAAGAAAGTGGAATTCTGACTTATTGCAATAAAAATGCCAGACATTATGAAAAAGGAAGATTCAATCTCTGTACAGTAGGCTTTATGTTTTTAAATACAACTTTGCAATTGGTTATGATGTTGATCTATTGGATTATAATTTGCAAAAATATCTTGCAAACTAAGTAATGTATTTATGATTCATTCTGTGACAATTTGAGAATTATGTCCTTGATCAAGTCTCTAACTCCTTATGTACACTATTTATACATGAAAATCAGCTTTGGTTTAGATCACTAAATCAGATCTATACCTCACAATAGTCCTAAGGCCTGCATATATCTTTAGAGAATGTTCCACAAGTCTAGCCTGATAACAACAGTAATTAGTTTCTCACATTCAATGGATGGGTAGGGGAGCTCAAAATGGTTATTTGTGCTATTTGAAAATAATTTTAGTTGGTTAAAATTTAGTTCTGATTAACAGAACAATTTTATAGTATACAACTTCAACGGTGCTTTGTAATTTCTGTCCTCTGATGCATACCTGGAGGAGATTTTAGTTCTCTAAGCACTTTTCTAAAAAGGTTTATATGAAGATCTCTTGAAAGAGACAGTGACTTCATTTTACAAACCATAAACAATCTGAGCAGGGGCATTGGTCCAGGAATCCACCTACTGTAGGCTGTAGTCAAAAGGAAGGAATTTCTTGAGAGCAGAGATGAAATATTTGAAACATTCTCGTGTACCCACTGTGTGGAGAACATTGCCTCAAATTATGGCATTCCTTTCATGTTCAGATCTGGCTAGAAAAGGAGAATATCTTCCCCTCTATGCCACTGAAGATGCATTCCCTGAACACTCATGACAGTGGGAAGACTGCGGTTGGAGAGCACATCCAGGGAGAAGTTGAGATATCCTGTCATAGGGACAAGGGGCATGTGAACTGAGTGACTCTGGATATATGCATGAAATTATCCTTGGGGAAGCCAGGGAAAGCTGAAAAAATGGTGAGAATTCGGAGAAAGGTAGTTGGTTTGGTTGCAGTACTTTTGATTTAGAGTAAGTTTCAGTTGAAAGATGGCATTTCTACAGATGCATTAAATCATAATAAGAAATTGGACATACTACCTCAAAAGCCTTAACATTCTAAATTTTGACAATGCTGCTCCCCTATTAGTTAAATCATTTCTAAAGAATTTTTATCAGGAAAAAAACTTAAAAAGGATAATAGAGTAGTTGGTGGGGCAGAAAATAAGATTCATGAAGAAATGAATACAAATGCAACTATTTGAAAACAAGAAAAATGACCAATGGATTAGAAGATAGAAGGTAGATCTATAAATATTGAAAGTGGCAGAAGACTCATAAGTGAAAGAGAAAAGTTATTTATAAAAAATAGCTCAGGGGAGCCTAAGAAAACTGAAACAAGGAGGCTATTAGGGAAATTTTAAACCCCATGAACACTGTCTTAAATCTAAATTGTCAACATTCTAAAGCTTTGATTCACTATCATAACTGTACATATATGTTTCCACTTTATTTTTGGGCTCCCCCAAACCAAGACAGGTTTCATTCTATTTGGGGGTGGAAAAGAATTTAAATAACCATTGGAATGTAAACCCCTGGGAGTTCTCTCCTGTTAGATGAGCTGATTGACAATTTATTGGCAATGGCCCTGAGGGCTGTTTTGTTCAGGATGGAGAGCACTGTATGAGTCTAGGCTTTGCCTTCATGTGGGTTCTCATAGGTACTCTGCCTTGATATTCTGGACTTAACCTCTAATCTCTTTCTGCTCTTCAAAGTGAGGGTAATAATGCATGTCCCACTCCTAGGGTTGTTTTGAGAGTCAAATGCAAAACAGATGGGAAAGTGGTTTAAACAAAGGCAAGTTTTTCCAGGCTCAGTCAAGCAGAGAATGTTGGCATCAGTTACAATTAGAAAGAGTATGTGAGTAGTACAACATAAGTCTTTAAATCTCTTAAAATGGGATGGCATGTTCACTTAAAGTTGCTAGATAATTAGTGTCTAATGTCCACATGGTTATTATAGTAAAGAACTTTATAGAAGCTTCTTCAAATAGCTGGAATGTAGGTTTTATTACATTCAGCTGTCCATGCCTTAGAGTACTTATGTAGGATTAATAATGAAATTGGACCTAGACCAGGGGTGCATAAATTTGGCTGACTTGATTTGGTGGCACTTTACTCCTTGGGGCTAATTGAATCACAGTGGCTATACAGGATTAGTTTAGTTCTGAAAGTAAACCCAAAGGTAGGGCTGCCTGTGCAGGTAATCATAGCCCATGTGGGATGACTTCTGGGGCATTGAAAAGACTCCCAAACATATCCTACTCTGACCTACAAACCTCTAAATTCTACAATTAGAATTGATTATTTTTACTCTAGCCAAACAGGTATTTTTCTCCCACTAAAGTATGTTAAGAAATCTAGGGGCATGCTATAATTTTGCCTGGGCTTTACCTGACGAGAAATACCCAGAAAGCCCTGACTTTTGGGAATCACTTAGGTGATGCCATAGAATTGAATCTGCCTGGGATCATATATACATTGGTTAGGTCAGTAGCCAGGAAGGATTACTTATTCTACAAATACTTATTGAGTATCTATAGGGTATTTATCATGTGGTTGTATATTTCCCATGTAGAATTTGTAGAATCTCCATATGATGATACAAGAGTAATCAGATTATAACTGTCCTCTTAAAATAAAAATGGTATAACTATACTATATCATGTGCTATTTTTTTGTCTACACACATTAGTATACCACACATTTCTCAGTTCATAGTGGGCACAGGTCATGGATAGGGGAAATGATTAATTGCTGCTCTCACACTGGATTCCACCTAGAACTTGTCTGACCTATATTGACCCCACCTCTTCAGGATGTGTTTTCTTTGGCTAAAAGCATCATCATAATTTCACCTCCCTCCCCCACTCCCCACCATTCTAATCCTGGGTTACTCCAGTGCAGAAGCTTCTGTCTGAGTGAACCAGCATCACACAGTGCATAGGAAATGGGATTTCATGATAGTTTTATGACAAACTTACTTTTGTCCAGCTTCTCCTTGACCTGCACAAGGTCCATACTTATAAGCATACACCAAGCGAGGAATAAAGTCAGATGTTATTGCTATGACAAATGCATTTGTAATAACAGAGAGAATTCCAATGCCTTCAAGAATTCCATACCAAATTCCTATTCAAGGAGAAGTGTTATATTAGTTCCAGACATAACAGTAGAGATAACAAACACAAAAAACAACTGGGGTAAGTAATTTCAATAGTCCTTTCCATGGATCCTTACATCCCAAATACTGGCACTTGTAACCAACAGTAAGAATTTGTACTTGCAAATATCTTGTCACTGAAGGAGTTCCTGTGGAAGTACTAATGTTCATCACTTAACAACTCAGTCAGGATTAGACTTAAGTCAGAGAGTTCTGGTCAATGATGAGGCACCAATATGCTAGCCAGTAAGATGGGCACTCACACTGTCAAGCCAATACCAGCCTGGGAGCTCCCGAAGCATGCTGACATCTGTGTGGGCCCAGTCCCTGTTGCATTGGCCCAGGGTAGGTGCTCACTGAATGTGTGTTTGTTTCATATGGAAGTTAAAGAACACTGTGAGCCAAGTGTATCCACATTCAATTCTCTTCTGTACACATTGGCTAAGTGCCTGCTGCCTCTGTACTAAGAACTGGATGCAGAAATGAATCAAAGGTGGTCTCTGACCCCAGGCAGTTCTCAAGAGGCTGCATCTGATTCAACTCAGCTTTTCTCATCAAAGACCAAAGGCCATCTGTCTTTAGAAAAACTGGATCATGATTTCTGTGACTAAGGCAAACGTTTAGGGGAAGGGTAAAACAAAGTAAAGCAAATGGAGGATTACTTTAAAAAGGATGTAAGTGATAAGTCAATATTTTAGATTCCAAGTTCTTAAGATAGAAATAACCAAACTGAGAATCTATTTAAGCACAAATTCTCTAGTACCAGAAATAATAAATTTCTGAAAAGGTAGCTTTACTTGTCTAATGTTATTTAAAGCTAACATAATTATGCTCTTGCAAGAATTATTAAGTCATCTTACATGGAAACCATAAGTAAAAATCTAAAGTTGGTATCTGATTTTATCCACTAGATGGTTAATATCTTAAAAAAATTCAAATCTAACTTACCTATGTCTTTGGCCCTTGAAGCTAAAGGTCGTCTCCACTGTGTGACAAATTTGTAAGCATCAAGTCGGATTTCAATTATGTTGTTCAGTAAGGCCAGAAGTGGTGCTAGGGGAAAAGCTGCCACAAAGATAGTTGTGAATCCAAACTGAAGAACTAGAGAATAGAAAAGGAAAAAGAACAAAGAGTATTGGTTTTTTATTACTATTTTCAAAAGGATAATAATCTGAATGTGTCCATGTCTTCACCCATATTTTTCCCAATATAGAAGCACAGGAAACATCTCTACAGAAAAATGGCCAGGACATTGGAGAAACAGGCACTTCCTGGGCTTGAAAGTAATGACATCCTAGGAGAAATGACCACACCTAAGATGCAGATCTTGTTTTCTAAATACCATTTTCTAATAAATGGGACAGAGGTCCTTGAATAAATGGGAAAATACAAGGGGAGTCTGGAATATCTCATGATGTTAGGAAGTCCTTGAAATAGAATGGGGAACATATCAGTAGAACACAGGACAAACTTGAAGAAGCTACCAATAGCCAAAGCTGGAACAATATATACAACAAAATAGATAATGATAGTATTGAGTTACAATCCAAAGACTAAGTATATAAGTCCATACTGATATAAATAACTGAATAAATGGGGGCAAAGGTATAGCTCGTCCTTATGGCAGAATCTTAATTAGCAAATTAGAAAACAAATGTGTAAAAATAAATCTAAAGGAATGTTAAAGATAGAAAATCACTAGTGGTCAAAAACATCACAATAGTAATTGTTGCAGGCAAGAATCACCAAAGAATGATAGTGAAAAAATAGGACATTTGTATATTCTCAAAGTATCTCCCTTCATGATAGTAATTACAAAGGGAAAAACATTATCCTTACCGTGGAAAAACCTGGTACCATCACCTTCACCAAGTAAATATTACCAATAATAAGACATATTGACATCCCATACCACTATATGATGTACTGAGGTGCGTACATCATTTCTGTGGTGTGATATGGACATTTCCACCACATTAATTCTTCCAATCCACGAACACAGGATGTCTTCATTTGTGTTTTCTTCAGTTTCATTCAGCAAAGTCTTGTAGTTTTCATTGTACACATCTTTCACTTCCTTGGTTAAATTTATTCTTAGTTATTGATTTTGATGCTATTATAAATGGAACAGTTTTCTTTATTTCTCTTTCAGATGTTTCATTATTAGTGTATAGAAATGCAAATGATTTCAGTTGATTGTATATCCTACAACTTTACTGAAATTGTTTAGTGCTGACAGTTTTGTTTTTGTTTTGGTTGAGTCTTTGAAATTTCCTATATGCAAAATCATATCATCTGCAAATAGTGACAATTTTACTTCTTTTCTGATCTGGATCCCTTTTCTTTGTCTTGCCTAATTGTGCTAACTAGGACTTCCAGTACTATATTGAGTAAAAGTAGGGAGAGTGGACATTCTTGTCTTCTTGATCTTAAAGAAAAGCTTTCAATTGTTCTCCACTGAGTATAATATTAGATTTAGGTTTATCATGTATGGCTTTTATTATTTTGAGGGATGTTCCTTCTATACCCAATATGTTGGAAGTTTTTATTTTTTTTATTTTTATTTTACTTTAATTTTTTTTAACATTTATTTATTTTTGAGATAGAGAGAGACAGAACATGAACGGGGGAGGGTCAGAGCAAGGGAGATGCAGAATCTGAAACAGGCTCCAGGCTCTGAGCTGTCAGCACAGAGCCTGACGCGGGGCTCGAACTCACGGACCGCGAGATCATGACCTGAGCCGAAGTCGGCCGCTTAACCGACTGAGCCACCCAGGCGCCCCTTGAAAGTTTTTATAATGAGAAGATAATGTATTTTATCCAATGCTTTTTCTGATGCTATTGAGATAATCATATGATTTTTATCTCTTATTCTATTAATGGATTACAGTTGACTTGCATATTTTCAACCAACCTGAATCCCAAAGATAAATCCCATGTGGTCATGATTTTTGAAGTAAAGAACATATTAAGATGATTAGTTTGCTAATATTTTGTTGAGAATTTTTGCATTTATATTTACCCATTGGCCTTTAGTATCAGGGTAATGGCCTCACAGAATGAGTTTGGAAGTTTTCTCTCTTCCATTTTTTGGAATAGTTTGAGAAGGATTGGTATTATTTTTCTTTACATGTTTAATAGAATCCATTAGTGAAGCCATATGGTCCCAGGGTTTGCTGTGGTGGGATATTTTTTTATTATCAGCTTATTCTCTTTACTTGTTAGTGGTCTGTTCAGATTTTCTATTCCTTCTTGATTTGCTCTTGAGGTTGTATTTTTAGAAATATATCCATTTCTTCTGGTTACCTAATTTGTCAGCATGTAATTTTTCATTAGAGCCTCTTATTATCCTATGTATTTCAAAGTACCTGTTGTATTATCTCCTTTTTCATTTCTAATTTTGAGTCTTCTCTTTTTCCTTAGTCTAGCTAAAGGTTTGTAAATTATGTTTACTTTTTCAGCACATCAGCTCTCAGTTTTGTTGATTTTGTCTATTGGTTTTCTGGTCTCTATTTCATTTATTTCAGCTCTGATATTTATTATTTCCTTCTTCCTGGTAACTTTGGGCATAGTTTGTTCTTTTTTTCTAGTTTATTGAGGTATAAAGTTAGGTTATTTGAAATCTTTTTAATTTCTTAATATATGCATTTATTGCTATAAATTTTACTTTCAAAAACTGTCTTTGTTACTTCTGGGGAAGAGAGCAGAGTAAAAGGATCCTAAGCTCACCTTGTCCCCTGGATACACCTAGATAACACCCACATCAGTGTAAATAACTGAGAAAATGACCCAAAGATGGGCAGAACAGACTTTTCACAACTAATCATACAGAGGCCACATAAAAAATGGAAATCAAAGAGGAAATCAAAGAATACATGGAGACAAATGAAAATGAAAATACAATGATCCTAAATCTTTGGGATGTAGCAAAAACTGTTCTAAGAGGGAAGATTATAGTACTATAGACCTACCTCATGAAGTAAGAAAAATCTCAAACAAGCTAACCTTAAAATTAAAGGAGCTATAAAAAGAAGAACAAACAAAACCCCCAAACCAGTAGAAATAAAGAAAAAAGATTACAAAAGAAATAGAAAATTAAAACACATTAGGACAAATCAATGAAACCAGGAGGTAGTTCTTTGAAAAGATCAACATAAATGATAAACTTTTAGTCAGACTCACATAAACAAAATCAGTAAATGAAAAAGGAGAAATAATAACCAACATCACAGCTAAAGATTATAAGAGAACATTATGTAAACTATATGCCAACAAATTGGACAACCTAGAAGAAAGGAATAATTTCCTAATATATAATCTCCTAAAACTAGATCAGGAAGAAATAGAAAATTTGAACAGATTGATTACCAGCAATGGAATTGAATCAGTAATCAAAAACTCCCAACAAACAAAAGTTCAGGACAGATAGACTCACAGAATTCTACCAAACATTTAAGGAAGAGTTAATTTCTATTCTTCTCAAACTACTCCTAAAGATAGAAGAGGAAGGAAAACTTCCAAATTAATTCTATGAGGCCAGAATTACCCTGATACCAAAACCAGATAAAGATATCACAAAAGTGAGAACTATAAGCCAGTATTTCTGATGAACACAAATGCAAAAATCCTCAACAAAATATTAGCTAATCAAATCAAATAATACACTAAAAAAAGCATTCACCATGATCAAGTGGGATTCCTGTGATACAAAGGTGGGCTCAAAATTCATAAATGAATCAACACAATTCATAAGACACAGGGTAAGAACCATATGATCATTTCAATAGATACAGAAAAAGAATTCAACAAAATAAAATATCCATTCATGATAAAAAACCCTCAACAAAGTAGGTTTAGGGGGAACGTATTTCAATATAATAAAGGCTATATATGAAAAACCCACAACTAACATCATACTTAATGGGGAAAACTGAGACCTTTCCCCCTACAATCAGGAACAAGACGAAGATGTCCACTCTCACCAATTTTATTCAACATAGTCCTGGAAGTACTAGCCACAGCAATCAGACAAGAAAAAGAAATAAAAGGCATCCAAATTGCTAAGGAAGAAGTAAAACTTTCATTATTTGCAGATGACATGATACCATATAGGGGAAACCCTAAAAACTTCACCAAAAAAACCCTACCAACAAACACTGATAAATGAGTTCAGTAAAGTTGTGGGATGTAATATCAATATACAGAAATCAGTTGCATTTCCATATATTAATATTGAAGTAGCAGAAAGAGAAATTAGGAAAATAATCTCATTTACAATTGCACCCCAAATAATAAAATATCTAGGAATAAACTTAACCAAGAACATGAAAAACCTGTACTCTGAAAACCATAAAACTTTGATCAAAGAAATCGAAGATGACACAAATGGAAATATATTCCATACTCATAGATTGGGAAAATTAATATTGTTAAAATGTCTATACTCCCCAAAGCAATCTACAGATTTAATGAAATCTCTATCAAAACACCAAGAGTATTTTTCGTAAAACTAAAACAAATAATCCAAAAATTTGTATGGAATCACCAAAGACCCCCAAATAGCTAAAATAATCTTGAAACAGAAGAATAAAATTGGAGGCATCATAATCCCAGATTTCAAGATATACTTCAAAGGTACAGTAATCAAAACACTATGGTACTGGCACAAAAATAGATACATAGATCCATGGAACACAACAGAGAGTCCAGAAATAAACCACAATTACATGGTCAAATAATCTATGACAAAGGAAGAACGAATATGCAATGGAAGACAGTCTCTTCAACAAATGCTGGGAAAATTGGACAGTACATGGAAAGAATAAAACTGGACCACTTTGTCACTGCATACACAAAAATAAACTAAAAATGGATTAAAGATCTAAAGGTGAGACCCGAAACCATAAAAATCCTAGAAGAGAGCACACACAGTAACTTCTCTGACATTGGCTATAGCAATATTTTTCTAGATATGTCTTCTAAGGCAAGGGAAACAAAAGCAAAAATAAACTATTGAGACTATATCAAAATAAAAAGCTTTTGCACAGCAAAAGAAACCATTCAAAAAACAAAGAGACAACCTGTTGAATGGAAGAAGATACTTGCAAATGATACATATGATAAGGAGTTAATATCCAAAATAAATAAAGAACTTCACCAACCCCCCTCCCCCAAATAATGAAATTAAAAGTTGGGCAAAAGACATGAACATACAGTTCTTCAAAGAGGACATACAGATGGCCAACAGATACATTAAAGGGTGCTCAACATCATTCATCATCAGGGAAATGCAAATCAAAACCACAATGAGATATTACCTCACACCTATTGGAATAGCTAAAATCAAAAGCACAAGAAACAAGTGTTGGAGAGGATATGGAAAAAAATGCACCCTTGTGCACTGCTGGTGGAAATGCAAATGGTGCAACCACTGTGGAAAAACAGTATGGAGGTTCCTCAAAAAACTGAAAATACTATTACCATATGATTCGGTTACTCCACTGTTCAGTATTTACCCAAAGAATACAAAAACACTAATTAAAAAAAAATGCATCCCTATGTTTACTGCAGCATTATTTACAATAGCTAAGATACGGAAGCAACCCAGGAGTCCACTGATAGAGGTATGAATGGATAAAGAGGTGGTATTTATATACAATGGGATACTCAGTCATCAAAAAGGAAATGAAATCTTGACATTTGCAACAACATGAGTGGATCTAGAGTGTACAATGCTAAGTGAAATAAATCAGTGAGATAAAAACAAAAACCATATGGTTTCACTCCTTTGTGGTATTTACGAAACAAAGCAAAAAAAAAAAAAAAGACAAAAAAAAATAATCCTGACTCTTAAATACAAAGAACAAACTGGTAATTAACAGAGGGGAGGAAGCTGGAGGGCATGGGTAAAAGAGGTGAAGGGGATGCTGAGTACACTTACCATGATGAGCCCTGAGTAATGTATAGAATAGTTGAATCACTATATTGTACACCTGAAATTAATATAACACTCTATGTTAATTACATTGAAATAAAAAAAACCTATCTTTGTCCTATAAGTTTTGCTATGTTGTGTTTCATTTTTATTTGTTTTGGGATACTTTGTTTTTCTTTTGATTTCTACTTTGACCCATTAGTTGTTCAGAAGTATGTTTTTTAGTTTCCACACATTTGTGGATTAGAACTTTTTTCTTGTAACTTTCCAGTTTTATACCACTGTGGTTGGAATATTTAGTTGGTATGATTTCAATCTTCTTAAATTTGTTGATTTTATGTCCTACCATATGATCTATCATGGAGAATATTCCATGTACACAATGAGAAGAATATGTATTCTGCTGTTGGATGGACTGTTCTATATATGTTTAAGTCCATTTGGTCTAATGTTTGGTTCAGTTCCAATGTTTCCTTGTTGATTTTCTGTCTGGATGATTTATCCACTGCTGATAGTGGAATATTGAAGTCCTCTAGTATTATTGTACTGTTGGTCTATTTTTCTCTTCAGATCTATTAGTATTTGCTTAATATATTTAGGTGTTCTGATGCTGAGTTCATATATATTTATGACTATTATATCTTCTGGATGTATTGCTTCCTTTATCATTATATAATGACTTTGTCTTGTTACTGTTTTTGCCTGGAACTGTTTGACATAAGTGTAGCTAATCCCACTTTCTTTTCATTTCTACTTGCATGGAGTATCTTCTTCCATTCCTTTACTTTGGGCCCATGTGTGTCTTTAGAATTGAAACGAGACTCCTGTAGGCAGCATATAGGTGACTCTTATTTTTTAATCCAGCCAGCCACTCTGTACCTTTTAATTGGTGAATTCAATTCATTTACATTTAGAGTGATTATGGATACATAGGAACTTACTACTGTCATCTTACCATAACCAATAACCTTTTGGCTATTTTGTATTTATTTTGTTTCTTTTCTCCTTTGTTTCTTTCTACCTCTGAAGCTGGTGTTTTCCATTGTAATATGCTCAGTCTTTTTTTTTTTTTTTATGTTGCATGAATCTACTCCAGAATTTTGCTTTTGTGGTTACCATCAGGCTTACATAAAATGTCTCAGGAAGAAAACAGTCCATTTTATGCTGATAGCAATGTATCTTCATTTGCCTATAAAGCCTCCACACTTTTACACCTCCCTTTTTGTATTTTTGATGTTACAATTTACTTCTTTTTATGCTGTCAATTCATTAACAAATTATAGTAGTTATAATTATTTTTAATCCTCTTTTCTTTCAATCTTTATACTATATTAAGGGGTTAATACACCATCCTATTACAGTCTTCTATTTTGAATTTATTTTTCACCTTTACCAAAGTTTTATGTACTCTCATATGTTTTTATGTCACCAATCAGCATCTTTTCATTTTTAGCTTGAAGAACTCATCAACATTACTTGCAAGGGAGGTGCAGTGGTGGTAAACTTTTAGCTTTTGTTTGTCTGGGAAAGCCTTTATTTATTCTTCATATCAGAGGGAAAACTGCCAGGTAAAGTGTTCTTGGTGGGTAATTTTTATCTTTCAGTACTTTAAATATGTCATTCCATGCTTCCTGGCCTGTAGAGTTTCTGCTGAGAAATCTGCTTACAGCCTCATGAGGATTCTTTTTAGGTTACTTCCCCCCCCCCACCGCCCCCCCCCACCTCACTTCCTGTCCCTGCTTCCTTTAAAATTCTTTATTACTGATTTCTAACAGTTTCATTATAATGTGTGTTGGAGAAGTTTGTTTGTTTGTTTGCATTGAGATAAGAGGGTGTTCAACTAGCTTTGTGCATTTGTGTGTCCAATTCCTTCCCATGATTTAAGAAGTTTTCAGCTATTATTTCTTTAAACAAACTCTCTCCCTCCTTATCCCTCTCTTCTCTTTCTGGTATAGCAGTTATTCTTATATTTGCCATTATAACTGAATCTGAGAGCTCTTATAGGGTTTCTTCAGTTTTTAAAAATCTAAATTCTCTATCCTTTATTTCTATATTCCTATCCTCTAAATCATTTATTTTTTCTTCCATCTACTTTCTCTAGTACCTAACCTATGCTCTCCATTGAATTCTTTATCTCATTTACTGAATTCTTCAGCTCCAGAATTTTTTTTTTATAAATTCAATCTCTTTGGTAAAGAACTCCTTCTGTTCATTCATTTTATTCCTGAGTTATTGAATTGCCTGAGTTTTCTTGTAGCTCACTGAATTTCTTAATAACAGTTTTGAATTCTTTATCAGTTAAATTATAATATTATGTGCCTTAGAATTTTGTTGCTGGAGAATTATTTTCTTTTTGTAATACCATATTTCCTTGATTTTTTCATAGTATTTAATGGTAGGAACCTCCAATTTTGCATTGGAAGTAGCAGACATTTTCCTTTGTTATGAATTTATGTTTACATTTCTTATAACTCAACAGGCTACATGCCTAATAACTTTTATAGTTTGCCAAACATATGGAAACTCTAGATGAAGAAATAGTAAACTATTGCTTTCAGGCTAGTTCCAGCCAGATACTTGGTTTTGTTTCTTTTTGAAAACCATCTCTGAACTAAACATGGTTTTTTATATGTGAAGTGCTTATATTTATAAGTACTTATATAATATTTTCCTCTTGACTCCAAAGCTTAAATTATTTACTATCTAGCAAGGTTCTTGATCTCTGTTATCAGTTATGTTTTTTTCTACAAGAAAATGTTCCTTGTGCTGCTGTTAAGGCAGATAAAGAGGGAGATGATCACTTCAAATATGGTCATTGATTAAGCTGGGCTGGTTATAGATGGTAGTTTTTATAAAGTGTGGTTCACCTCTGGTTTTTTTCTTGTTCTTTGGCTGTGATTGAGAACCTGGTGGGTCTTTATTTTCTTAGTCCTGAAAGACTGTGAGAGGTTCAGTTCTGTCCTTTGGAAGATTTCAATGTTAGCTCCTTAGCTTCTTCCTCATCACATCTTCAAAATATTACATTATTAGAGACAAAAAGTGGTTTTACATAAAGCTAAAAAGGTCAACAGTAAACTAGGAAAATCCTAAACTGTTTACACATAACACATCTTCAAAATGCATAAAAGAAAAGTTGACAGTACTAAAAGGATAATAAATTCATGACCATATGTGGGAATTTTAATATACTTTTCTTAGTGAATAAAATAGTATCTTAGTAGATAATATCTAGTAGAGAAAATAGTAGATAAAATAACTTAGTAGATAAAGTAGACGAAGTTTAATAAGACCACAGAAGATAAAGACAACACAAACAGTGTTGACTAATTGACATATGTAGAGCATTGTATCAAATAATTGCAGGACACACTTGAAGCACTCACCAAAATAGACAATATACCAGGGCATAAAGCAAATCTCATCATATATCAAACAACTGAAATAATATAGAGAATATCCTCTGACCACAATGAAATTAAATTAGAAATCAGTGACAGAGGGATAACTAGAACTAGAAAATTCCCATCTTTTGATAGTAAGCAACTATCTAAACATGTAACATTACTAAAGCAACATTACTAAAGTTGCTTACTTTAGTAACATAAACATAAAAGTAAGCAACATTACTAAAAAAATACATAGATCAAATATGAATGGCAATGGAATATATCTTAACAATGAAAATAAAACATGCCAAAATTTATGGGATGCAGCTAAAGAAGTGTTCATAGAGAAAATTATAGCTCTAAATGCCTATATTGGATAAGAATAAAAGCTGAAAATCAGTGATTTAAGCTTCCCTCTTAAGATACTGGTAAAAGAGAAAATTAAGCCCAAATAACACATAAGAAAGGAAATAAAGATAAAAGCAGAAATGAATGAAATATAAGGCAAATGAGTAATAGAGAAATAAAATCAACAAAGCACAAGTTGATTTTTTTTTTTTTTTGGAAAAGATTAACAAGTCTCTTGACAGACTGTTAAAGAGAAAAAAGAAAAGTACAAACTATAGAATTATAAATGAAAAAGAGAACAATATTACAGGCCTTATATAAACAAAAAGTTAAGAAGAGGGTATTTCAAACAATTTTGTTCCACTAAATCTGAATATTTACACGAAATGGATAAATTTGTTAAAAAAACAACTAAGAAACAGCTATCAAAATGGATACTCAAAATAGACAATTGAAACAGTCCTATACTATTAAGTAAATTAAATATACAGTTAGAAATCTTCCCACAAAGAAAATTCCAAGTCTAGCTAACTTCACTGAGTTCTTCCAGATATGTATGTAAGAAATAATAATCTTACACAAGCTGTTTAAGAGAATACGAAAAAAGGGGAAAATTATCTGAATCAGAGGTCATCATAACAATGACACCAAATTCTGAAACATTACAAAAAAGAAAGTATAGTATATGTTTCATGAACTTACATACAAATATTAGCAAATTAAATTTGGCAATACAAGCAAAAAAAGGATGACCATGTGATTATTTTTTCCAAGTCTGCTAGGTCAGTGGAACAACCAATAAAACTTTAACAACCAATAAAATCAATCAATGAAATTCGCCACATTAATAAAGAAGAAACACATGATTTTAGATTTAGAAAAATGATTTGATAGAATTTAATTACAACTTATGATAACGCTTAGCAACCTAGGGATATAAGTAAAGTTCTTAAACTTAACAAAAGGTATGTACATGGCAAGGTTGGGGGATAAATGAGTAGGCAGGGCACAGAGGATTTTTAGGACAGTGAAAATACTCTATATAATATTATAAGAATAGATATATGTCATAGTACATTTGTCCAAATCCATAGAATGTAAAACACCAAAAGTAAAGTAAACTATGGGCTTAGGGTGATTATGATGTGTTAATGTAGGTTCATCCTTGGTAAGAAATGTGCCACTCTTCTCAATTTTGTGGTAAATCAAAAACTGCTCTAAAAACAAAGTCTTAAAAAATCTATCAGACTTCCCACCAACAGTGTAAGAGGGTTCCCCTTTCTGTGCATCCTCACCAACATCTGTTTTTTTCCTGAGTTAATTTCAGCCATTCTGACAGGTGTGAGGTGGTATCTCATTATGGTTTTGATTTGTTTTTCCATGATGACGAGTGATGTTGAGGATCTTTTCATGTGTCTGTTGGCCATCTGGATGTCTGCTTTGGAAAAGTGTCTATTCATGTCCTTTGGCCATTTCTTCACTAGATTATTTGTTTTTCGAGTGTTGAGTTTGGTAAGTTCTTTATAGATTTTGGATACTAACCCTTTATCTGATATGTCATTTGCAAATATCTTCTCTATTTCTGTTGGTTGCCTTTTAGTTTTGCTGATTGCTTCCTTTGCTGTGCAGAAGCTTTTTATCTTGATGAAGTCCTAATAGTTCATTTTTGCCTTTACTTTTCTTGCCTCTGGAGATATGTCAAGTAAGAAGTTGTTGCAACCGAGGTGGAAGAGGTTGCTGCTTATCATCTGTAGGATTTTGATGGTTTCCTGTCTCGCATTTAGGTGTTTCACCCATTTTGAGTTTATTTTTGTGTATGGTGTAAGAAAGTGGTCCAGGTTCATTCTTCTGCATGTTACTGTCCAGTTCTCCCAGCACTATGCTAAAGAGACTTTCTTTTTTCTATTGAATACTCTTTGCTGCTTTCTTGAAGATTAGTTGGCCATATATTTGTGGGCCCATTTTTGAGTTCTTTATTCTATACCATTGATCTATGTGTCTGTTTTTGTGCCAGTACCATACTATCTTGATGATTACAGCTTTGTAATATGCTTAAAGTCCAGAATTGTGATGTCTTCCACTTTGGTTTTCTCTTTCAGGACTGCTTTAGCTATCTGGGGCCTTTTGTGGTTCCATATAAATTTTAGGCTTGTTTGTTCTAGCTCTGTGAAGAAGCTGGTATCATTAAAAAATTTTCTTTAAGTTTATTTATTTATTGAGAGAGAGGGGCAGAGAGAAGGAGAGACAGAATCCCAAGCAGCCTTTGCATCATCAGCACACTGCTCAATGTGGGGCTCGAACTCACAAACCATAAAATCATGACCTGAGTTGCGACTGAGTTGGACACTCAACTGAGTGCCACCAGGGGCCCTTGTTGGTGTTATTTTGATAGGGACTGCATTGAATGCAAACTGGTACAGCCACTCTGGAAAACAGTATGGAGGTTCCTCAAAAAATTAAAAATAGAACTACCTTATGACCCAGCAATTGCACTAGCATGAATTTACCCAAAGGATACAAAAATGCTGATTTGAAAGGGTATATGCATCCCAATGTTTATAGCAGCACTATCAACAATAGCCAAATTATGGAAGGAGCCCACATGTCCATCAGCTGGTGTGTGTGTGTGGGGGGGGAACACACACACACACACACACACACACACACACACACAAAATGAAATACTACTTAGCAATGAAAAAGAATGAAATCTTGCCATTTGCAACAACGTGGATGGAATGAGAAGGTATTATGCTAAGCAAAATAAGTCAGAGAAAAACGGATATCATATGATTTCACTCATATTTGGAATTTGAGAAACGACAGATGAACATAGGGCATATAAAAGGAAACTGGACAGCAATATGCAGAGGAATGAACCTGGACCATTTTCTTATACCAAAGGAAAAATAAGATAAAAACAAAGAGGGAGGCAAACCATAAAAGACTTAAATATAGAGAACAAACTGAGGGTTGCTGGAGGGTGGGGGACATTATGGAGGGCACTTTTTGGGATGAGCAGTGGGTGTCATATATAAGAGATAATCACTGGGTTCTACTCATGAAGCCAAGACTACACTGTATGTTAACTATCTTGAACTTAAAATTTAAAAACATTTTAAAAAATCAATGAGAAAAGAAAATCCCAATATAAAAGTAAGCTAAGTGTAGAAATTATAAATCTGATTCTAAAAGTTACAGGGAACCAATTTTGAAGAAGAACAAAGTTGAAGTTTTTGTTAACTTTAATATACCAGCAAGAGAGTAAGAAGCCAAGTCACCAACTGGGAAAGGCTATTTGATTTGCAACCTAGATACCTGACAAAGGACCCATATCCAAAATAGGTTAATAACTTCTACAAATCACTAAGAAAAAGAAACAATAAGATCATGGATTTGAATGGGAATTCACAAAAAAAAAGCATAGCCTTATAGCCATAAACATATGAAAAGGTGCTCAGCGTTACTAGTCACCACGAAATTTCAAATTAAAACCATGACAATACTACGACATACCAACCAGAGAGGCTAATATTTGCAAGGACTAACAAGTTTTAGTGAGTGTGTGGAATAACTAATACTCTAAGACTTCTAAGTTGTAAATTGGTACAACTTAGTTTTAAAAACTCAGTGTTTGCTGAAGATCAACAGGTGCCTATCTTATGGCCCAGTAACTCCACTCCTACATAAATTCCCTTCAGAAATATGTACATATGTTAACCAAAGCACAGGTACAAAACGTTCACAGCAATATTATTTGTAAAAGCTCAAACCTGGAAATATCCCACATATCTATCCCCAGTAGAATGGATAGATAAATATTGCTGTATTCCTATTTATTTCCAGGAGCCTAGAAGATCTGCAGACTCACAAAATAGTTCATCTATTGGCACAGTGACATCTGCATTTCCACAAGTAAATTTGACTTTTTTTTTTTTTGATTCAAGCTTGACAGAGGCTTTGATTCCTATTAGAAAGCATTTATCTAGCACGTTTATCCTTAGCAGTGCTCATGAAGTTTCATACTCATAAAGTAAATTTTATGATATGGAAGAGGGTTGAAAGTTGGGGGTGGGGTCTATGTGATTTAGGGGAACAGAAGAGAAAATTGGGGACTATCTGGGAGTAGAAACGCAAAAAAAACCCCACATATGCCTAAAGATGGAGGTGAGTATCAAGGAGAAATTCCACCTGCTTCATAATTTTCCTTCAGGTATACATTCTAAGAATACTATATGGTAATGAAAATAAAATTTTACTACCTGTAGCAACATAGAAGAATCTTATAAACATGATGTTGAATGAAAGAACAGTATGTATTGTATAATTTCATTCACATGGAAATTTTAAAAAGCTACAATTAATCTATGGCATTAAAACCCAGAAAAGTAGTTAGTGAGGGTGTTATGACGTGGAAAGAAAACAAAGGAGCCTTCTTTGATAATGATAATATTCTGCTTCTTGATCTATCACAAAGAATGGCAAACATTTTCTTTAAGGAGTCAGTAAATATTTCAGACTTGATGGGCTGGGCTATACAGTGTCTGGCACAACTACTCAATTCTACTGTTGTGTAAAATGAACTATAGATAATATGTAACTAAATGGATATTGCTATGTACCAATAAAACTTTATTTATAAAAATAGGCAGTGGGCTCAATTTGGCCTGAGGGCTAGTAGTCTGTCAAACTGTTACTTACACAGACGGGAAAATTTGTAAAAATTTATGGATCTGTACACTTACTTGTATAGTTTTGCATTATCTGTTATACTTTACTGAACACATTTAAAAATATATAAAACAAAGCAGGGAAGTCATTAAGAAAATAAAATGAGAATAGAAGGAAGCAGTCAGGATTCTCTGGTCTGCTTGTGATGCTTCCAAGATTTGTTTCTTGTTACAGATACCGCAGTACTTGGAACTGTACTAATTCCAGCCACATAAAAGCTTCTTTTCAAGCACTCAATATACCAACATTATTGTTCATTTCCTTCTTTATGGGAGAAGAGTCCATTAAGAGACCTCAAAGGGGTTAGTTCTCTTAATGAATTCCCTTTATTAAGTTTTATTATTAATGCCCACATTGATTTCTTCTCTGAGTTATATCATTCTGCCCTTCTATAATTGAAACTCCAAAAACATCAGTAGATGCTTAAGACATAAGCAATCTAAAAAACGTTAAGCATCAGTTCTGCTATTCCTTTAATTTTCAGATTTTTCCCAGAAAGAACTCCTTTCAGAAGTAATGCTTCTTGTTCACTCGTACCCCCACTTTTACCCCCATGTTACAGAGCATAAACATAATTGAAAAAAACAAACAAACCTATACACACTCAATATATCTGCTAAGAGATTTTGTTAGCTTTTCTCCCCTGGGAGATAAGAACAGGAAAATAATAACAATGATACAGATAACATGTACCAAGTATATACTATGAGCCAGTCATTGTTCTAGGCCCTTTCCATTCATTAACTCATTTAATCCACACAAAGACCTTATGAAGTGGTTACACTCATTATTATCCCCACTTTAGAGGTGAGCAAATTGAGACAGAGATTAAGTTATTATCCAAGATTTCATAGTTAATAAGTGATAGGGCTGGGATTTAAACGCAGGCAATCTGTTTCCATAGCCCATGCTCTTAAATAACATGCTAAGATAAATAACTTGGGTTTGAATAATAGAGAAATCTAATTGCTTAAATGTAAGTTGCATAGTTTAAGCATTCCTGGCTTCCTGCCATCATCTCCAAGAGAAATGGCTTCTCCCCCTAAGCCTCCCCTGATGCATCCTGCAGCATCTATTATACTTTACTGCACTTATTTTTACATCTCTGACTTTCCCTCCACATAAGTTCTTTGAGAGCTGGGACTATGCCTTATTCCTTCTTGTAGTTCTAGTGCCAAGCATATGGTCTGTCTGGACATAACATGGCTCAATACATGTCTGCTAAATGAGAGAATCAATCATGCCATGAGTGATAACTCCTTTTTCTTTGGCCCACCAAATTTTCCAACCCATTCTTGTTTTCTGGTGATTGATTATAAGGGACAGGATGCAATATCATGAGGAGTTTGAAGCGACCAGGCTTTTGGCACCATCTCTAAGGATTGAACTTCTTAAAGCAAGAAACTCTCTCCTCTGAAGCACTTAAGAATCCCCACATGGTTCTGGCCTCAGTGATAATGGGTGCATGTCTAGCTGAATTATAGCTTGAGATCTAGAATCTGAATTTAGACTTAATAGGATAAAATAGGATAGTTCCATACTCATTTCTAAGTATTCATCGAAGAGTCCATAGGCGTTCATGGGCTGAAGGTTGTAGTCCTTTTCCCACTGTGGGAAACTTATTTTTCTTTCAGGTCCACGTTCCTGTCGTACTTTCCTTCTGGTCCACCAATTCTGAATTAACCTGCACGACAAGATAAGTTCCTTTAAAAAAATATATGGCTGTTCGTAAGACATACGTAATAAGACAGAATTCAAATATGGAACCATCGTTTAAAACTTTTTAGGATAGGCTGCCAAGGACATAAAACCTTGGATTAGGAAGAAAATAACAATGGAGGCTATACTTCATGCATTTGTACTTGCAAGTGAACAGAATGTCTGATGAACTTATTTTAAATATTCATGAAATTGTTTCATGTTTAGTGTTGCCTTCGAGGGCTGGATAGAGGACAGAGAGCATCTATAAACTGATCCTCTGGCACGAAGGCAATACCCTGACCTTGGAGTAGAGGAAGGTTTGGCTTAGCTGACTTAACTCAGGACCCATGAGCAGTCTTAACCATGTGGGTGCTGATCTGCATATTCTGAGGGAGGTCCTGGAAGATCTGCAAACCCACTAAATGCTTCCTCTTTTTGGCACACTGAAGTCTGCATGCAGTTCCACAGTTGGACTTGCCTGCTTTTAGCTTGATCTTGAGATGGGGCTCTGATTCCCAGTAAAATGCATCCTATACTGGTGAGGTTAGCACATTAATCCTTAGTAATGTTCAGGAGTGCATCTTATGATACGGAATGGGGTTAAGGAAATGGGTGGGGGGTCAGGTCTGTGTGCCGTAGGGGACAAGGAAAAATTGAAGGGTATCCAAGGGTAGAAATGCCCCCAAAACCCCCCAAAAACAAAACCAACCAACCAACCAACCAACCCAACAAACAAACAAACAAAAACCTAACCAGAAACAAAATGTGAAATAAAGGAAAAAAATGAGAGGGGGTATCGAAGACAAATGACCTATTTTACAATTTTGCTCTATGTCCATAATACTAGAAGATAAAATATAGTTCCCTTGGGGGCACCTAGGTGGCTTGGTTGGTTAAATAACTGACTTCAGCTCAGGTCATGATCTCACAGTATGTGGGTTTGAGCCCTGCATCAGGCTCTGTGCTGACAGCTCAGAGCCTAGAGCCTGCTTCAGATTCTGTGTCTCCCTCTTTCTCTGCCCCTCCCCTGCTTGTTCTCTGTCTCTCTCTCTCAAAAACAAATAAATGTTAAAAAAAAATATATAGTTCCCTTGATGTCTCTGACATTTGATAAATTATGGTTTATACTTTAAAGAAGCATACAATGCTGTTAATTTTTAAACTTTATGCATTTAAAAAAGTTTTATAGAAAACATCAAGCACTTGGAATACGTTTTTTAAAAAGAATTCTAAGAATCGAAAACTACTGGCATTGGCTCCGACAAAGAGCCAAGAGGGGACTTTTTCAAAGCGATCCAAGTTCTAGCTAATTGTTCTGGTTGAATGGTCCTCCCTGAAACCTGGAGTTCTCTATGGAGACACCAAGCTGCCATGAAAACCAGTAGGTGTGGAAGGAATTAAAGCAGAAAGAGAGGGGCTCCTGGGTGGCTCAGTCAGTTAACTGTACGACTCTTGATTTTGGATCAGGTCACGATCTCACAGATTGTGGGTTTGAGCCCCATGTCGGACTCTGTGCTGACAATACCTCTGAGCCTGCTTCAGATTCTCTGTCCCCTCTCTCTGCCCGTCCCCTGCTTGCACTCTTTCTTTCTCTCTCAAAAATAAACATAAAAAAAAAATCAGGAAGAGAAGTTGCTGATTAATGTTCCTTTAAAACTTAACTGACCAGAGCTGAGCAAACACAGCAGAATTCAGTTATCCTTATAAAAGTGATGCATGTTTTTTGCCTATTGTCATCAACATAAACTCTTATCACCAGGTGAACATATTTTTGCTGGTTAGGATATGTTGACTTAGAAATACTCCAGTTTCTTTTCTGCATCTCTAAACTTTTTTTTTCCCATAAGTTCCTTTTCTGTAGAGTTTGAATTTAAGATATTTAAAAAAAATTAATTCCTGATTTATCATGGGCTTGGGAGAGCAGAGCTCTAGTTAATGTGTCCTAACTAGTGAGAGCCTTGCAGTGCTATGGTATGAGGGTCAGAGGCATCATTTAAAGAAACTTCCAAGCAAGTGTTCAATATTTAGGGCCCCACAGAGACTTTTTAAAAGGATATTCACTATCATTCATACTTCTTATGCTAAATCTTCCTAAAGAGCTAATGTTTATTACTTTCATGACCGTCTTTGAATAACTGAGCATAAACGCTTAGCTCCAGGTACACGCCCTGGTGTAACTGCTGAGTCTGCATTGCTTATCTTACTTGCCACACCTAGAAAAGCCAGTAATGAGCAATGCTGCATCTCTACTACACATGTCTAAGGTACTTACGGGTAGCCAAGTTCCATGAAATTATTCCAGGTCTGCTTTAGCACCATTATAATACCCATTTGCATACAGAGATCAATAAGGCATCCACTAGGGTGGCACTGCGAGGTAAGCAAACACAGAAATTCCAGAATCAATGGAGAGGAAGAAAGAGTGTCTGGTTTCTAATCTGCACAAAGTGGCCCTAGGCTGTTTAATAGAAGTCTGTAGCAAACAAGGAGATAGGGAAGAATACAGACCTCTTCTAGTCTCCATCTGTTTATCAGCCTCAAGTAGGCACCTGGGTGTCCTGTAAATCTTTAACACACAGAAAAACAGACCATTAGCATCCTGTAGGTCTAAGCTTTTGGTGACTATTATGTTCAGGGTAGCCTATCCTCCAGTGAAAATTACGGGTACAATCAGGTCTGAGAGAATTAGGAAACTCTCCAGAGCTGTCAAAACTGCAGCTTCTGGAATTCTCCGGGGGATATATCCCTTCTGGACTGCCTGGCTGCTAACCACAGAGGCCAGCTCTTGTTGCTTGCTGTGACTTTGAACATTTTCTGCTAAGTATCAAGTGCTCTGGCCTGTGTAACAGCATGTTGGATTGAAACACATTCTGATCTTTTTGAATGAACGTTTAATTTAAAAAAATAACCAGCTTCACTATTTGACTAGAATTGCATGCTGAAGTAGCTCGAAACCGAGGAGAGGCTGCTGCATCCATCCCAGCAAAACCCAACGCTCCACCCTCCTCTGGTTCTCATCTCCTGGGAAACACTTCCTGGAGCAATGGAATCCATAGGACAGGACTTCTCCACACAGGAGCCTTTCCAAATCCTCATAACTGCTGGATTCGGAAGTTGCCTACTCTCCTCTGGAGTCCTACGTCAGCCCCTTTCCTGTCTGGATGCCTTTCCCTTTTCTGTGAAGGCCGGCATCCAGGATACACTGCAGATCACTGTCCCCATTATACCACCTGCTTGCATTGGTGTGAGACCCAGGGTCCTGATTCAGGTGTGGATGGAGCCCACAAGTTTTAAATTCATCCTTCACTTGTGCAAATGCTTCTCCTCTGTGTACCTTACACTGAGAAAAGGTGCACAGGTAACACTTGAGTGGAGCGACCATTCCCCACGAGGAGAATAGGAAGGGAAAGGAGGAGGCTGATCTTCTCTTTTTAGCCTTTGCAAAAATCACTCTAAAGGAGGTGCTTCTCTGTCACCCTGGTCAGCGACCTCTGAGTGCTCTGTCCTGGCCTCCAAAAGCGTGGAGAGATCAGGTTCTTACCTTCCAAGGAAGAATGCGATGTAAAATGTGGAGCTGTTCAGATTGACAAACTGAAAAAGAAACATTTTCAGGGTGAAGCTGTTCTCCCACTCAGACTCTGTGCGAGGCTGTTCTGTGGACAAAAGGGGAGTAGAATTTGAGAGGCTGCATTTGACCCCTTCTCAACTCCCTCTGTCCTGCTCCCTATACACACAGGAGCAGAGGTGTTCTAAGGAAGCTGCAGGAGACCACAGTGCCTGTAGATGGTATGTGATGGAATGGACCACCCAGGGGATCGAGCCTTAAGCTTGCAGACCAGTCCCATCCAGGCTGTGGTGGAAAGCAGCTACTGACATGTCTGAAGGGATGGAATATCCAGTTTGTTCTGCTGTGACAGGATGCCCAGAGAGCCTGGAGTAGAGGCAGCCAGGCTTAAGGGGCCTCATTCCCAAGCCTGGCACCCTGCAGGAGTCTTTCCGTTGCTCTTAGTTTCCCCCGCGAGGTAGGGTCTGTGTGGGGTCAGTTTCTCTTCCAGCTCCTAATAATTCCTTGTTCTCAATATCTATTCTGGTGAAATGTCAGGTGCTGTTGGGCAAGAGGGAGTCAGACCCCCCCCTCCCAGAATGCTGAGTATCTGACTTCTTTGCCTGTCACCCTCATCCATCATTTTTCATTCCCATGGACAAATAAAAAGGAGACGACCTCATTTTTAGAGCTTTTACTGTATATCACCATCTGCATCTTATAATATCCTGACCTCAGTCATGTGCCAGTTCTCATCTCTTTATATTTTGACTTCCATAAAGCAAATGCTCTTTGGACACTGATATGAATCAAAGCATAAATCAAACTTCCAACTTGACATCTCATGTCAAATGCACCTATCCTTCCCTTGGAGCTTCAACCTCATCCCAAACAATGTCAAGGAAAATGTATTTAATACAATAGTACTTTTTCTGTTTCCACATTCCCTGAGCTTCTATTGCTTTTTACCATTTCACCCCATCAGTTCCTTTTCCACTAATTATAATTCAAAATGCTTGCTGGAGCATATCTGAGAAGGGAGGGGAGAATATAATTTAACAAGGGTGTACTGCTGATGAGGGAAGAAAATACAGGATTGATGTGGGGGTGGGGGAGAGGGGAAAGTGAGTGATGGGCATTGAGGAGGGCGCTTGTTGGGATGAGCGCTGGGTGTTGTATGTAAGTGATGAACCATGGGAATCTACCCCCAAAACCAAGAGCACACTTTACACACTGTATGTTAGTCAATTTGACAATAAATCACATTAAAAAGATAAGGGTCCCTGGGTGGCTCAGTTGGTTAAGCGACTGACTTTGGCTCAGGTAGTGATCTCACAGCTCATGAGTTCAAGCCCTGCATCAGGCTCAGTGCTGACATCTCAGAGCTTGGAGCCTGCTTTGGATTCTGTGTCTCCCTCTCTCTCTGCCCCTCCCCCATTCATGCTGTCTCTCTCTGAAAAATAAATAAACATTAAAAAAATTTTTTTAAAAGATAATAAAAGGGTTTTGGCTTTGTTTCACTTCTGCTACTGAACTACTGGTAACCTAGGAAGGTGTCCCACGTTGTTTGCCAGCTGGGTGGGTTCCCAGGTATCTCGACCACAGATGGACCAGGACTGTATCACCTCGGCATCTTTGCCAGCCTGGATCAAGGTGCCATTGGATACAATCTGCCAATGCAGTTACCTCTTCTGTGGATATGAACCTCTTTCTATCTTTTTGGGGAAGGAGAAGTAAGGATGGAGGTTTCAACGACATTAAAGGAGATATGCCACGTGCCTACCCCTGTACCTGGTACATAGAAAAGCTCGATACATGGCATCTTGTATTATGATTATTATAAATGAAAGCACTTTTGTGATTTTTCCCCCCTCTGGACAAGCTATATATGGGAATGTGCTAAAATAGGTTACCTGTGGGAGCCTGTAATTTTCTGAAATTGTATACAGTAAAATGACTGATGTTTCATTAACAAAATTGGGACAATTTCTATACCTTGAAAACATGGAAAATGCACAGTATATAGTAGGCTTCCAGATTGTTCTAATGCTTTATGGAGTCAGAGACATGTTCTTAAAGGTGACTTGTCCAGGTGAATGTTATTTCTACAAACATCAGTAGTGGTTAGGCCACCTACATTCCTGGTAGAAGGCTCCCAGTCCCCAAAACAGCTAACCTTGCTGTGGTTTTATATATACCATGAAAAACTTGATACATTTTTATTTAAATGAAAATTGTACGCAATAGCAAGTGAACAATTTTCTAAATGATTCTGGGCACTTTATTCACATGTACTTTTGTGACGCTATATTTTTTGTGCATTAAGAGAAAACCTGTCTAAAATTATATTACCTCATGATAGATAATATTTATGACAAGCTTTAAAGCTTTAGACAGAAAAGATCCCTCAATTGCTAGACATACTTAAAATGTTCCATTGAAAGCAAAGAACTTATTGTATGCAATTTGAAATAAAAAGAATATTTCTTTTCAGCAGTATTTCATAAATGAATCTTTGAAAGGATGCTTTCCAGACCACAGTACTGTACCATGAAATAAGAAGGGTCTCACTTACCTAAATTTGTCAGAAGAAGTGCAACTTTTTCATAGAGCTGTAAAACAAATTTCATACATTTAACAAAAAGACCCTAGATGCTACAAAATATGTAATTATAAAGGAAATAGGTAATCAAGTCATGAGTGAAAATAATTTCATTAACCGCCCATTACTTGAACAATGAAAACACTGTAAACAAACATTGTGTCCTTTCTGGGCAAGAAAGAAACGCACAAGGTCCCATTTTACTATTTTTAAAATTTCACTTCTTATGTTGGAGTGAATAATTCTGTGGCAACAAGACTAGCTGCCACTGATGAGCAGCTTGCTATGTGATGGTGGGCAAATCACAACATTCCCAAGAATGGAATGGAAATTTCCATTCCCAAGAATGGAAATTCTTGGGTCCAAACCTTAGGATCTCTAAAACTGATTCTGATGGTAAGATTCTATAATCTCAGGGCACCTGGGTGGCTCAGTTGGTTAAGCATCTGACTCTTGGTGTTGGCTCGGGTCATGATCTCAAGGCTTGTGAGTTTGAGTCCCCCATCGGTTTCTGTGCTGATAGCATGGAGTCTGCTTGGGATTCTCTCTCTCTCCCTGTCTCTCTGCCCTTCCTCTGCGTGTTCTTTCTCTCTCTCTCTCTCTCTCTCTCTCTCTCTCTCTCTCTCTCTCAAAATAAATAGATAAACTTAAAAAATATAAAAAATTCTGTAATCTCACTGTTTATGGACTGCTGTATTTTCTAGATTAGAGCATTAATAAATACTAAAGTGATGAAACCTTACTGGGAACTCCTAAGCTTATACTCTGCTTTTCCATTAGTGGATTGGATGCATCCTTCACTTACCCAGCCGTTTGGTAAATAGAGGGTCCTAAGAGGAAAGGGATAGTGTGTGTGTGTGGTGTGTGTGGTGTGGTGTGTGTGTGTGTGTGTGTGTGTGTGTGTGTGTGTGTGTACATGATTTATAAAAGTGCAGAGTACAGTTCAGGGCAAACCCAGGTTTGCATCCCCAGAGAGGGTATAAATTGAGAAAAAGAAAAAGTGCCTTCTCTAAAATGAAAGATAATAAAATGGAAATTTCAGAAAACTAGTGAAATATATTTGAACAACATGAAAATTAAGATCCTATTTAGACTGAAATGGTGAAAATGCACTGGTTAAAATTCCCCTGGCTGGAATTATAACTTTACCAGCTAGCAAGCTGTAGGGCTTGGGCATGTTACCTTATCTCTTCTTCAAACCATTGTTTTCATTTTATGTGGTTGAGAATGGGTATTGGACTCATTGATCTTAACGTCCTTCAAGCTTCTCAATTCCCTTATTTGGGATTTTGGCTAACTACAGAAATAGATAAAATACTGACTGTATGATTCTAAACTTTCAGCAATGACTATGCTTTGCTATAGTAAGATAATATGGCCATAGTATCAAATTTTGTGTATAGAAACTTCAGACTCTTGGAATCCAGTGTTAAAAGAGATTGGTGCAGTTTTTCATAAGAAATCCTGTGGTGTAGTCATACATTTTAATTTTATCTTAAAAATACTGGTTAACCACAGATTAGGACAGGTGTTTTTTAATAAAATATATTTTACTGTTAACACATTTTATCATTAAAGTTAATTATGTAATTTTCAAGGAAAATTAGATTTGACTGGTGAGACAACCTTTCTCAAAATACAACTTGAAAAAAAAAGTTTATTTGTTGATTTTGAAAGAGAGAGGAGGAGAGGGCAAGAGCGAGCAGGGGAGGGGCAGAGAGAGAGAGAGAGAGAGAGACAGAGACGGAGACAGAGAGAGAGAATATCACAAGCAGGTTCCACACTGTCAGCGCAGAGGCTGATGCAGGGCTTGATCTCATAAACTGCAAGATCATGACCTTAGCCAAAATGAAGAGTTGGATGATTAACTGACTGAGCCCCCCAGGTAGCCCTCAAAATACAATTTCTGATTATCTAGTTTATCATTTGTATCTTTAATGTTTGTTCAAGTGCTGCACTTTGCACTCCTGTGTCAAAGGTCTTGATAGCTGGTGACATGCCAACATTATTTTGGTTTGGACACTGAAAAAAAAAAGGAACTTAGAGAAAGAACAATGCAGGAGTCAAAATATGATTAATATTAACCTTGTGAAAAATAAGGCAAAGTGTATGGGGACACAGTAGGGATCCATGGCATCTATGAACAATTTATAAAACATTTATAAAATGTTCACAGATGCAAGGGGATGGACACTGAGGTTTTGAACAGGATGCAGCTGGAAAGGGCACATAAGCAGAGGGTGTGGTGACTAGCAAGAGACCTTCAGATGAGTGGTTTCTGGAAAAGGTCTGGTTTCTCATTAGGCAGTTGAGATAGAAATAATGGATGATTTGTTCTGATAAAAGCAGTAGAAAATCTCTTCTCAAACTGGATGCCACAAATTGGGAAAGTTAAAATCTGTAATTGACAGAAAGCTTTCTGACCTTAAGTATATTTCCAAAAGAAACTATGAGTGCTTCTAATTTGATCTTGTCCACCTGATCAATGTAGGTGGGCATGTTCTGATGCAAGCCATGTTTTATGGTTTACTTCTTTTTGGAACAAGACATTGTGGTTTTCACTGTTTAGAGTATAATGAAACATCTGATTCATATTGGTATGCCTGAGTAAAAAGGATGGCAATAACTTTTAGTCTCCTCCTGGGATATATTCTAATTGACATCTTTTGTTTGTAACCATATTAAGATGTTCTTTGGTCACAATAGAAACAGAATGAGAGTGAAACAGTATGACAAGGAGCAAGAAAATCCATCCTACTCACTCTATCTTTCAAGTATTTATTTTTCAAGAAGAAATAAAATGAAAACTAATAACTGCCACTTAAACTTAGTAAGAAGTAAATACATATCATAAAACCTAGAAAATAGACATCCCTTATACATCTGCTTCTTCAGTTAGGGTTGGAGAACTCTAGCATAAAGTCAGAAACAGGGTATGTGATCTATAACAATATTATTTAAAAATTAGAGGCTGTAATGAACATAAGATAAAAGCCAATCTAGCTCTCAAGATTTTTATATTCAATTAATGTAAAGTAGTAATGATTCATGACTAAATGATGATTTCTTTTTTGCAAGACAAGTATGGCCAAAATTTTAAGTAGTTGAAAATAACTTATGTAGCATAAAAATGCATATGAAAATGTGCATGAAACTATCTTAAGTTGAATAATTTCAGAAGCCAGTAGATAGTTGAATTCTGAACTGGTCAAAGCTACGTTATAGTTATTAGTCTGTCATCTGTCCTTTAAGTGATATTTGCTTCTTAAGGACTTACTTTTTAATTTATTTTTTGATATTCTGATGAAAATCTTTCCAAACTATATTACACACTTGGTTGCCTTCATAATGGAATGTGCAAGGCTTCAGGGAATAAGATAGGACTGTAAATGTGTGTGCTCAGATGGGGACGTCATCAGAGATGGCTAAGGAGAGTAAGGCAACTGCTTCCTACATAAAGGGTCTTGGATGCTGCTGCTTTGAGAGTTTTTACATATATATTTTTAAAATTTTCCTTCCTTCCCCTTGCTATGGCTTGTCATTTCCTGCTCTTGTCAGAATTCTTGCCTTAGTAACCTTCTGTTTTTCTAGTTTGTTGTTGGTGAGAAATCAGAACATCAAAGGTGTTCACATGTACCTAAAATAAATGAAAACATACCTTAAAGGCATTATAAAAATACATATTACCTTTAGTGTGTGGACTCTACATCATCCATTTCAGTGACTCTGATGTGCTTGTTAGATAAAACATATAAATGCCTAGTAGTCTAGCTCCCAGCACATAGTAGGTGCTTTGCAATGTCCACAACTATATAGTTTTCCTACCCCCTATGCTCCCTCCTTCATTTTTTGTTTACTTCCTCTTTTCTTGGTG
The DNA here is from genome assembly GCF_016509475.1 of Prionailurus bengalensis. Classification (NCBI taxonomy): domain Eukaryota; kingdom Metazoa; phylum Chordata; class Mammalia; order Carnivora; family Felidae; genus Prionailurus; species Prionailurus bengalensis. The sequence continues at coordinate 121,555,328 of NC_057358.1, read as the reverse complement.
TGTCTCATGAAGTAGAGATTGCAGGGTAACTGATTTCTAGTTAAACAAAATGTTACACTGACAACATTGGTATCTGCTCAAAATGTATGAGCAACCATGTATTTATAGACTCATTACATGTATACAGGAATTTATTAAGATGTACAAATTAAATTTTAATAAGACATTAGAGAAAAGAGAGCTTTAAGTCATTGCAAACTACCTAGACATAGAATCTTTCACTGCCCTGGCTGTTTGTTTAATTTCACTATGAATCACTCCCCTTCACAATGTGTATGTTCCACAATTAACTTGGAGACCAGCTAAGTCCTAGAGGAGGGAGTGCCAGGGGGTACCACATATCTACTCTCAATCTCCAAGTTCCTGTTATTAATAACAATAATAATAGTAATATTAGTAGCAGTAATAATACTAAATCACCTACATTTTATTAGCTCAGTGGTTACTAATTCACTTAAGAATCATAAATGAAGTTTTTCAATATTGGGTGGGTTGAATTCTCTTAGGGATCACTCTGAGTATATTGGTTATAGAATTTAGAATTGTTTAAAGAACTAGAAACGACAATCCAAACAGATTAAACAATATTGGCAACAGTATTAAATTGCTTGGCCTTTGGAAAACCCTTTTTTAATGATGAGAGCATTTCAGCACTATGGCCCAGATTTAAGATGCAATATAATTAAGGGTGAGGGCACCATAATTAATTGAACAGCTACTCCATGCCTAACACTGTGCTTGGCACTTGAAATACATATCTTATTCATCCCCTGCCACAAATCTCTAATGTCAGGATTTTTATGTATAGGTTGACTTCAAATCTAACAATGTCAGCAAATAATATTATTCATTCTGCAAATAACAACAACAATTTACTGAGAGCCTACTATGTGCCAGGCCCTGATCCAGGCACTGGAAAATAAAAACAGTAAAAAAAAAAAATAGACAAAAGTGTCTGCCCTCATAGGCCTACATTCTAATAGAGAAGACAGATAATAAAATAAGTTTTAAAAAGCATATTAGGTGGTGATAAGCACCACAGAGAAAAACAGAGCAGGTAAGGAGATAGGAAATTGTCAGAAGCAGGAGTGGTTATAATTCTAAAACTGAGTGACCATGGAAGCCTTATATTAGAAGAGTGACATTGGAACAAATACCTGAAGCAGGTGAGGGAGTAAGTCATGCAGACCCCATGGGGAAGAATATTCCAGGCAGAGAAAAGAGCGAATAAAAAGTCTAGGGTGAGAGCATGCCTGGCACATCCAGGGAACAAATGGAACAGGAGAAGCAGGGTGAGTAGGGAGAAGACAAGGTCAGAGATGTCACTGGGGCCAGAAGAAGAGTCCTGGAGGCCACATGAAGATGTGAACTTTTATTCTGAGCAAGAGGAAAGCCATCAGACATGGTGAACAGAGCAGTGACAGGAGCTGGCTTACAGGTAAGAAGCTCACTCCAGCTGCTGTGATGAGTCTAACTGAAGGAGCAGACCTAGCAGCCAGGAAGACCAGTTAGGAAGGCACTGCAATAGCCCAAGAGGGAGATGTTGGGGTCTTGGACCAAGGTGGGACTTGGAAATGTGTGAAAAGCGATCAAATTCTGGAAACAGTGAGAGAAACAGAGGAATCAAGGGTAATGCTGAAGGTTTTCAGCCTGAGCAGCTACATGGGGGAGATTGTGGAGGGGCTGATTCTGGAGGGAGGAGAGGGGGTTTGGGGAGGATAGTGGAGCAGACAGTTGGATGTATAAATTTGGGGTTTAAGGGAGACATCTGGGATGAAATACAGAACTGAAAAAAGCATGAAATTAACACAAGTTACATGTGCCATCCCCTTGCATGGCTATTCCAAGGAATGCTTTGGAAACTGACCACTTTTCTATCATTCAGAATCAAAAGGAAATGGGAACCAACACTTCTGAGCTATGTTACAGATTCTAAGCTGGGCCTTTAAAGTATCTTCTTTCTTTAAGTTTCCCCAAGGCATATATACACAGTGTTATCTTATTGGGTAAAGAAGGGAACTAAGATTCAGAGAGAGCAAGTGCCTTGCCTAATCTTACACTAAAAAATCCTGGAGCCTAGATTTGACTCAATCCTTCTCAATCCTCCGTATGCCAGGCAGTTTGCTGCCCAGCCATCAGCACCACGTGACAGGCTAGCCCCTCTGAAGCTGGATCCCTTTTAGCAGCAGCAGAAAACTGTAGGCCACATATTTTAACCATTGGGCTAGTTACCGTGCAGCTCACTTACCACATTCAGCAGCATAATGATGCAGAAGTTGATGCACACGGCAGTCCCTGTTGTTGCAACCTGAGAGTTATTCCTGATTAACGCCCACTTAAAGGCAGCGAAAGTGCTGACTGTCACCACCCGGTAAATGACGATCCCGAACACGGCCGCGATCACCACGCAGATCTGGCAAGAAGACAGAGACCCCGTGAGCACCTCAGTAGAATGTCTCAGGAAAAGGGTTCCCACCACTGTAAAATCCCACCCCTGGAAAATGAGAAAAGGATATAAAACAATGGTGATACTGACTCAAGCAACCACAACAAAATGCTTGCTTTTTATTGTGATTATTACTTTCTCTTGCCTGTATTTTCTTTGTTATTCAAATAGAAAAATCATAGTGCTTGAAAGCTGATTAACTGTGTTAGCTGTGGAGTAACATTAGCAGAATATCAGATTGAGCATATTTACTATGGAAATCTTATGATGTCACTCTTCTATGTAAATCTATTGGTTTCTTTCACTCTTAGAATAAAAGCAAAGTCTGTATGGTGGCCTGCAAGACTTTCTCCACCTTGTTGAAGGTCATTTTCCTTTCTGTCTAGGGACTCCAGAACCTCTTTCATTGTTTCAAATGGGCTAAGCACCCTTATTCTTCAAGACCATTTCCTTTGCCTAAAATGCTGACCCACCCCCTTCCCCTGCCAAACACACATATGTGCACACACACAAGCAACCTAGTTAACACCTACTCATTATTCACACCTCAGCTCAAGAACCACTTCATAACTAAAGCTTTTCATGCCCTCCAGACTTTTTTGTAATTGTTACATGGTACCTATACTCTTCTTTTAGTAGCCTATTTATAATTTCTAATAGTTTGTCAGTTTGATTATTGCCAGTTTCCACCACTTAGAAAGTACACTATCCACCCCCCTTGTCTGTGGGGGATATTTCCAAGACCCCCAGTGAATGCTTGATACTTCAGACAGTATGGAATCCTGTATATATTGTGTTTTTTCCTATACACACATACCTATGAGAAAGTTTAATTCACAAATTAGGCACAGTAAGAGATTAACAACAGTAACTAATGATAAAATAATAATATACTGTAATAAAGGCTATATAAATGTTTCTCTCCCTCAAAATATCTTATTGTATTGTACTCTTCTTGTGATGATGTGAGATGATAAAATGCCTGTGTGATGAGATGAAGTGAGGTGAATGATGTAGGCATTATAACATACTGTTAGGCTACTATTGACCTTCTAAAGATATGTCAGGAAAAGGATTATCTGCTTCTGGCCTGGGGTTGACTGTAGGTAACTAAAACCCTAGAAAGCAAAACTGCAGATAAAGGGGTGGGGGGGGGGGGCGGAAACCATTGTAAGTTCCATTAGGGCAGGTATGGCATCTGTTTTGCATACCACGGTTTCCATGGCACCTTAACTTAATTACAGGTGCACAGTAAGTGTTCAGCTATTTGTTGCTGAATACACCAACTACGTGATAGGTACATAATCTTTTATTAATCATTTATAAACACTGAAATGAGGAATCTTTCTCTGAAGATTTCATTGTATTTGAGAAGAATATGACATGTCTTCTATCTACTGGGAATCTGAGATTCCAAAAGGTTTTTTGTCTTTCATTAGGTGATTCAATATATTAAAGGCCTTAACCTACTTAGTTATTAAAACTTTAAGCTGGGCCTCAGGATGGACGTTGCTGAGTTACAGACTGCTTTCTTTATAAAAGCATTCCTCTGTTTTACTAAAACTTATTTTGGCTTCCTATAGGTGACATGCTCTAAAAGGTTGGGCATGAACCCTAGCTGCAACTGGTCAAAATACAACAACAACTGCCCACATCTTAATCCTCGAGCTATGGATGGGAAGATAGGTGAAATCTACATTGACTTTCAGACAAGGGTGGCAATGTGGTGGAATGGAGAGCTTGTTGGACTCAGTCAGTCAGAAGTCAGGTCTGAGTCCTTACTCTACATCTATAGATCTTATAAGAAACTTAAAAAACAAGACGGTAAATATGACTTTGCTTATGGAAGGCAAGGCAGGCACAACTGCTTACAGAGCAGTGTCTGTAGAAAGATATGGATCTGAATCTTGGTCTGAGCCAAGAGATTCCTGGGCATGCTGCCTACCCTTTCATCTTCCCAATTTATTTCCGGCTAAAAGGGGGTCAAGTGTCTAGATTTGCTGTCATCTTGTTCTTCCTGATATAAAGATCTATGATACTTATTTACACACTTACTATTTGAAAAGAGGAGAGGAGAATCCTAATAACCCCTTACTGTTCTAAAATGACATTTCGGAAAATACGAGTAAGTTTTCAGTAATTAACAGGGTCGAAGCTGATTACTGAATGACTTCTTTTTAGGAAAAGTCAACAATGCAGGTTCAAGTTAGTGTTTCTCAAATTGACAGAACCATTAGTGAATCTGGAAATCAATTTTAGGGGGTTATAGCTGGTATTTTTAAAAAAGACCATAGTAAAACAAACGAAAAATCAGTGTTCACTGCATATTGCAAAGGTGAGCATTGTTTCAGTTACTCTAGTTCTATACATCTACTGGCACAGAATATACTGGGTCATGACAGATAATGTATTTCTTACGCAGGAATGACAAGCAAAAAGCCTGACCAACACTGCTGCAGGTCCTATCTCAAATTTACTTCCTTTCGGCATGGAATAGGGAGGGGAGCAGAAAGAACTGGAGCTCTGAGTTATTTACTGCCTGACTCCGAACAAGCCCTTCACCTTCTGGAGTCTCAGTTGCTCCATCTGTGACTTGGGGACAGCAGTACCATCTCCGACTACCTCACGGAGTCACTGTATTACACAGCAAGAATGTGTAAAAATGTTTTGTGGAATTATGCAAAGGCCTGCTATGATTATTGTTGTTACCACGCTATAGGTTTGTACTTTATGAAACAAAGAGTTTTGTAGAAAAATTTCGAACCATAAAAAATATCCCAGATGCAGAAACGATAAGTCGGCTGCATTTATCTGCAAATGCCTGATAGGGTTCTGGCTTTCCCGAAATGGGATTCATCCGCTCTTTCTTGGAGTACTTGGCTTCAAACTGGGGCCGTATTTCTTCCTAAAGAACAAACAGACATATTTTTATGCAATGGAGAGATATGCACACAATAAAAAACTTTTTTATTCTACTGTAAAACTGAATCAACAGCTACTACACTAATCAGTCAATCAGTGAGGTGAGCTCAGAGACCCAGGTTTAAATGTTTGGAAATTGGCCACCTGAAGAAAATCTAAAGGATGGTGATCTAGACTTATTATCATCAAGGCAGTGTAATTTATTTTATTTTTTTTAAGTTTATTTGAGAGAGACAGTGTGCATGTGAGTAGGGGAGGGGCAGAGAGAGAGGAAGAGAGAGAATCCCAAGCAGGCTCCATGGGGGCTCAATCTCATGAACCATGAGATCAGGACCTGAGCCAAGATTAAGAGCTGGAAGCTTAACTGACTGAGCTACCCAGGTTCCTCAAGGCAGTATAATTTAGACTAATAGTTAAGTGCCTCTGTTATCATATTAAGCTGTGCTAGAAGAAACAAACAGAATGAGAAAAGGGACCACTTCTCTTTGTCCCTAGTAGTATGAAATAACTATTAAGCTTTTACTTTTATTACCAGGGAATGAGACAGACACAGGACAAAGAAAATTTCTTAACACCAAAGTGTCCACAATCCATGTTGTGAGTTATAATGGCAATATAATTTTTAGTTTCCTCCTACAATTACAAAAACATTTTTTTGGTGGGGGGGGGGCTCCTGGCTGTCTCAGCTGGTGGATCATGCAACTCTTGAACTCAGTGTTGTAAGTTTGAGCCCCACATTGGGTATAGAGATTACCTAAAAATTTTTTTTTCAATTGAGGCAGCCCAAAACATGGTGAATCTATCTTTTAATAAGCTCCTATAAGAGTCATTCACCTTTAATCAGTAGATTTTAAATGTATTAATTGGTATTGAATAGCAGGTAAACATCTTTCAAATCCAGCTAAAATCAAGGCAACTCTAATTCGAAATCAAGCTGAGGCTTTGTTTTATTTAGTTGAGACCCATCTAATGTGAAAAGCTTCTGACTAAAAAGCAATTATGGGATTAGAAACCGGAAATCAGCAAGAGGGTATCCTCAAGTGGTTCCATTAATTAAGTACCTGTTCTATTTGAATGTCTTGCAAGAGGAGGGAAAATGAGCGGCAAGTCTGATAAAATAGAGATTGAGTTAATCCAGAAAGAAATGCTCAAGACTCCGATGGAGGGAGAGACAGAAAGTGACGAAGGAGCTGACAGAAGAGTGGTTATGGATACTGGGCAGAGTTTGGCAGTAGCCTGCCTGTGTAGGAGGAAGGGCAGCCTTGCTCCTGCTGCAGAATAAGCCCAAGGCTGGCCTTCACTCAGGGGCAGGTAATGGGGAAGGACAGGGGGAGATACAATGATAAATAGGTTCTGCCTTCTTTTACTTATTTTAGGCAGTTACACTTGAGGATATAAACAGAACAGACCTAGAATCTTCTGCTTCTTTGGGAAACTCTGAGTTTATAAGGCTGTGTCATCTAAGAGTCACTGAGTTAATTATCCAGAGGCTGAGGCCAATCACTGAGCCAGACCTGTGTCTCTGGGTTTTATGGGCTAAATTGTGTCTCCGGTCCCAATCCCTGCAAATTCATTTGTTGAAGCCATAACTTGCAATACCTCCGATTGTGACTGTATTTGGACAGAGTTCTTACGGAGGTAATTAAGGTCAAGTGAAGAGTGGCCCCCTAATCCAATAGGACTGGTTCTTTATAAAAAAAAATTTTAGACACAGACATGCACAGAGAGAGGACTATGTGAAGACATAGGGAGTACATGGCCATCTACAAGCCAAGGAGAGGAGCTTGCAACAGATCCTTCCCCCACAGCCCTCAGAAGAAATCAACTCTGCCAATGCTTTGAACTCAGACTTCTAGCTTCCAGAAATGTGAGCACCTAAATTTCTGTTGTTTAAGCCACTCAGTATGTGGTACTTTGTTATGGCAGCCCCAGCAAATGGTTACCCTGGGTTATCCATGAAGAAGTCATGTAGCAAGCTGGGGATTTTCTGCACGCTATCTGAGCATGACAGGCTAGAATAAGAGGCATTTAGCCACTTCTACCCATGAGGCCTCTTGAGGAGTGGTTTCTGCTCAGTGTTCACCGACTTGAGGTAATACTTCTGAGTCTGTGCAGCTCTGGGCACTGTTCAGGGCTCTGGAGAGCTCAAAGAAACATTTCCTTGGAGTTCGCTTATGAGGGTTGCTTCCATGTACCTAGAGTTGTAAAACTAATACTCTCTGCTGAAGTAAAGAAAATGGATACTGTTTAAGAAAACTAAACAAATCTTACTACTAATTATTCTGATGTCTCTACCTACAAGTGATGCTTTGCAATCAAAATGTTTTCTTTCTTTCTTTAAGTTTATTTATTTATTTTGAAAGTGAAGGGGGAGGGGCAGAGAGAGAGAGAGAGAGGAAGAGAGAAAGAATCCCAAGCAGGCTCCATGCTGTCCGCTTGGAGCCCAATGCAGGGCTTGAACTCACAAACTGTGAGATCATGACCTGAGCCAAAACTAAGAGTCAGATGGTTAACCAACTGAGGCATCCAGGCACCATGTCTTCTTTCTTTTAAATTCTGCTAGTTTTTATACTACCCGAAGTTTTTTGCAAAGACAGGTATTGAAATGCTTTGTGAAGAAACCTAACTTCTGTCAGCATAGAGTGATATACTCAGGGGGACTGTGTGTTTGTTGATTGGCTTTTTGAAAAATTCTGAGGTAAATAATACAAACCTCCTCTTCTTCCCAGTCTATCAAATCCCAGTCATAAGCAATTACTGCTCGCCTTCTTTTCCAAAATTCCAGGAAAACTGTTGCTGGAACAAGCAGAGAAAGACAAAGACGTTTTTGAATAAAACAATGCTGTTAACTGTCACTGAATAATGAAGTCATTGCAGAGAATGACAGTTGTTTGTGTAAGCATCCTTGAATATCAGAATTTCTGCTAGCCCCCATTTAACAAGGACCACTTCTGAGAATTACTAAGTTTGTGTCAAACATAATGAAAAATTAGCTATTTCATTTAGAATTATATTAAGCTGATTTCCAAGTTGAGGCAGAACAGACTTATTAGAATGACAAAGCTCCTGGTATACAAGAATACAGAAAACTAGGTTACCAGCATCTCTCTTATTGATAAGAGTATTTATTTTTAAAAGTGAGGAGCAGGTAGGGGCATAAAAGCAAAAATAAAACTTAGCAGTTCACATGGATTTGACTGGCAGGGATTTCTTGTCTGCCAAATCGTCCTCACCACAATAGCTATGTAAAATGTATTTTGCTGTTTTACTGAAAGAAGCTCTTTTACCCTTTTTCTCCAAACTATTTCTTGGTTGTCACATTAAAGGAAAAAGTGTGCAAATTCTAAGAACCTTTTTCAACGAGGTGTGGGGTAGCTGGCCTTTCCACCCAGGGAAATCTGGAGGTTATCCTCATTCAACCAAAGTAACTTTCTACTCAATTCAGTTAAAAATTATCTGCCAAAATCAATTATTGAGCATTATACAATGACAGAGAGGAAAGAAAAATAATCAAGACATAATCTTGCTGCCTTGTAAGTCATAAGCTAAATGATAGGAGACACACACACACACACACACACACTCAAACTTTGAGGATGAATGCAACTAAGGATATTACAGAGACACCCAGGGCACAGAATTGATAGATCTCTCTCTCGCCTTGCTGTGTACTTAAGAATTACAGAGGCAAGGGCCAAGAGCCAAGCTGGTGAGCAGGATTTTCTAAAGCAGGCCTGTTATGTTAACTATTTTCTCTACACTTGTTCTGCCTTACCAAATTATCTTGTCTTTGCATCGGCTCCCTGGGACAATTCTTTTATTAGGTCCTCTGGACTCTCGAGCAAATGGCACTGGCTAAAGACTTTATCTCTTTTTTTGTCTCCGGAGTGTCCCCTGGTCTTGAAGAGAAAAAGCAGCCAGTCCTTGAATATGTGGTTATTCTTCATTAAAAGTCAGGACTGTATTCTGTGGCCTCAGAGAGGCTTGATGGGGGACCATTCTGAAAAGCCTAAGGCCACAGGATACATATCCAATCTGTCTTCCTGGCTATTGCTACTCTCACCAAAACCTACCAACGCATCTGTGGTTCTCACCTAGAGGAACTGACTTCTAAGACAAACCAGTGGCTGTCAGAAATATTCCACCACCTTTCTTCCCACCAGTATGTGCTGAACTCTGCATGGAGGAGAGAGAAACTCTAACAAGGAATTCCCTTTTGTGGCTAATAATCCTCTCCTCCCTTCCATTCTAGAACTTGGGAGGATTAGAAGAATTTAGTTGCTTGCACAATTGCCAATCTTTTGTGTTTTTGTGTGAAAATGAATCTGGGGAAGAATCTGCTTCTGCGTTTGAGGAATCTGCATCTGAGGAAGAACTTCTTACCATGAACTACGTTATAAGAATATTAGGTTGTCTCCTTCAAGGAAAAGCTTCAATTTCATAACCTCCCCCTCTTTTTTTAAATCCCATATCCTTACTATTCCATGATTTAAATCGCTTTGTCTAAATACTCAAAGCCCTGGGAGCCCAATGTACTTTGATTGTGTACAGTTATATGCTGCCTTACATCAGAGTTCACATTTTCCTCTTTGTCTCCTTTGAAGCTGGCTTGTTGTTAATATATCTCTTTTGTCTTATATTACTATAGCACTCAGTACTATATGTTTGATTAAGAAGTATTCTTGGAGGATCCTCGGAAGATGGCAGCATAGGAGGACGCTGGGTTCACCGCGCGTCCTGCTGATCACTTAGATTCCACCTACACCTGCCTAAATAACCCAGAAAACCACCAGAAGACTAGCAGAATGGAGTCTCTGGAGCCAAGCACAGATGAGAGGCCCACGGAAGAGGGTAGGAAGGGCGGAGAGGCGGTGCGCGCTGCATGGACTGGCAGGAGGGAGCCGGGGCAGAGGGGCTGCACGCCCACCAAGTAGAGCCCCCGAGTCTGGCTTGCAAAAGCGCAGGGGCCAGATGGAGTGTGTTCTGACAGCAAGCGGGACTTAGCATCTGGGAGGTCATAAGTTAACAGCTCTGTTCGGAAAGCGGGAATGCTGGAGGACAAAGGGAGGGAGAGTTGCTGAGCCCCAGGATGACAGAGCTCAGTTTGGCAGGGAACAAAGGCGCTAGCCAGCGCCATCTCCCCCGCCCATCCCCCAGCCAAAATCCCAAAGGGAACCAGTTCCTGCCGGGGAACTTGCTTGCTCCACTCAAACACCCAACTCTGTGCTTCTGCGGAGCCACCCCTCCAGCAGCGGGTCTGACTGCCTCCCGTTGCCACAGGGCCCCTCCTGAAGTGGATCACCTAAGGAGAAGCGAGCTAAGCCTGCCCCTCCTGCCCTGTGCACCTTGCCTACCCACCCCAGCTAATACGCCAGATCCCCAGCACCACAAGCCTGGCAGTGTGCAAGTAGCCCAGATGGGCCACGCCACCCCACAGTGAATCCCGCCCTAGGAGAGGGGAAGAGAAGGCACACACCAGTCTGACTGCGGCCCCAGCGGTGGGCTGGGGGCAGACATCAGGGCTGACTGCGGCCCCGCCCACCAACTCCAGTTATACACCACAGCACAGGGGAAGTGCCCTGCAGGTCCTCACCACTCGAGGGACTATCCAAAATGACCAAACAGAAGAATTCCCCTCAAAAGAATCTCCAGGAAATAACAACAGCTAATGAACTGATCAAAAAGGATTTAAATAATATAACAGAAAGTGAATTTCGAAAAATAGTCATAAAATTAATCGCTGGGCTTGAAAACAGTATAGAGGACAGCAGAGAATCTCTTGCTACAGAGATCAAGGGACTAAGGAACAGTCACGAGGAGCTGAAAAACGCTTTAAACGACATGCAAAATAAAATGGAAATGACCACGGCTCGGATTGAAGAGGCAGAGGAGAGAATAGGTGAACTAGAAGATAAAATTATGGAAAAAGAGGAAGCTGAGAAAAAGAGAGATAAAAAAATCCAGGAGTATGAGGGGAAAATTAGAGAACTAAGTGATACACTAAAAAGAAATAATGTATGCATAATTGGTATCCCAGAGGAGGAAGAGAGAGGGAAAGATGCTGAAGGTGTACTTGAAGAAATAATAGCTGAGAACTTCCCTGAACTGGGGAAGGAAAAAGGCATTGAAATCCAAGAGGCACAGAGAACTGCCTTCAGACGTAACTTGAATCGATCTTCTGCATGACATATCATAGTCAAACTGGCAAAATACAAGGATAAAGAGAAAATTCTGAAAACAGCTAGAGATAAACGTGCTCTAACATATAAAGGGAGACCTATAAGACTCATGACTGATCTCTCTACTGAAATTTGGCAGGCCAGAAAGGAATGGCAGGAGATCTTCAATGTGATGAACAGAAAAAATATGCAGCCGAGAATCCTTTCTCCAGCAAGTCTGTCATTTAGAATAGAAGGAGAGATAAAGGTCTTCGCAAACAAACAAAAACTGAAGGAATTCGTCACCACTAAACCAGCCCTACAAGAGATCCTAAGGGGAATCTTGTGAGACAAAGTACCAGCGACATCGCTACAAGCATGAAACCTACGGACATCACAATGACTCTAAACCCGTATCTTTCTATAATAACACTGCATGTAAATGGACTAAATGCACCAACCAAAAGACACAGCATATCAGAATGGATAAAAAAAAAACAAGACCCATCTATTTGCTGTCTACAAGAGACTCATTTTAGACCTGAGGACACCTTTAGATTGAGAGTGAGGGGATGGAGAACTATTTATCATGCTACTGGAAGCCAAAAGAAAGTTGGGGTAGCCATACTTATATCAGACAAACTAGACTTTAAATTAAAGACTTTAAATTAAATTAACAAGAGATGAAGAAGGGCATTCTATATTAATTACAGGGTCTATCCATCAGGAAGAGCTAACAGTTATAAATGTGCGCCAAATACGGGAGCCCCCAAGTATATAAAACAATTACTCATAAATATAAGCAACCTTATTGATAATAATGTGGCAATTGCAGGGGACTTTAACACTCCACTTACAGAAATGGATAGATCATCTTGACACACGGTCAATAAAGAAACAAGGGCCCTGAATGATACATTGGATCAGAGGGACTTGACACATATATTTAGAACTCTGCATCCCAAAGCAACAGAATATACTTTCTTCTCAAGTGCACATGGAACATTCTCCAAGATAGATCATATACTAGGTCACAAAAGAGCCCTTCATAAGTATACAAGAATTGAAATCATACCATGCATACTTTCAGACCACAATGCTATGAAGCTTGAAATCAACCACAGGAAAAAGTCTGGAAAACCTCCAAAAGCATGGAGGTTAAGGAACACCCTACTAAAGAAAGAGTGGGTCAACCAGGCAATTAGAGAAGAAATCAAAAAATATATGGAAACAAACAAAAATGAAAATACAACAATCCAAATGCTTTGGGATGCAGTGAAGGTAGTCCTGAGAGGAAAATACATTGCAATCCAGGCCTATCTCAAGAAACAAGAAAAATCCCAATACAAAATCTAACAGTACACCTAAAGGAAATAGAAGCAGAACAGCAAAGGCAGCCTAAACCCAGCAGCAGAAGAAAATAATAAAGATCAGAGCAGTAATAAACAATATAGAATCTAAAAAAATAAATCAATGAAACCAAGAGTTGGTTTTTTGAAAAAATAAACAAAATTGACAAACCTCTAGCCAGGCTTCTCAAAAAGAAAAGGGAGATGACCCAAATAGATAAAATCATGAATAAAAATGGAATTATTACAACCAATCCCTCAGAGATACAAACAATTATCAGGGAATACTATGAAAAATTATATGCCAACAAATTGGACAACCTGGAAGAAATGGACAAATTCCTAAACACCCATATTCTTCCAAAACTCAATCAGGAGGAAATAGAAAGCTTGAACAGACCCATAACCAGCGAAGAAATTGAATCGGTTATCAAAAATCTCCCAACAAATAAGAGTCCAGGACCAGATGGCTTCCCAGGGGAGTTCTACCAGACATTTAAAGCAGAAATAATACCTATCCTTCTCAAGCTATTCCAAGAAATAGAAGGGGAAGGAAAACTTCCAGACTCATTCTATGAAGCCAGTATTACTTTGATTCCTAAATCAGACAGAGACCCAGTAAAAAAAGAGAACAGGCCAATATCCCTGATGAATATGGATGCAATAATTCTCAATAAGATACTAGCAAATCGAATTCAACAGCATATAAGAAGAATTATTCACCATGATCAAGTGGGATTCATTCCTGGGATGCAGGGCTGGTTCAACATTTGCAAATCAATCAACGTGATACATCACATTAATAAAAGAAAAGAGAAGAACCATACGATCCTGTCAATCGATGCAGAAAAGGCCTTTGACAAAATTCAACAACATTTCTTAATAAAAACCCTTGAGAAAGTCGGGATAGAAGGAACATACTTAAACATCATAAAAGCCATTTATGAAAAGCCCACAGCTAACATCATCCTCAATGGGGAAAAACTGAGAACTTTTTACCTGAGATCAGGAACACGACAGGGATGCCCACTCTCACCGCTCTTGTTTAACATAGTGTTGGAAGTGCTAGCATCAGCAATCAGACAACAAAATGAAATCAAAGGCATCAAAATTAGCAAAGATGAAGTCAAGCTTTCACTTTTTGCAGATGACATGATATTATACATGGAAAATCCAATAGACTCCACCAAAAGTCTGCTAGAACTGATACATGAATTCAGCAAAGTTGCAGGATACAAAATCAATGTACAGAAATCAGTTGCATTCTTATACACTAACAATGAAGCAACAGAAAGACAAATAAAGAAACTTATCCCATTCACAATTGCACCAAGAAGCATAAAATACCTGGGAATAAATCTAACCAAAGATGTAAAAGATCTGTATGCTGAAAACTATAGAAAGCTTATGAAGGTAGTTGAAGAAGATATAAAGAAATGGAAAGACATTCCCTGCTCATGGATTGGAAGAATAAATATTGTCAAAATGTCAATACTACCCAAAGCTATCTACACATTCAATGCAATCCCAATCAAAATTGCACCAGCATTCTTCTCGAAGCTAGAACAAGCAATCCTAAAATTCATATGGAACCAGAAAAGGCCCCGAATAGCCAAAGGAATTTTGAAGAAGAAGACCAAAGCAGGAGGCATCACAATCCCAGACTTTAGCCTCTACTACAAAGCTGTAATCATCAGGACAGCATGGTATTGGCACAAAAACAGACACATAGACCAATGGAATAGAATAGAAACCCCAGAACTAGACCCACACACGTATGGCCAGCTAATCTTTGACAAAGCAGGAAAGAACATCCAATGGAAAAATGACAGTCTCTTTTACAAATGGTGCTGGGAGAACTGGACAGCAACATGCAGAAGGTTGAAACTAGACCACTTTCTCACACCATTCACAAAAATAAGCTCAAAATGGATAAAGGACCTGAATGTGAGACAGGAAACCATCAAAACACTAGAGGAGAAAGCAGGAAAAGACCTCTCTGACCTCAGCCATAGCAATCTCTTACTCGACACATCCCCAAACGCAAGGGAGTTAAAAGCAAAAATGAATTACTGGTACCTTATGAAGATAAAAAGCTTCTGCACAGCAAAGGAAACAACCAACAGAACTAAAAGGCAACCAACGGAATGGGAAAAAATATTTGCAAATGACATATCGGACAAAGGGCTAGGATCCAAAATCTATAAAGAGCTCACCAAACTCCACACCCGAAAAACAAATAACCCAGTGAAGAAATGGGCAGAAAACATGAATAGACACTTCTCTAAAGAAGCCATCCGGATGGCCAACAGGCACATGAAAAGATGCTCAACGTTGCTCCTCATCAGGGAAATACAAATCAAAACCACACTCAGATATCACCTGATGCCAGTCAGAGTGGCCAAAATGAACAAATCAGGAGACTATAGATGCTGGAGAGGATGTGGAGAAAAGGGAACACTCCTGCACTGTTGGTGGGATTGCAAATTGGTGCAGCCACTCTGGAAAACAGTGTGGAGGTTCCTCAGAAAATTAAAAATAGACCTACCCTATGACCTAGCAATAGCACTGCTAGGAATTTACCCAAGGGATACAGGAGTACTGATGCATAGGGGCGCTTGTACCCCAATGTTTATAGCAGCACTCTCAACAATAGCCAAATTATGGAAAGAGCCTAAATGTCCATCAACTGATGAATGGATAAAGAAATTGTGGTTTATATACACCATGGAGTACTACACGGCAATGAGAAAGAACAAAATATGGTCCTTTGTAGCAACGTGGATGGAACTGGAGAGTGTGATGCTAAGTGAAATAAGCCATACAGAGAATGACAGATACCATATGTTTTCACTCTTATGTGGATCCTGAGAAACTTAACAGAAACCCATGGGGGAGGGGAAGGAAAAAAAAAGAGGTTAGAGTGGGAGAGAGCCAAAGCATAAGAGACTCTTAAAAACTGAGAACAAACTGAGGGTTGATGGGGCGTGGGAGGGAGGGGAGGGTGGGTGATGGGTATTGAGGAGGGCACCTTTTGGGATGAGCACTGGGTGTTGTATGGAAACCAATTTGACAATAAATTTCATATATTGTAAAAAAAAAGAAGTATTATTTCTTTTATGGGTTGATCCTCAAAACACTTAAAACTCTGCTATATGGAATCCTTCCTATAAAAATTTGGTCTAAAAATATCTTTTTTTTCAAAGCATCAGAAGGCTTAACTTTACTTCTAGCATTTTGAACTCCTTAGATTCCTATCTATATTTCTATGGAGATAATGGTTTTTCTAAAACAAGGTATGACCAGTTTTCCTGGGTGTCAAGGAGCCACACCAACTATAGAAAAAGCCCCCACTACCAGCCCAGGATGCAAGGCTCCTAATGACCCTGCCTGTGCCTAACTCTCTCTGCCCTAACTTGCACCCTAGACTCCAGGGTAACTCACCAGCAGTTTTCACACCTGAGCTATTGCATAACCTTCTTAGCTTTGCCCACACTATTTCTTCAGCTTATAATGTTCTTCCCTATTTGAGTCTACTTAGCCAACTCCTACTCTTGCTTCCAGATTTGGCCCTATGTGTTCTGCAACCACTCCCTTTGAACCTTCTCTAAACCCATGCTGAGTTGTGCAGATAACTCTAGGTCAGTGCTGAGCACAGGATTCACCACTTAAAAAACAATAGAAAAATTGGATAGTTTCTACCATTAGCTTGTGGGCTTCTTGAGAATAAGGGCTAAATCTTTGCTGTCTTTATCTCTATATCCCCAGGGTTCATCACAGTAACTAAATCCACAGAGGCACAGTAAATGTACAGTTGACATGCTGTCATGAAAATGAGAATAATATGGCAAATTACTCTTATTTATCTAAACCTTTAAGGCATTATGGTATATGTTTGAAAAATATGCAACTATATCTTGTGAGTGTCTTTATACATCAGTGTCAGTTAAATAAATAATAACTTACTAAGATGAAAAGTTGAAACTTTTGTGTTTCTCTTTTGCCTTGAAATATCATTCTGTTCTAATTAGCACTCTCACTATTTGGTTGCATGGACCCTGTGGCAAAGACTACCTATTGTCCTCTAAGATGCATTCTTGCCTTGTTCCACAGTAAAAGGACTGCTGCTGATGTCATGGCTACCCATTATACTGTATTTCCCAGATGTCCTTGCTGTTAGATATGGCCAGAGAACACTTCTCACTGGTGGAGTGTGAACAGAAGTAATGTGATGTATGTCACTTACCTGTCGATATCTTAAGATATTCTCTTTACCCTTTTGGATAGGTGGAACCAAGAGACTCAGCTGAGACTATGCAAATGTTGCCAAGGCCTGGGGGATGACCAACAACTTGTGTGCAGGACTACGAGTCCCTGAGTGACCACGTAGAGCTATCTGCCAGCCTGGAATGCTTCTCCCATTTAATCACTGACATTGCATGAGGCACGAAGATGAAAAAAAACTTATGAGTTACTTCCCTTACAGATTTTAGGTAGGGCAGTATCAAGCCACAATATCTGAAGCTTTATTAGTTTTAGTTATAAGACAGACTTCTGCATGCTCTCTTCTCTCTTCTACTCTGTAATACTCTGTACTACTATCTAACCTACCCACAAATGAAACTCATCTGAGATATTAACACCAATCCCAAATAACAATCTTCTCACAACATTAGTTGACACATTAGAAAAATCTGAGACTTCTGCCTTTTAAGTACTAGTAGGGTCAAGGTTAGTGTTCAGGTAGGTTTGTTTTCATATAGCAGAACACCATTGGCTCGGAATTGTACACAGTTGAGAAGGTTGTCACATGAGCCCATAAAGGACACAAAAAGGATGTAACAGTGTTCTGTGGGCCATGTTATGATCATTTCTTTAAATAGAATACTTATTATCAATTTCAAATCAATTTGTGTCAGACTTCTATGCATTTACCAAAAACCATTTCTTATCTTTCTAGGCATAGTTAGATTACATTTCCTGGCCTTTATTACAGTTAGATGTAGCCAAGTTTTGGAAAATGGAAAGGAAGTAGAAGTGACATATGTCAGCTTGGGACTAAATAATTAGGAAGTAAGTTTATCATCTCTATGTTTCTTTACTCCTTTTGAGGGATGAATGGAGAGGACTCTAAGGATCCCACCCAGGATAGAGCCACAAAATAAAAGGAACCTGGGTACTTAAATGACCACATAGAAGGCTGACAACCAGAAACACCTGGTTGGGCTTCATGTGCATGGGTTCTATTAAACATCTAGGTTTTGTTTTTTTGTGTATTTTGGCAATTAACTTGAGTCATCCTGATACAGGTTTTTTTTTTGAAAGTATAACCATGGTAAACATTTTGCAAATAGGAAGAAAAAACCCACTGAGTTTCTATTTTTTGTCACCTTCTTAAGGCATTTAGATAGTCTTATGCAGGAAAATCTCTCCTTTAAGCTGCATACCTTGGGTTCCATAACAGGGTTGAAATACTATACTATTTAGTCACTGTACAGTAAAAATTTATTACATGTTAGGTACTATGTTTTATTTTCTAAAAAGTCTGTCCAGGTTGGTATTATTTTCATCATCCTATGAATAAGAAGTCTGAGGTTGAAGAGGAGTCACATGGCTAGTAAATGACAGAACTGGGATTTGGCCCTAATATGCCTTTTTTTTTTTTGGCGGGGGGGGGGGAGCTTAAAACAGCAAATTTATTCTGTTACAGTTCTAGAGGTTTAGAAGTTCAAAATCAGGTGTTGTCAGGGTGAGTTCCTACTGGAGGCTCTGAGGGAGAACATCTTCTATGCCTCTCTTCTTAGTGCCTGGGTAATCTTTGGCATCCCTTGGCTTGTGAAGGCACTGTTCCAATCTCCCTGCCTGTCTTCATATGGCATTCTACCCTGTGTCTGTCTTTACATTTTCTCTTCTTGTAAAGACACCAGTCATACTGGGAATCCATTATGGCCTTATCTTAACTTGATTATATCTTCAAAGACCCTATTTCCAAGTAAAGTCACTTGCACAGGTGCTGGGGGCTAGGACTTAAATATATCTTTTTGGAGAACACAATTCAACCCATAGCAGGGTTATTTGGGCTATCACAATGACTAGGAGCAACTGACATTTAGGGTAAGAGCCAGGGGTGCTATCTGGTCCGTTAGCTAGAAGGTCACAGTCTAATCTGGGACTTCTAATTTCTATTGAATCAAGAAGAGCCAAAAAGAAAGCACTTTGCTGAAACCGTAAGATCACTTTGCTGAAACAGTTATAAAAACCAAAGTACCATACCTCGGGTTATAGCTTTACTGTGAGAGCCTGGCATTAATCTCTATCCTTCCTGTAGATCTATTCTTTTCTTCTGTAGACCTGAAAAAACCCACATTTATTCCCAAAGCTGATAGGGATACATGCTACCAGTATTTGCCCTTTGGTAACATAACAGGTATACAGAGGCATAATTTGATTCTTCATTTTGAAAATTTCTACCCTGGAAGTCCAGAGGAGAATTATGTCTAATGCCACAATATAATTATAAAGGCATGTTTACTTCTTTTTTGAGAAAAACAAGGGCTTAAACATCCTAGAGTCTAACTTCCTTCCTTAACTTGTCAAAAGATTATTATATATTTGTATAAAAACAAGAAATGAACTGTGGTCAGCAATAAAATTGGCAGTAGATAGGGAAAGGAAAGAATTATTTTTATTTCAGAAAAGTGACCTTCTGTCTGATGACTCAAAGCATTTTCAGAAACCTGGTTAACGTGATTCTCTTCCTAGGAAATTAGAATGAACTTCCTTCATACACATAGTCATTTTTCTCCAAATTCTAATTTCCTTCTTTTTAAAAAGTGAAATGGATAATACTAACAGATTTGATTATCTCTGTCCTTTATAACTTTCCAAGAATGTTCATTTGAAGAAGGTACAGAGGAGTTACAAGGATGCTTCCCAAGAACTTAGAAGTAGAGGAATGAGGTCATCTCCTGAGAACTTAACTCGTAAAATCTACACATATTGAATGAGCTTAGTGAGGAGTCACAAACTCAAATGCTAAAATGACCAGATCATTACAAAACTTATAAGAGTAAACCACACAATTGGGAGTGGTGGGGAATGAGACCAGTTGGAGTGTGTGTGCACCATATGAAGTGGTAGGTGTTCTTCAGTTTCCATTGACTACACTGTGGCTAGATTTTCAAACTTTTCAAAAGTTCAAGGATCTGGCCACAATGTTTCTTCATGTGAACTATCTCAGTTTCAAAGTAATACTTAATTTGTATATTTTTAAAATTGGTGACGACCAGAGTATTTTTATTGGTTGCTAATTTGCAACATCTGAGGTGGGTCATTGGCAATAATAATGCAAGTGAATGTAAACAAGTGACTAGAGAATTTGTGAAACTCCCCAACATACAAGATAAGGTTAATCTCAGAATCCAGGAAAAACAGGAACGTGACTATATTTTAAGAAGTTGAAGTTTAATTATTGGTATTAGAACCTTTCTGGAGAAAAGTCAATGTATCCAGATAGTCAACCTGTAAGTTAAGAAAAACAAGGGTCTAAGAATATAAATTTTGCAGAGTTTGATCTAATGGAGGATATTAGAAGGGTGTCCTGACATAAACCAGTCTCTAGGGGTGTTTTTTGAAATGGAATAAAGATGACTAATTCAGCAGAAAAAAATAGTTCTTGTATCCCTCTTCCATTCATTTAACAGTTATTAATTGCACTCTTTTGATGTGCCAGGGATTTTGCCAGCTGCACTGATTTCCAAGCTCAAACACCATATAATGATTAATCTAGCTTCCTAAGTATCCTGATACAGGAAGAAAATGCCCTAGATGGTCATTATAAAATAATATTCTCTATAATATACTTGCATTTCATATTCTGGATAATGTACTAGTGCTTGCAGAGTTTATAAGAGGTGTCTGTTTGTCCAAGTGCAATTAGCTCTGGGTAGTCCAACAGTGTTTCTGAACTGGTAAAAATGAGGAGACACCATGGATAATGGCAGTTTTCCAAAGTAACCAAAATTCTTTGACGCCCTGCCTGAGTGTATGCTTCCCTTCTATAAAAAGCCATCAAGCTACAGGTGACTGCGATTTTTTGTTTCTACCCATCAGACTAACTGCTTCAATATAAGAAACAACTTTTTTCAGCACTGGACAGCAGATAGTGCAGCACTGTGATCTCTGAGAGAAAAATAAGTGAGGTAAGGTTTAGGATGGCACCAGCTCATTGTTTGGAGGCCATTTTCAGCTGGAGGAACCCAAACAAAGCCTAGTGGTCTTACTGAGCTTGAGAGATTAGAGTGGAGAAAGTGAAGTGGCACGAGTTTGTGGGGCACAATACCAGAGAGAAAGGAGCTAATATTGAAAGAAAGATCAAGGTATCAGCAATGAAGTCCCTTCTGCTCTTGACATGCATGGGGTGAAACTACATGAGGTGGCTTGTTGGTAGATAAAGAATCCTCAGAATTCACAGAGGGCTAAAAGAAGTTTACCATCTCACTAGTCAGAGTACAGAGATGTTGCAACACATAGAATTTTATGAGAGGCCTCATAAAGGCTGTCTCCTAGTAGTGGGTCTCTGGATCTATCCTAACAAGCTAAAAACAAATCTCAAGAGAATCTAACTGGGATGCAAGTAAGTTAACTACATACCTGAATAAAGTCCAACGCTAAAGAAACACAACAAAAAAACAAAATTCAACACTTCTCAGTATTTAATAAAACCACCAGACAGGGGTGCCTGGGTGGCTCAGTTGGTTAAAAGTCTGACTCCTTCATTTTGGCTCAGGTCACGATCTCATGGTTCATGAGTTGCAGCCCGGCATTATTCCATCAATGTGGAGCCTGCTTGGGATTTTCTGTCTCCCTCTCCCTCTCCCCCTCACCCACTCACATATTCTCTCTACCCCCTCCTTCCCTTCTCTCTCTCTCTCTCTCTCAAAAATAAATGAACATTTAAAAAATTTTACCAGACATACAAATAAGCAGGAAAATAAAACCTATAAGCAGGAGAATATTCAATCAATCCCAGGGAAACAGCCCAGAACTGACAGAAATGATAGAACAAAGATGATAAAACAACTGTTATAAGTATACTTTGTCAAGAAGGGAGATGAAAACATGAACACAATGAGGAGACTAATACCAGGCATACAAAGACCCAACTGACTGAGATATGGGATGGAGAATCTAAGTTATGGAAAGAAAAATACACTGGATAGAATTAACAGATTAGACTGTTCAGAAGATTCAGTGAATCTTAAGACAAACCAATAGGAACAATCCAAAAAGTATAGACAACACAAAGACTAAAAAAGACTGGAATATGTGAACAACGCATTAAGTGACCTGTAGGACAGTATTGAGTGGTCTAGCATACATTCACATAATCGGAGACTGTGACAATATGATTCTGGAAAAATTTAAAAATTTGATAAAAATTACAAAATTACTGATCCAAATTAAATGAACCCTAATTATAAGAAAGACAAAGAAAATGACACCAAAACACATCTCAATCAAATTCCTGAGAATAAAAAATAAAAATCTTTAAAGCAAATACAAAGGAGGAAAATCTTTTATAGAAAAAAAAAAGAATGTCAGCGACATCTTATAAAAGACTATTTAAGCCTTCATACGATGGAAAGGCATCCCTTAAGGCAATGTTTTTCAATCTGGACACAACTGACACTGTGTCAACTGTTTTGAAAATGTAAGTCATTATTCTACATCAAAACATTCCATATGTTAGTGGTACTTTAATCTTCACTTGTAGATGAGAATGCTGAGATAGAAGTGTCAGATGACTTTCCAAAAGAAACTCAAATAGGCCATGTGACTTCAGAAAAAGAAAGATTATAAATTTAGCAGTGCTTCTCAAACTCAACATCAACGATGTCTTAGAACATTTAATTCCTCCTTCAGGGTGGGGATTGTTGTTCTGTGCATTGTATGATGTTTAGCAGCATCCCTGGCCTCTATGCATTAGATCAAAATGCCAGTAGCACTCCCTTCTGTCAGTTGTGACAACCAAAAATGTGTCTGCACATTGTCTAATGTCTCTTGAGAGGCAAAAATAACTCCTAATTGAGAACATGTTCTCTAATGTATTTAAAGGTAAAAAGAAAACCCTTCCAACTTAGAATTTTACATCCAGCAAAGTATCTTTAAAAAGTTAAAATGAAGCAAAGATATTTTTAGACCTTAAAAATCAGAGAAAATTCATCACTAACAGCCTTGCATTATAAGAAACTTTAAAGGAAGTTCTTCAAGCAGAAGGAAATGACACCAGATGGAAATCTGGATTGATACAAACATAGGAAGATCACATAAAACAAGTAGGGGCTCCTGGGTGGCTCAGCTGGTTAAGTGTCCTACTCATGAATTTGGCTGAGGTTATGATCTCATGGTGTGTGAAACTGAGCCCTACATCAGGCTCCATGCTGATAGCATGGAGCCTGCTTGGGATTCTCTGTCTCCCTCTCTCTCTGGCCCTCTCCCACTCTCTCTCTCTCTCTCTCAAAACAAAAAATAATAAAAAAAACAAATAACTATATGGGTAAATAGAATTTTTTCCTCATTTCAATATCTTTAATAACTACCTGCTGAAAGCAAAAATAACAATGTATCAAGAGGTTTATAATATGTAGAAGAAAAAAATATAACAAGAATAGCAATAAGATGTAGGACAAAAATAGAAGTAAAATATCTAGCAATAATACAAGGGACAGAAAATAAAAGGTAAAGTATACCTTTTTACAGTTCTTATACCACATGTGAAATAGCATTATACTATTTGAAAGTAGGCTGCTATAAATTAAAGATGTATATTATAAATCCTTGAATAACCATTATAAGATTAAAACAAGTATAGCTAATAAATCAACAGAGACAAAACTGAATCATGAAAATATCTAATTAATTAAAAAGGAGAGAAAAAGAAAATAAAACAAAGGCTCATTAAACACATATAAATCAAATTTAAAAAAGGCATATTTAAACTAAATGTATTGATAATTATATTAAATGTAAATGACATTAAAACTCTAATGAAAAAGCTGAGATTATTGGATTGGATAAAAAGTAAGACCTGTCTATATTTGATTTGATTTTTTATTTTTTAAAATTTACATCCAAATTAGTTAGCATATAGTGCAACAATGATTTCAGGAGTAGATTCCTTAATGCCCCTTACCCATTTAGTCCATTCCCCCTCTCACAACCCCTCTAGTAACCCTCAGTTTATTCTCCATATTTATGAGTCTCTTCTGTTTTGTCCCCCTCCCTGTTTTTATATTATTTTTTCCCCTTCCCTTATGTTCATATGTTTTGTCTCTTAAAGTCCTCATATGAGTGAAGATTTTTGAGTAAGACCTGTCTGTAAAAATAACACTGCAAATATAAAGACAGAGATAGGTAAATGTAAAGAAAATAAAAAATATACCATACAAACTCAATTTAAGAAAGCCTAGGATGGCAATATTAATAGCAAAGTATACTTGACAATAAGAAATACTATCAGGAATTATGAGGGAAATTACATAATGACTACGGGGCTTCAAGTAAACATAAAAATCCTATATTTAAAATACATGAAACAAAATCTGATATAACTGAGAGGCAAACTAGATAAATCCACAAATAAATTTAGAATTAGTATAAATGTAGAAGACTAAAACAAGACTAATCACCCAAGTGGACCCAAACAAAACTTACAGAATGTACAACTTAACAACAGCATAAAATGTAGTCTTTTCAAATGTGCAGGGGACATTTGCTGGGATACTATACTGTGGGCTATAAAACAAATCTCAGTAAATGTAGAAGGATTTAAATAATACAAAATATGTTCTCTTAATTAAACTAGAAATCAATAGCAAGCAGATACCTAGAAAATCTCCCAAATATTTGGTAAGTAAACTATATACATCTATATAACTCATGGATAAAAGAGAAAGTCAGAAGGGAAATTAGAAAATATTCTTAATTCACAAAAAATGAAAATACAATGTGGAGGATGCAACTAAGGCAGTACTTAGAGGAAATTTATAGCATTAAACTCTTATATTTGAAAAGAAGAAAGGTCTTACATCAACAAACTAGGCATTCACCTTAAGAAATTAAAAAAGAAGAGGAAACTAAACCCAAAGTAAGCATGAGAAACGTAAGATAACAGCATAAATAAAAAAACATAAAAACAATATAAAGACATCACTAACATTGAAAAGGTTCATTAAAAAATGAATATAATTGATAAGCTTCTACACAGAATGAACAGGAAAACAAAAAAGACATGAACTACAATTTCAGGAATGAACAAAATGTATCACAAAAGATCCTACTGAAGGTACAATATAAGAAATTATTAAGAACACATTTATGCCAATAAATTTGCAAGCTTAGATAAAATTACAGAGTCCTTGAAGACAGGAAGAAGTAGATAATCTAAAGAGCTCTCTATCTGTTAAGGAGATTACGTTCGTATTAAACATTTTCCTGCAAAGAAAACTCTAGGCCCAAGTGGCTTTACTGGTGAATTCTATCAAACATATAAGAAGTAATATCATTTTGGGGCGCCTGGGTGGCGCAGTTGGTTAAGCGTCCGACTTCAGCCAGGTCACGATCTCGCGGTCTGTGAGTTCGAGCCCCGCGTCGGGCTCTGGGCTGATGGCTCAGAGCCTGGAACCTGTTTCCGATTCTGTGTCTCCCTCTCTCTCTGCCCCTCCCCCGTTCATGCTCTGTCTCTCTCTGTCCCAAAAAATAAATAAATGTTGAAAAAAAAAGAAGTAATATCATTTTTATATAAACCTCTCCACAAACAGAAGAAAGGACACTTCTTAATTCACTCTTTGAGGCCAACATTACCTCAAAACTAAAAAATACACTGGAAGAAAATTAAAGACAACACTTACAAAAATAGATGCAAAAATCTTAAAAATGTTTTAGCAAATCAAATACAGTAATATAGAAAAAAAGATAATACAGTTGACCCTTGAACAATACGGATTTGAACAATACGGACCCTTGAACTGTGTGGGTTCACTTATACATGGGTTTTTTTTTTTAATACCATACAGTACTCTAAATTTTTTTTCTATTGCTTATGATTTTTTTATTTGAAAAAAATTTTTTTAATGTTTATTTATTTTTGAGAGAGAGACAGAGTGCAAGCAGGGGAGAGGCAGAGAAGGAGGGAGACACAGAATCCGAAGCAGGCTCCAGGCTCTGAGCTGTCAGCACAGAGCCCAATGTGGGGTCCAAACTCACGAACCGTGAGATCATGACCTGGGCTGAAGTTGGAGGCTTAACCAACTGAGCCACCCAGGCACCTCATTTCCTTATGATTTTTAAATAACGTTTTCTTTCTCTAGCTTACATTATTGTAAGAATACAGTATATAACACATATAACATACAAAATTATTTATGTTTCTGTTATTGGTAAAGCTTCCAATCAACAGTAGCTATTAGTAAAGTTTTGGGGGAGTCAAAGATTTTCAACTGCATGGAGGTTGGTAAACCTAATCTCCACACTGTCAAGAGTCAACTATATATACAATAAAATGGGTTTATGCTAGGAATTCAATATCATTGTAGGTTTGAAAGTGAATCAATTTAATGAATATATTAACTACCTTTTAAGAAACAGAATTATCGGGGCATCTGGGTGGCTCAGTCAGTTAAGCGGCCAACTTCTGCTCAGGCTTCATTATCTCATGGCTCAAAGGCTCATGAGTTCAAGCCCCACATCAGGCTCTGTGCTGACAGCCCAGAGCCTGGAGCCTGTTGCAGATTCTGTGTCCCCCTCTCTCTCTCTGCCCCTCTCCTGCTCATGCTGTGTGTGTGTCTCTCTCTCAAAAATAAACATTAAAAAAATTTAAAAAAGGATTATCTTATTAATACAGATGACAACTTTTAACAAAACTCAATACCCATTCATGATAAAATTCTTCAGCTTGACAAAGGGTATTTATAAAAACTTATATTTTCTAGCATACTTAATAGTATAACACTTAATGCTTTTCCCCCAACACAGAACAAAGAAAGGGTGTCTGATATCACAACTTCTATCTAACATTATTCTGTCACTGTAATATGGCAAGAAAAAATTAAACCCATATGGGTTTGAAAAGAAGAAACAAAATTGTATTTATTTATGAATATCATAATCATCTATATTGAAAATCCTAAGGAATCTACAAAAAAGTCAGTAGCTTTACAAGTGAGTTTAGAAAGGTCATAGGATATGAGATAAATATACAAAAGTCAATTGTATTTCTACAGAGTAGCAATGAACAACTGGAAATTAACATTATAGAAATGAAACTACTTATAAAAAAATAAAGAAATATTAAATACATAGGGATAAATTTAACAAAATATCCAAAACTGCACATTGAAAACAGTACAAAATTGCAGAGAAATTACAGATCATTTAAATAAATAATGTTCACAGACAGACATATTTGATACTGAGTTTTTCAACCTCCCCAAAATGATCTCTTGATTCAACACCACCACAGTCAAACTATCAGCATCTTTTCTGGTAGTAACCGACAAGCTGATTCTAAAATATAAATGGAAATGCACAGTCCCTAATATAGCCAGAACAATTTTTAAAAAGAGTAACACTTCAAGGCTTACTATGCTATAATAAGTGTTATTGCCATTAAAGTACACATATTCTAACAAACAAAAGCCGAGGACTAGACAGAATTCTACCAGATATCTAAAGAAGAATACTACTCCTTTTCAAAATTCTTCCAAAAATAGAAGAGGAGGTATCATTTCTAAATTCATTTTGTGAGGCTAGAATTATTATGATACCAAAACCAGACAAGGATGCCACAACAAAAGGCCAATATCCTGATAAATACAGATGCAAAAGTCCTCAACAAAATACATTTGTTCTGGAAACAAGCTTGTAATCCAAAGCACCTGTATTTCAACGCAAAGTTCAATAACCATTGATTCAGTTGTGATCATGTGATGTTCCGCATCACGTACTATTTGTATTACAACACCTCGCTCATTTATCAAGTTAAAATTTGTTAGAAATGCTTGCTTGTCTTGTGGAGCACTCGCAGAACAAGTTACTCACAATCCAAGGTTTTAATGATTAGCAAACCACTGGTGTTATATATGTTAGTGATGAATCCCTAAATTCTACTCCTGAAACTGATATTACACTATATGTTAAGTAACTGGAATTTAAATAAAAACTTAAAAAAATAGAAAAAGTAAAAAAAATATATATTAGAAAATTAAATTCAGTGTGACACTAAAATGATCATTCACTAGGATCAAGTGGGATTTATTCCAGGGATGCAAGGAGGTTCAACACCCATAAATCAGTCAACATGATAGACCACATTAACGAAATGAATGATACAAATCATATGATCCTCTCAATAGACACAGAGAAAGCATCTGAAAAAATTCAATATGAATTTATGATAAAAATTCTCAACAAATTGAGAATTGGGTATAAAGGGAATGCACCTCAACATATTAAAGGTCATGTATGACAAGCCTACAACTAATATTATGCTCAGTGGTGAAAAGCTGGAAGCTTTTCCTCTAACACCAGGAACAAGACAAGGATGCCTACTCTCACCACTTTTATCAACACAGTACTGGAAGTCTTAGCCACAGCAGTTACGCAAGAAAGAGAAATAAGAAGCATCCAAATTAAAAAGGAAGAAGTAAAACTGTCACTACTTGCAGATAACATGATGTAATGTATAGAAAACCCTAAAGACTCCAGTAAAACAACTGTTAACCAAAAACCATTAATAAACAAATTCAGTAAAGTTTCAGGACACAAAAAAAGAAACATAAAAAATTTATATAATACATAATTGCATCAAAAAGAATAAAATAGCTAGAAATACATATATCCAAGGAGTTTGAAAGACCTATACACTGAAAACTATAAGACATTGATGAAATAAATTGAATAAGATACAATTAAATGGAAAGATATTCTGTGCCCATGGATTGGAAGAATATTAATATTGTTTTTTTTTTTTTTTTTTTTTTTTTTGTTTTGTTTATTCAAATTTTTTTTATTTTTTTATTTTTTATTTTTTTTTTTTTCTGAAATTTATTGACAAATTGGTTTCCATACAACACCCAGTGCTCATCCCAAAAGGTGCCCTCCCCAATACCCATCACCCACCCTCTCCTCCCTCCCACCCCCCATCAACCCTCAGTTTGTTCTCAGTTTTTAACAGTCTCTTATGCTTTGGCTCTCTCCCATTCTAGCCTCTTTTTTTTTTTTTTTTTCCTTCCCCTCCCCCATGGGTTCCTGTTAAGTTTCTCAGGATCCACATAAGAGTGAGACCATATGGTATCTGTCTTTCTCTGTATGGCTTATTTCACTTAGCATCACACTCTCCAGTTCCATCCACGTTGCTACAAAAGGCCATATTTCATTTTTTCTCATTGCCATGTAATATTCCATTGTGTATATAAACCACAATTTCTTTATCCATTCATCAGTTGATGGACATTTAGGCTCTTTCCATAATTTGGCTATTGTTGAGAGTGCTGCTATGAACATTGGTGTACAAGTGGCCCTATGCATCAGTGCTCCTGTATCCCTTGGATAAATTCCTAGCAGTGCTATTGCTGGGTCATAGGGTAGGTCTATTTTTAACTTTCTGAGGAACCTCCACACTGCTTTCCAGAGCGGCTGCACCAATTTGCATTCCCACCAACAGTGCAAGAGGGTTCCCGTTTCTCCACATCCTCTCCAGCATCTATAGTCTCCTGATTTGTTCATTTTGGCCACTCTGACTGGCGTGAGGTGATACCTGAGTGTGGTTTTGATTTGTATTTCCCTGATAAGGAGCGACGCTGAACATCTTTTCATGTGCCTGTTGGCCATCCGGATGTCTTCTTTAGAGAAGTGTCTATTCATGTTTTCTGCCCATTTCTTCACTGGGTTATTTGTTTTTCGGGTGTGGAGTTTGGTGAGCTCTTTATAGATTTTGGATACTAGCCCTTTGTCCGATATGTCATTTGCAAATATCTTTTCCCATTCCGTTGGTTGCCTTTTAGTTTTGTTGGTTGTTTCCTTTGCTGTGCAGAAGCTTTTTATCTTCATAAGGTCCCAGGAATTCACTTTTGCTTTTAATTCCCTTGCCTTTGGGGATGTGTCGAGTAAGAGATTGCTACGGCTGAGGTCAGAGAGGTCTTTTCCTGCTTTCTCCTCTAAGGTTTTGATGGTTTCCTGTCTCACATTTAGGTCCTTTATCCATTTTGAGTTTATTTTTGTGAATGGTGTGAGAAAGTGGTCTAGTTTCAACCTTCTGCATGTTGCTGTCCAGTTCTCCCAGCACCATTTGTTAAAGAGGCTGTCTTTTTTCCATTGGATGTTCTTTCCTGCTTTGTCAAAGATGAGTTGGCCATACGTTTGTGGGTCTAGTTCTGGGGTTTCTATTCTATTCCATTGGTCTATGTGTCTGTTTTGGTGCCAATACCATGCTGTCTTGATGATGACAGCTTTGTAGTAGAGGCTAAAGTCTGGGATTGTGATGCCTCCTGCTTTGGTCTTCTTCTTCAAAATTCCTTTGGCTATTCGGGGCCTTTTGTGGTTCCATATGAATTTTAGGATTGCTTGTTCTAGTTTCGAGAAGAATGCTGGTGCAATTTTGATTGGGATTGCATTGAATGTGTAGATAGCTTTGGGTAGTATTGACATTTTGACAATATTTATTTTTCCAATCCATGAGCAGGGAATGTCTTTCCATTTCTTTAAATCTTCTTCAATTTCCTTCAGAAGCTTTCTATAGTTTTCAGCATACAGATCCTTTACATCTTTGGTTAGATTTATTCCTAGGTATTTTATGCTTCTTGGTGCAATTGTGAATGGGATCAGTTTCTTTATTTGTCTTTCTGTTGCTTCATTGTTAGTGTATAAGAATGCAACTGATTTCTGTACATTGATTTTGTATCCTGCAACTTTGCTGAATTCCTGTATCAGTTCTAGCAGACTTTTGGTGGAGTCTATCGGATTTTCCATGTATAATATCATGTCATCTGCAAAAAGCGAAAGCTTGACTTCATCTTTGCCAATTTTGATGCCTTTGATTTCCTTTTGTTGTCTGATTGCTGATGCTAGAACTTCCAGCACTATGTTAAACAGCAGCGGTGAGAGTGGGCATCCTTGTCGTGTTCCTGATCTCAGGGAAAAAGCTTTCAGTTTTTCCCCGTTGAGGATGATGTTAGCTGTGGGCTTTTCATAAATGGCTTTTATGATCTTTAAGTATGTTCCTTCTATCCCGACTTTCTCAAGGGTTTTTATTAAGAAAGGGTGCTGGATTTTGTCGAAGGCCTTTTCTGCATCGATTGACAGGATCATATGGTTCTTCTCTCTTTTTTTGTTAATGTGATGTATCACGTTGATTGATTTGCGAATGTTGAACCAGCCCTGCATCCCAGGAATGAATCCCACTTGATCATGGTGAATAATTCTTTTTATATGCCGTTGAATTCGATTTGCTAGTATCTTATTGAGAATTTTTGCATCCATATTCATCAGGGATATTGGCCTGTAGTTCTCTTTTTTTACTGGGTCTCTGTCTGGTTTAGGAATCAAAGTAATACTGGCTTCATAGAATGAGTCTGGAAGTTTTCCTTCCCTTTCTATTTCTTGGAATAGCTTGAGAAGGATAGGTATTATCTCTGCTTTAAACGTCTGGTAGAACTCCCCTGGGAAGCCATCTGGTCCTGGACTCTTATTTGTTGGGAGATTTTTGATAACCGATTCAATTTCTTCGCTGGTTATGGGTCTGTTCAAGCTTTCTATTTCCTCCTGATTGAGTTTTGGAAGCGTGTGGGTGTTCAGGAATTCGTCCATTTCTTCCAGGTTGTCCAATTTGTTGGCATATAAGTTTTCATAGTATTCCCTGATAATTGTTTGTATCTCTGAGGGATTGGTTGTAATCATTCCATTTTCATTCATGATTTTATCTATTTGGGTCATCTCCCTTTTCTTTTTGAGAAGCCTGGCTAGAGGTTTGTCAATTTTGTTTATTTTTTCAAAAAACCAACTCTTGGTTTCGTTGATCTGCTCTACAGTTTTTTTAGTTTCTATATTGTTTATTTCTGCTCTGATCTTTATTATTTCTCTTCTTCTGCTGGGCTTAGGCTGCCTTTGCTGTTCTGCTTCTAGTTCCTTTAGGTGTGCTGTTAGATTTTGTATTTGGGATTTTTCTTGTTTCTTGAGATAGGCCTGGATTGCAATGTATTTTCCTCTCAGGACTGCCTTTGCTGCGTCCCAAAGCGTTTGGATTGTTGTATTTTCATTTTCGTTTGTTTCCATATATTTTTTAATTTCTTCTCTAATTGCCTGGTTGACCCACTCATTCGTTAGTAGGGTGTTCTTTAACCTCCATGCTTTTGGAGGTTTTCCAGACTTTTTCCTGTGGTTGATTTCAAGCTTCATGGCATTGTGGTCTGAAAGTAAGCATGGTATAATTTCAATTCTTGTAAACTTATGAAGGGCTGTTTTGTGACCCAGTATATGATCTATCTTGGAGAATGTTCCATGTGCACTCGAGAAGAAAGTATATTCTGTTGCTTTGGGATGCAGAGTTCTAAATATATCTGTCAAGTCCATCTCATCCAATGTCTCATTCAGGGCCCTTGTTTCTTTATTGACCGTGTGTCTAGATGATCTATCCATTTCTGTAAGTGGTGTATTAAAGTCCCCTGCAATTACCACATTCTTATCAATAAGGTTGCTTATGTTTATGAGTAATTGTTTTATATATTTGGGGGCTCCGGTATTCGGTGCATAGACATTGATAATTGTTAGCTCTTCCTGATGGATAGACCCTGTAACTATTATATAATGTCCTTCTTCATCTCTTGTTACAGCCTTTAATTTAAAGTCTAGTTTGTCTGATATAAGTATGGCTACTCCAGCTTTCTTTTGGCTTCCAGTCGCATGATAAATAGTTCTCCATCCCCTCACTCTCAATCTAAAGGTGTCCTCAGGTCTAAAATGAGTCTCTTGTAGACAGCAAATAGATGGGTCTTGTTTTTTTATCCATTCTGATACCCTATGTCTTTTGGTTGGCGCATTTAATCCATTTACATTCAGTGTTATTATAGAAAGATACGGGTTTAGAGTCATTGTGATGTCTGTATGTTTTATGCTTATAGTGATGTCTCTGGGACTTTGTCTCACAGGGTCCCCCTTAGGATCTCTTGTAGGGCTGGTTTAGTGGTGACAAATTCCTTCAGTTTTTGTTTGTTTGGGAAGACCTTTATCTCTCCTTCTATTCTAAATGACAGACTTGCTGGATAAAGGATTCTTGGCTGCATATTTTTTCTGTCTAGCACCCTGAAAATCTCGTGCCAATTCTTTCTGGCCTGCCAAGTTTCAAAAGAGAGATCAGTCACGAGTCTTATAGGTCTCCCTTTATATGTGAGGGCACGTTTACCCCTTGCTGCTTTCAGAATTTTCTCTTTATCCTTGTATTTTGCCAGTTTCACTATGATATGTCGTGCAGAAGATCGATTCAAGTTACGTCTGAAGGGAGTTCTCTGTGCCTCTTGGATTTCAATGCCTTTTTCCTTCCCCAGTTCAGGGAAGTTCTCAGCTATGATTTCTTCAAGTACCCCTTCAGCACCTTTCCCTCTCTCTTCCTCCTCTGGGATACCAATTATGCGTATATTATTTCTTTTTAGTGTATCACTTAATTCTCTAATTTTCCCCTCATACTCCTGGATTTTTTTATCTCTCTTTTTCTCAGCTTCCTCTTTTTCCATAACTTTATCTTCTAGTTCACCTATTCTCTCCTCTGCCTCTTCAAGCCGAGCTGTGGTGGTTTCCATTTTGTTATGCATTTCGTTTAAAGCGTTTTTCAGCTCCTCGTGACTGTTCCTTAGTCCCTTGATCTCTGTAGCAAGAGATTCTCTGCTGTCCTGTATACTGTTTTCAAGCCCAGCGATTAATTTTATGACTATTATTCTAAATTCACTTTCTGTTATATTATTTAAATCCTTTTTGATCAGCTCATTAGCTGTTGTTATTTCCTGGAGATTCTTCTGAGGGGAGTTCTTCCGCTTGGTCATTTTGGATAGTCCCTGGCGTGGTGAGGACCTGCAGGGCACTTCCCCTGTGCTGTGGTGTATACCTGGAGTTGGTGGGCGGGGCCGCAGTCAGACCTGATGTCTGCCCCCAGCCCACCGCTGGGGCCACAGTCAGACTGGTGTGTGCCTTCTCTTCCCCTCTCCTAGGGGCGGGATTCACTGTGGGGTGGTGTGGCTCGTCTGGGCTACTTGCACCCTGCCAGGCTTGTGATGCTGGGGATCTGGCGTATTAGCTGGGGTGGGTAGGCAAGGTGCTCGGGGGCAGGAGGGGCAGGCTTAGATCGCTTCTCCTTAGGTGATCCACTTCAGGAGGGGCCCTGTGGCAGCGGGAGGGAGTCAGATCCGCTGCCGGAGGTTTGGCTCCGCAGAAGCGCAGAGTTGGGTGTTTGCGCGGAGCGAGCAAGTTCCCTGGCAGGAACCGGTTCCCTTTGGGATTTCGGCTGGGGGATGGGCGGGGGAAATGGCGCTGGCGAGCGCCTTTGTTCCCCACCAAACTGAGCTCTGTTGTCAGGGGGCTCAGCAGCTCTCCCTCCCTTTGTCCTCCAGCCTTCCCGCTTTCCGAGCAGAGCTGTTAATTTCTGACCTCCCAGACGCTAAGTCGCGCTTGCTGTCGGAACACAGTCCGCCCGGCCCCTCCGCTTTTGCAAGCCAGACTCGGGGGCTCTGCTTGGCCGGCGAGCCGCCCCTCCGCCCCGGCTCCCTCCCGCCAGTCCGTGGAGCGCGCACCGCCTCGCCGCCCTTCCTACCCTCTTCCGTGGGCCTCTCGTCTGCGTTTGGCTCCGGCGACTCTGTTCTGCTAATCCTCTGGCGGTTTTCTGGGTTATTTAGGCAGGTGTAGATGGAATCTAAGTGATCAGCAGGACGTGCGGTGAGCCCAGCGTCCTCCTAAGCCGCCATCTTGCCGCAACCCTCCTAATATTGTTAAAATACCCATAACCTACAGATTCAGTGCAATTCATATCAAAATTCCAATGGCATTTTTTCACAGAAACAGAAAAAGCAATCCTAAAATTTTATGGAACCAAAATAGACCCTAAATAGTCAAAGCAATCTTGAGAAAGAAGAACAGTTATGGAGGCATCACTCTCCCTGACAGAACCACATAAAGAACCTTTGAATTTTCATTTAAATAAGTTTATGATCTCATTTATACATAGAGTCTAAACGCAGACAAACAAACAAACAAACAAACAAACAAAACCTCTAAGCTCAGAGATACAGAGACCAGAGTGTGGTGAGGTGGCGGCTGGGGCTGGGTGAAATGGGTGAATGTGGTCAAAAGGTACCTATTTCCAACTATAAAATAAATGTCAAATAAAAGAACAAACTACTTACGTATGCTGACATGTTGTTACATAAACTAATTTCAATCACATTAAGCTTAATGAACAAAGCCAGACACAAAATGCTAAATTGTGAATGATTCTATTTGCATGAGATTCTAAAACAGGTGAAAGTACAGTGGTAGAAAGCAGGTTAGAGGTTGCCAAGGGTCTCAATGCAAAGTCATGGGGAAACTTTCTGGAGGATGAAAATGTTCTATATCATCATTATGGTGATGGTTACTACATACATTTGACATAACTTGTCAAATTGTACACTTAAAATTGCTGGGTGGCTCAGTCTATTGTGTCTGACTCTTGATATCTGCTCAGGTTGTGATCACATAGTTTGTGGGTTTGGGCCCCATGTTGGGCTCTGTGCTGACAGCATGGAGCCACTTGGGATTCTCTCTCTCCCTCTCTCTCTTTCTTTGCTCCTCCCCCACTCTTTTGATCTTTCTCAAAAATAAATGAATAAACTTAAAAAAAAACGTGAAATGTCTGACCAATATTTAAAAAAACAAAATAAAATTGCTAGATTTTATGTAAATTATACCTAAATAAAAGCTGACAAAAACTTCTCATAATCCCGCCACATGGAGAAAATCACCATTACTATTATGACATAATTTGTTTTCATTAGTATTTAATATACCTGAAATCACATTTATCTGTATACTTAATATATATTTACCAGTTTTTAAAATATAATCTTTGTGCTCTATTACCTACTTTGAAAGACTAGTTTTTAGTGGCTGCTTATAATTTTGTAATTCATTCTTCTATCATTGGATATTTATTTTGCATATCATAAATAACTAAAACTAGGAAAACACATTTATGTATAAGGTTTTTACTCTGTAATTTAGATCTTTTCTAAAGACCAATTCTGCATAATATTTTGACTGAACACTGGAACAGCTTTCTAAGTGGCCTACCTGCTACCTACTGGTCCCCACTTTCACTCCTCCCATGCTGTTGCCAGGGTTACTTCCCAAATACAACTGATGACATCACTCTCCAGTTTATAACTTCAGTTGGCCTTCTGTTGCCTATAGGGTGAAGTCATGGTTCCCTGTTGCAGCACAAATGTCCTACAATAAGTAAACCTCAGCCCCCAACATACTGTCTGTTAGGGGTTGAATTGTGCCTTTCATAAAAGAGATGTTGATGTTTTAACCTCAAAATGTGACCTTATTTGGAAATAAGGTAACTGCAGACTAACTAGTTAAGATGAAATCATACTGGAGTAGGGTAGGCTCTTAATCCAATGCATTTTAGTGTCCTTATAAGAAGACTGCCCTGTGAAGACACAGAGACACAGGGAGAATACAGGTGAAAATGGAGACAGAGATTCAAGTGATGCATCTACAAACCAAGGAGTGTCAAGGATTGCTGGCTGTCACAAGAATTTAGGAGAAATACATGGGACAGATGCCCCCTCAGAGCCCTCGAAAAGAAATGACTCTTTTTATACCTTAATTTTTTACTTTGAGCCTGCAGAACGGTGAGAGAATAAATTTCAGTTGTTTTAAGCCATCCAGTTTGTGGCACTTTGTTACAGCACTCTAGGAAACTAATACATACTATATATTCCTATTGCACTGAACATCCTCTCTTTTCAGAGCTTTGCCCACACTGTTCTCAGTTCAGAATGTTTTCTACACCTCCCTCCAACCCCTCTCCTTTGCCTGGCAAATTTAAGACTTGGTTTCAGGATCTCCTTTTGTATAAAACCTTCTCTGCGCTTCCATTTTGCTTCAGGAAGTTGGCAGCATGGACCCTCATTGTCTGATTGTAAACTGTACTTAATATCTTACGTTATAATTACCAATCTCAATACACTATGAAATTTTTGACAGCTGAGATCACATTTTACTCATTTTTGTACTCCCATTGTCAAGTGATAGTGAGAATGCATTGTCTGGTGAGTAATGAAATCTTAATATATCCTATCAAAGGTACATGACATGATATACAAACTTTGGAATGACTTGAAATAGGCAGACCAGATCTGGTTTAAAATCTAGACTCCACCACTTAGCAGTTACTGGGTAATCTTGGCCAAGTTGCATAACCTCTCTGAACCTCAATATGTTCATCTATAAAACTGGAGCCGTAATTTCTTTCTGGTGGGTTATGAGAAATTGATGAGGTGTCATAGGTGATTATACCTACACACCTAATAGGTATTCAGTAAATGTATACCATTTTTTTGAAAATGCAACCACTATTTTTTTTTGTTGGACATATAGGTAAGACTATAAAGATGTAATTGCTGTAAATATCTACAAATAAAAGGAAATTATTATAAAATTTATTTTAAAAATGAGACATACTTCACTAACAAATTTTTGACAGAAGCATTTAAAGAATCTTTGAATTTCCATTAAAATAACCACAATCCCGGTATTCTGTTTTGGAGAACACTGAGGACCTTGATTTATTTACTGAGGGCAAATAAATTTTTGGCAATGAAAGTAAAAAGAAAAAAAAGAAAACTGATTTTAAAAAACCCAAAAATGAAGAAAAGAGAAATATAATCTGCTTCCTCACAAGTCTCTGCCAACATCTAGTTCCCTAGTGACTCATTTTCCCCCCTAGGGAGAGAAGCTAATTTAGGCCATAATTGTTCTGTTTCTTCAATCTTTCTGCACAAAAATGAGCACTGAGGAAAAAGCGACACTGTGGTTCAAGCCCAGAGCTGTAGGCTCACAGTGTACCTCGAGGGTCCCCGGGAGGCCCTGCTATCACAAAGGTAGTGGGGTTCTGTAAAGCTTTTTAACCCCATACAAAGGCCCTTCCCAGCTGCTGCAGAATGATTCTAAATGGAGCCCTATTGTTTCTGTCTTGAACACACAAAGCAAAGGGCAACAAAATAAACATATCAGCCCCATCCTTTACAGGTCTTGTAAACCACTTATATCTATTCTCAGCATCTCTGCATCTAGCAGTTTCCCAAAAATAAAGTGCATTTGTTTTCTTAAATGTAACTTGTCAATCATAAAGGATAAGCCTGACACCACTAAGCTGAGCTCCATTAGAAGTGACACACTTTTATGGAACATCATCGTCTCAAAGCAGTATAAATGGGGCTTGGGATGAGTTTAACAGTCCTTTATCATAAAGTTTATATCTCTGAAGCAGAAGCAAACAGGGCTACAAATAGTACATGATCTAGCAATAGACTGTAGAAGCTAAGAGTGCCCCGTTTAACTCCTGGGCTTGCCACTTTCTAGCTACTACCCCAGTTCCCTCATCTATCACATGAGGATAATAACAGTACCTTCCTCAAATGCTGCTATAAAAATTAACTGAGAGGATACTGTACAATTCTTAGGATAGTGTCCAGCACATAGGAAACCAACAAGTGTGTGCTATTATTATAGCTGTTATTATTGGCCATTCCAGATTTCTGCAAAAAACATCTACAAAGAAACACCTGGGGTAAGTCATTCTTCTTCTCAAATGATTACATTTCTGGGAACCATCCAAGATTTAAGCAGTAAGTTGTCAACTAAGACAAAGCAATTCAGACAATGAATTATTCCAGGCTTGCCTTGCCTGAAGTGGTCCTAAAATGTTCGCTTCTTCCCAAAGGTTATTACAATACATCTATCAGATTCTTACTGGGTACCCTACAAAGCCCAAGGATTGTCAAATCTCCAATCCACCCACTTGGAACTCAGAAGTTTCTCAGCTTTGTGTTCCAGAAAGCCACCCCCAATCAACTGAAGTTAGTAGGGATAAAATACACATATTTGTTATCACCAGCATAAGGCATTCCAACTTGCAAAGAAGGGATGCAATCCCCTTTATAATGGTGGTACTGTGTGAGGGGTAGAGGAGATCTTGACCTCTGTACTTTAGACAAACATTATAATACCCCAGAACTTTACTTCTCTATAGTCTCAGAGGATAAATTAGGAGAAGAAAACATCATTTCAGTAAAAATTGATGAAATACTAAAGTAGGTAATGTATATTTATGTATTAAATCTTCCAGAAAATTACTCTCTATGCAGAAGAATTAACTCATTACATAGTAGACTCATGGTCCAAAGCAGAGCAGACCAGTGGATATGCCAGGGACAGATTATAGGTGTGCATGAGGTAATAATCCCTTCAAACCTTCAGGCAGGTAAGGTGCTGAGGGCAGTATTATCCCTGGCCATGAGCAGACTCATTCATGTACATCAGGATGCTATGCAAATAGTATTTCATATGTGTGCCACAACTGAAAAAGTTTGAGAACTCCTGGTTTAATAAATGAAGACATTTTCTAAAGTATCCTCATTTGTAACTATGGCATAGCTTAAGCACTGGATGGCTTATTATACTTCCTGATCATGGTTACCAATACAAGTATATTCTAGAAAAACCAGATATACAATTCTTGATCTAAGAGTTCAGTCCCATAACCAAAATTCTGTTATGATTAGATTCTTTTGTTTGCAAGGGACATAGATGTACTAAGGGGTAGAACAAATAATGAGGGCTTTTCACAAAGCCCTCCCTGTCAAGGGAGGCAGGAATCCCATGGGGATTAAAAGACTGAGCCTATTCAGAGACTGGATACAGAAGCCAGCAGTTCAAGAGACTTCAGCCATAGGAGATTCTAGGTCTTTACCCTGATACTCCACTAATAACACAGCTTGGCTATATTCTACCTGTTTCTCTTTGGGGGACTGTCTTGCATTTCCTCCTAGTTGGCTACCAGTTAGCTTCTGGACTCTCTGTTTTCTATCGTTTCCACTAGCACTTTGCTTTTGCTTATTCCAAGGTTCTGATTTCTCATAACTTCAACATGCTCATAATTCTTCCTACTTCCACCTTATGTTCAATCTCAATTTCCTTCTTCCTCCCTCCCTCCTGACCTTTCTGCACATTTCAGTGTCAATTCCTATAGCTAACTCCCTGTCTCTCTCCACATTTTTCAATCCATATTCTTTAGAATAAGACTGTGGGTGATCTTGCTAGTTCCTCTTTGGACAGAACTTCAGGTCTTCTCCCAGGCCACTTACTAACCTATGGGTTTTGGGTCCAATGCCCACTGACAGAGGGGCTAGAGTCACAGGTTTAAAAATATATCCCTTCAGGGGGCCTGGGTGGCTCAGTTACTTAAGTGTCTGACTTTGGCTCAGGTCATAATCTCATAGTTCATGGGTTCGAGCCCTGTGTCAGGCTCTGTGCGGACAGCTTGGAGCCTGAAGCATGCTTCAGATTCTGTGTCCCCCCCTCTCTCTGCCCCCCCACCTGCTCTCTCTTTCAAAAATAAATAAACATTAAA
Organism: Prionailurus bengalensis; assembly: GCF_016509475.1. Taxonomy (NCBI): domain Eukaryota; kingdom Metazoa; phylum Chordata; class Mammalia; order Carnivora; family Felidae; genus Prionailurus; species Prionailurus bengalensis. The sequence goes on along the minus strand of NC_057358.1, from coordinate 121,514,735 downwards.
AAATTAAAAAAATATGTCCCTTCAACAGATATGTACTGGGAGAGGCAATTTTTTCTTTGAATATCTCTAGGTAGGGAAAACAGAATATATCTAGAACAAGTCTTCTCAAGAGAACAAAGCTTTTGTATTTCTAGTTGTCAAAGAGACTATTTAAATACATTCCTTGTCTTATAAAGAAACTGTTTTGATAATTTGCTTCTCTTTCCCTTCTCTTTTCTTTTTTCCATCCATCCATCCATCCATCCATCCAACAAATATGAATCTCTGTCTTCAAAAGAAATGTATGAATCTTCAATCACTATAATGATCCTTGAGGAACATGAACCTACTAAGGGAAATAATGTGTGTATGCAGCTCATTTTAAGTGTCCAAAGAAGGCTAGAAGTCAGTCAAATGTTGTGAAGTTCAAAGGAGGAAGATGACAATTCAGTTAGCCTCTGAAAGATGGAGAAGATCTGATATTCATTCCAGACACAAGGAACAACATGAGCCTAAGTCTTGAGTTAGCAGAGTTTTGTAACATCAAAACTGAGATTCTGGAATTTTAATTTCTAGAAGAAATGCATAAAAATTGTGAAAATTTCAAACCAAATTGAAAACATATAGTGTAAAAACCTGTCTTTCATCACTGCTCACTTACCCTTTCCCTTACCCATCACTGCTCACTTAACCTCTCTCCAAAGATAACCACAATTGTTTATTATGAATCTGCCCAGACTCTTCTATACTACTAAATTAAAACTTTATAATGATTTCATGAGAAAGATACTATGAAACTCATTTTACAAAGAAGTAGGTAAAGTACTTTCTTTGGGTTAAGAAAATATTTAAGTGAATGTTCCATCACACCTTGTTATTATGGAGCTGTTGACTTAAACTGATATAGAAGGACTCAATTCAGCTTTATAAGGAGCTCCGTTTATAGGGGGTCTTTTTAACCAGAACTGAAAGAAACCCAGAGGTGGGTACTCATACATTAGCTGGATGAAATGATTCCACTCACAGCAGAAAGTCCAATATATACTTCTGTGAGTACTTAGATCTCACTAGAATTTTTGATATATTATAAGCTTTATTTTTGTCTCCAACAGAAGGTGAATTTTATGTTAATAATGAAATGTTGATGAAAATCTTGAAGGTGTAAGAGAAATCAGACATATTTCTTCTCTATAACATTATTTTTTAAATAAATAAATGAATTATTTATCAGCTTGTGTCTAATAGAATGGCCAAACTGAATTTATGCAAGCTTCTTCCTTTCACATCCACAGGACAAAGTCAGATTTCTGAAGGAACATATTATAAAGCATATAAGGGGAACTCAAGTTACATGGATGCAGGACACTTACCCCAGACTGCCATGAAAACAGCAAAGAATACAGTAGCTCCGTTGTCAAAGAGGTGAGTTACCTGGGAACATTATGAATCATAGTTAAACTAGTTTCTCATATACTATATTTCAATTCACATTTGTTTCAATTCTATACAAATAAATGAATTTTGCAGGGTTTCTTTGGGAGATACTCATTTTGGATCATAATCAAGAAGGGAGTTCCTCCAACTGAGAAATAGTTTGGATATGCAAAAGAGAATCTGTACCCTGTATATGGGTATCATCTAGTTAGAAATTAATTAGCAGCCCCAAGAATGCTAAGAATTTTCTTTTGTACACCATAAAAAATATTATATGTGCACATATGTATATGGAAAATTTATATTTAAGACCAGAAAGGTGTGATTATTGCTGCTTTAAAGTCTTCTGATTTCTATTTTTAATGCCTCATTTATTCACTTTGGAAACATGGATATTTTGTTTGTGTAGTTTTGGGCAAACCTTTTTCTGGGTTGCCCTCTGGATTTTAATATTACAAAGAAGAGCGAGCAGACCATTAACAAAATCCACTTCCACCTTTATTAAAGCCTTGGGTAATCATTGTATTTACCTATTACACACAACACAAATACTTTATCTAGCAAATACTTTATTGCTAGAATAATATATTCTATCACAAATACCACAGCAGAAAGCAAAGATATTTGTCTTGCAAAACTGCTATGCTCATTTCCACCTCCAGGATAAATCACACCAATGTCATGCCAAATTGAAATGATGACTGATACATTCATAAAGCATAACCTTTTTTGGGGTGCTTTATAGCTCTGTATAAAATATAGTTTACTGTCCCTTGGAGAATGCACCAACTATAAACAGGTCTTTTCCTGTTATATCATATTGTGAAGTATTTCAAAATTTTCCAAAAGTTTATGCCTTCTTTTTTCTTTGAACATAGGAGAGATGAGCAGCATTCAAATATTTAATGTAGACAAAAGGCAAAAGCCATTTTATTCATACACCAAAGGGAGTGTTAAGTTGTATATTGCATATTGTATAATGCACTGAGAATTAAATCAAGCTTGAGAGTTCCAGTTATATGTGGCTGGTCTGTGCTATTAGGGTATTTATAGGGAGTTGGTGGAAGTCGTAGCCTGCACCATCAGTGTAGATTCTGGAATGAATTGTGGTGGTCATTGTTTTTGGCTGCTCACATGATCTTTCCTCCCTTTTCCTGGTAATAGATCTCTCTCATGTAGGTCACTAGGGGGCATGTGGTTGAAACAGAACCAATTAGAGTCCCTCCCTGGGACTGATGTACAAACATGTGGAGAGAGACATTTTTCGGCTGCAGTTATCTGGGAACATGTGAATCAGGAGGGGCGAGTTAATATGGACTTCTGGTTCCTACTAAAATGTAAGTTAAGATAGACTGATGCCTCCCTCTGCCAAAATCAACCCTGGAGAAGCAAGATAGTAGATTCAGGGAACTAACAAAACACAAAAACAAACAAAGACTCTGAGAAACCCCAGGGGAGATGGAAAGTTGCCTTGAGTTGGCGTGTGTGTGTGTGTGTGTGTGTGTGTGTGTGTGTAGGTTGTAGTATATGGTGGTATATGGAGACAGTTAGTGGCAGTTCCCAAACAGTATGGGAGCTCAGCTTGGAGAAATACATAATTTCTACTCCAGCCTCTCCCTTCACAGTCCCTGGACAGTTAGTTTCCCCCATCAAATCACCTGCAACAGGGAGGACAAGCTGCAGGTGTTGGTTCTCGGGGTAATATAAGGGTGCTCAGAGTCCTGCCTGGTTGAGGAGATGAGGAGGTGCTCCCTGGCCAGCTGTCCTTACGCATTCTCTCCTCAGTCCATTCCTGTTAAACTCCAGGGCTAGTGGATAACAATCAAGGGACAGTGGCTCTGCCCAATTCTCTTTTGTTCTAGGCAGGCTTAAAAAAGAAACTCTGACCAAAAAGTCCTCTGGAAAAGTGCAGCGCATAGTGGTGCCTAGGACACATTGTCCTCTCCTTCTGTAAAATCGCCAGGACTGACAGCTGAGTGCTTGTCCTATGACCGTTACCCAAAGTAGTTGACAACTCCAAGAGACAAACATGCACAGGCCAAAACAATGAAGTATTTGGAGAAGACATCTGCCTCCAAAGAATTCCAAACTAGACAACATACAGGTTCTGAAAGAGACATTCTGTAATGGTAGACCAAGAATTTTTATAAAAATATGCCTAAGGAGATAAAGAAAGGAAGATATAAGCCTTGTGTTGTGGCAGTCAGCAGCCACCTTCCCGAGCATGTGATGAGAACTTGTCTGCAAAATGAACATGTAGACAGGTAGCCGAAGAGAGACATCGGGGGGCCTGGAGGCCAAGTTCTGGGCTGTGAGCGCTTTCTTCCCAGACAGTGTGGGCTTCCAGTATCTTTTCCAGTGAAACAAGCCAATAAGGCCTTTCTGCTGACCTTGCGAATGTAAAGGTTGAGAATGAAGCATTCTTAACCAGCAGAACAGCCAGTGATTACATTGGATCGAGACTCTGATTTGATCCAACATTCCAGTGTATCCTCAGTTCCATGAAATCAGTTTGGCATTTCTAATAAGTATTTCTAAAGGAAACACTATAGAACTTCAGTTATTTCATTCTGTAGCGTTTTAGCTTTCATTTTATTAAGTTTTTAAAGGCAAGACCAATCTGAAATCCAGAATCTAAACATCTTGTAGCTTCAATATGGCACAATGATATGTTTTCCAGTGAGATAAACCAAGGCCTAGCTACTCACTGCTGTGTGACCATGGAAAAGTAATTTTTACCTGAGTAAAATCAGAGTAATAACATCTACCTTAAAGTTGCTGTAAGAATTAGAAATAAAAATGTAGGTTGCCTAGCTACTTTGATATCTATAGCCTAGCTGTTATTATAATTATTATTGTTCTAGATCTTATGTTCAGTAGGATAGCTGCTCAACTAGCTCCTATAAAATCTGAATACTCTAAACTGTCCATTATGATCCTTTTAAGGGATTGTCATGGATCTCCTAAAGAGAGAACTTCACTCCAGTCATATTTTTCCACGTAGAAAACAAATACTCCTAAGCAACAATAACAACAAAACATTGGTTTTCTGAGACTCCCAAAAAGCAGACTTTTTAAAAAATTTTTTTTAACGTTTATTTATTTTTGAGACAGAGAGAGACAGAGCATGAACGGGGGAGGGGCAGAGAGAGAGGGAGACACAGAATCGGAAACAGGCTCCAGGCTCTGAGCCATCAGCCCAGAGCCCGACGTGGGGCTCGAACTCACGGACCGTGAGATCGTGACCTGAGCTCAAGTCGGACGCTTAACCGACTGAGCCACCCAGGTGCCCCCCAAAAAGCAGACTTTTTACACCTGAGTCATTCAAGCTTAATTCATGATCTTTAAACAAGTTATACTGCTGACAGACCTCTTTGGGCCTCACCAAATCTGTATTTCCCAAGCTCATTCTGTTAAGTTTGTCTCACTTTCTTGGGTCTATCTATATGTTCTCCAAAGACAGGGAGAATATTTTGTGCTTTTTTGGCCCCTTGCAGCATTTAGCCAAATTTTCCTAAAATCACACCTGGCTGCTGTGGTTTGGCCTCCACCCACATGGACTGGACACCTGCATTGCTGATGACATCATGGATGGGCGGGCTCCTGGGCTGTCTATCAAATGTTCTCGTTAAAAATGAACAAAACCCTGCCATGCCAACAGTATAATTAGGTAGATCCAAGCTGCAGGGATTGCAGACATTCAATAAAGTCTGCCAACCCTCTTTGTATCTGAAGTCTGGGCAAGTTGACAGGCAGTGGTGTTTGGAAAGTCTTCAACAGCCCATACTCCAGCTATTGCTTTGCATTAGTGAGACTGACCGTAAGTAAAAAATAAGGAATTCAATGAATGTGTCTAAAGTTTAAGTAAAAGCATAACATGGGAAAGGGACATGCAATGATACATAATAGACATAATGATGCTATGTATTTGTTCTTTTCAAAGCACTTTTCCATATAAGACTACCTTCTTTGGTCTTCAGGACATTCCATGGAGCAGAGAAGGCAGCTATCACTGTGGGCATCTTACAGATGAAAAAGTTCAGCCTCAAAGAGACTGTCCATGTGCAAGATCAAGGAGGTAAGTAGCTGAACTAGTCTTGAATCTAAAATTTATTTGACAATAATAATGATGAAGGAGAAAAATGACTGCGGCTCTCATTTACCAAGATCTTACCATTTGCCAAGCACGTGACTCAGTATACATTTCAGCTTATTTCTTATAACCATTGTATGAAACAAGCATCATGTTCTCCATTTTACAGATAAGAAAACCGTGGCTCAGAGAATTAAGTAACTTGTTCTTGGACTGACAGGTGGTAAAGAGCAGAGCCAAGATTTGAATCTTTCTCTGACTCTAACAACTGTACTCTTTGCAGTTTGCACACTGAAGCTTCTTGTGATGATAATCAGAGCTAATACATTTAAAATACATATACAGTAAAAAACATATTTGAATTAGAATACCAAGTGATAGAGGTAACTCTCTCCTACAACATAAACTTGAGAATCAAGGACCAGATATTACAAAGAGAATACAGTTACCCTCTGTTCCTCAGGAAAATGTATGAAAGATTCAATCCACCTAAAATGCTGCAGATGTGAAATTACCTTGGCATAAACGCAGCTGTCTGACAGCCTCATGAATGGACAGTATTTATCACACACAGGGCACATGATGATATCTGTAGCTTGGCAGACTTCTTTACTGGAAAAGAGAATATAAAAGGACCACTTTTTAATGACATAAGAGCATGTTTTTCCATCCAATTTCACCAGAATATTCAACCACTAAATAAGACCCAGTAGACCAGATTTTTGTCCTGATTAGATTCCTAGCCTTATCTGTTACTAATGTAAACAAATGCCTGAAGATTTTAGTAATTTGATAAACCTACTTATTTATGAGGCTGTTTCTTGGCTTTAAATATTAATAAGTTAAACTCTGAAAATACATGAAGCAAAACATTGGATGTTATACCCTAAATTACACAAAAGTAATTCACAACATTGCACAGATTTGAAACAGTTTTGTACTGAATTTTAGGAACAACAAGGTACCTAAAAGTGTCTGCCTCAAACTCTATGTGTATGGTAAGTGAAAACTAATAATGGAGTAATAAATAAAAATATGATGCATTAGTTCTGGGGGGAAACTACATACCCATTAACAATTTCACCAAAAAGTAAAATATTTTTATAGGCAGGAGAATCAATCCCTTTTACTTTTGTAATCACTTCTAAAAGGCACATTTATTATTTAGGATCACTGTTCAGCCTGGCAATAAACTCTGTACAAATACCTTAAACTATATTATGGTGAGAGAGCTAACAATCCTCAACATCAATCATTCTCAAGGCCCAACAAGTTGGTAAGATGTCTTTCTGGTTTAGGTTTAAAGGGTCCTTACAAAAACACAGAATTCATAAAAAGGGATTGTGAACCTGCCACTTTGCAATATTAGAAGAGAAAAAGTAAAAAGTCAGAAAGATAGTAACTTTTACCCAGTGAATGGAAGTGATATTTTCTGTGGATACAGAGTGGCTTATATGCCTACAAATGTAAACCCTGCTTCCCTTGTATATGAAGACTACAACAGCATGGATAATGGATGGAAGATCTTGTGAACTGAGCCTTTTGATTTCTTTTAGGAGTGACTGAGAAGGAGGTTAGAAGAAAAAGTGGGCCCATGATCTGGGAACATCCCCAAAGTACTACCACCCATCTCTAAATAGAAGCAAAGGTAGGTTCACCCAGAGCTCCCCATACCTGACTTGGCAGTGATCCAGAGTAATGACTCCATACAAAAAGACAAACAATCCAATGAAGGCAGCTGGGAAGAGCATGCCGGTATACCAGCCCAACCAGGCAAAATACAACCCAATCTTCTCTCCAAAGTACCGCCTGTGTAAGACACAACAGCATTTTAACACTTTACTCAGTAAGTTTACTTTGTAGTGTCCTTGCTGATAAACATGCATCTAAGAGAATAGATACTTAACCAAATTAAGGCTCTGGGCTTCAATTTCTTCTCCTATTATTATATATTGGAAATAGAATAAACTCTTCCATAAAGGAACATGATTATACACAAGCTTGTGTAAGAACACAGAGCAAAACCCATGTGCATTCAGGAAGATATGACATTTCTTTTTTTTTTTTTTAATTTTTTTTTTCAGCGTTTATTTATTTTTGGGACAGAGAGAGACAGAGCATGAACGGGGGAGGGTCAGAGAGAGGGAGACACAGAATCGGAAACAGGCTCCAGGCTCTGAGCCATCAGCCCAGAGCCTGACGGGGGGCTTGAACTCACGGACTGCGAGATCATGACCTGGCTGAAGTCGGACGCTTAACAGACTGCGCCACCCAGGCGCCCCGGAAGATATGACATTTCTTACTACAGAACCAGGAGAACTTGAAGTGTTGGTGACAACACATCATCTCATCTTTGCCATTTCCTAGCGTATGCTTGTTTGTAGCACATGTATTATAATGACGTATATTTTTAAAAACAGGAAACAAAGTTACTGTAAAAAACTTTAAACACCCCTCTCAATATTCTGTAGCCTTATAAGATGTTTACAATGCTAGAATTGCATGATATTATAAAGAAAAGAACTCTAATTACTGAGATTCAATATGAAGGGACACTGAGAGCAACTTTTCCTCTTAAGTGATGATTTTTCACAAGTTTCAACATGCACCTCTAAAAATGTTTTTCAGAGACTAACCAGTCTGCCTAGTGCCCTGCAGTCTGTGAAGTTCAGAGGTATCCAGGGAATTCCTTGTTTGTTTTTTTTATTTTATTTTCAAACACCATTAATAACATAATTGACTTACACTAGAATACAACCCAAACTGTACTTTCTATGCCTCTCAAATGCTACATGCTATTAGTTAGAAGTTCATTATTTTGTTTAAAGTTTATTTTTATTTATTTTTGGAGATAGCAATTGGGGGAGGCACAGAGAGAGAGGGAGACAGAATCCCAAGCAGGCTCCATGCTGTTAGCGCAGAGCCTTATGTGAGGCTTGAACTCACAATCCGTGAGATCATGATCTGAGCTGAAATCAAGAGTCAGACACTTAACCGACTGAGCCATCCAAGTACCCCAGAAGTTCATTATTTTTTAGTTTAATATAAGAATATTCTAATTATTTTTTTATTCTCATTCTAAACAAATGTTGTTTACCACCTATTTCCAAATACTGGCTTCTGCTTTCCTCTTAGAATGTCCAATGGTTCCTAAAAGCTCCTAAAAGATGGAATAAAGATTATCCCCTTTATCCTATCTTCCACTGTTTTCCAACAGAAATTTTTCACTCCCTGAAGGCTTTTTCAACATACATTCAAATACACAGATAAATATTCTTTTATTCATTCAACAAATAGAAACTACCTTCCAGGTGGCAAATATTGTGCTATGAACTGAAGATAAAATGATGAACAAAATAAGCATGGTCCCTGCTCTTGTGCAGCTCACAGGCTGATAGAGTAGATATACATCAATCAATTAAAGAAATAAGTTTATAATTAGAACACTGGGAAAAGGGAGTGTTCTCCCTTTCCTTTTGTGGAGTCCTCTCCACAAAAGGAGAGAAACATAATTCCACAAGTATATAAACTAAGACCATGTGATCACCTTAATTAGGGAAGACTTCTCTGAGGAGATGACTATTAGCTAGGAAGGACTGGGGACAGGATAGAGTATTTCCATCAGAGGAACCATAAGTACAAAGAACCTGTAGCAGAAGGAACCAGGTAAAATAAGGGCAGTGTGCCTGGAACACTGATAACAAGAGGTGGGCTGGTAAGGTAGGTGGAGGCTGGACCTCAGAGAGTCTTGTAAACCATGCTAAATGCATTGATCCTTATCTTGGGGGAAAGGGAAAATCATAAGAGAGTTTTAACATTCGAGGGGCATTATCAGATTCACATTCCAAAAATATCACTCTGTCTGCCGGTTAGAGAATGGACTGGAAGGGACCAGAGAGGGAAAAGGAAGACCAAGTGTGGGACAACAGCCATAGTCCAGGTTGAAAGGTGAAGGAGGCAGTATGGTAGAGGAGATACTAGGGTGTGGCCAGATTCAAGAGACATGGAAGAAGCAAAATTTATAGGATAAGAGCTATTTAAGAGATGAGATTTCCTAGATACTCCAAAACTTCATACTACTCAAATCTTGCTTGTGCTTTTCCTCTCCCTTCCTTTTGGGCAATACAAATCCCAATCTCTTCCAGGCTCAACTCTACAGAGGTTTCCACAGAAGCACCTACCCATATCTATCCTTCCCATTTTTCCAAATTGTTATAAAACTTATCATAATACATTTTACCTAACTGTGTATAGTCTTGTACTGTTTTCTAGTTGTTTCGAGTATGCAGAGCCTGTTTTTATGAAGGAAACTGAATTTCTTGGACATGGTGCCTTCCAACTGTCTTTGCCAAAGGTATTTAGCATCATACTAGAAACACAATGGGTTTAACACAATGATAAACTGCAAAGTCTTAATCAAAACAATGTCAAGGACAGATATTTTGCCTGCAGTACTTTTCTGTAATTTTTAATCAGTGTATCCCTGTAATATTGGGAGTGAGGCTGGGAAGAGCACTTACTTGTATCCTCCCCACCCCCACTGTTTTAGCATGTATTGAGACTGGTCAAAAGAAAATGATCTCATCTCAGAAAATATTTTCCACTCACCCAGATCATCTGGTTTATTTGTTACTGATACATAGAATAGTACACAATTCGTCAGTGCCCTTGGGTCAATAGGAGTAAATACTTAGTAACAAGGACTCTGGCAGGAAGAATGGCTAATTGCCCAGGGAGACAAAAATATAAAGTGAGTTGTCTTATTATTTCATTTTCCTCTGGGCTCAATTTTTGAGGGCACTAGTCAGAGTAAATCAAATCAAGCTAATCTAGGAAATGAGACATGACTTTCTCTTTTCTAAGGAATCCACAAAGTATGGACTGTTGGTACCCAATGTTAATAATAACCATTCTGTAAATAAATAATGAGATGTCAGAGAATAATGCTGCCATGAATGCTGAAAGTTGAACATACATAAACAGTTAAAAAGCATACATTTCCAATGTCATCACAAGTTAAAAGCAGATGTACTGATTTGACTTGCAAAACCAAAACAATCTTTAAAATTTATCAGTTGAAAATTAAAATAAGCCTGAAATTTATTACAATGACAGAATCCGTATTTCCTACTTACACAGTAACTAATATTCTATTTGTCACTAATATATGTAAGCATCTTTCTGCCGTCGTTATTGATACTTTGTCAATAACAGTCACATGGATGGCCTGCTCCTTATAAAGTCCTGTGGGAGGCCTGGCCAAGTTGCCTTTTTGAGATAAAGCCAGATGTGATCAAGAGCTATGTAATTCAGACTTTCTTCTTGTCCCAGCTGACAGTCTTCCCTAATCATTCTGTGCAAGCTTTATATTTGCAGCTGGTTAAAAACTCACCTTACAAGATCCAAAGGCTGGTATTTATACCACACGCCCCAGGAGGCCCAGCACTCATAGAGCAGATGTCGGTGGTTTTCCGCTCCATGGGTTCTAATGGAGTTTTTACTTCTGTAACTTCCCTGGGATAAAAACACCACTGCCAGTGAGGTAATACCCAAAAAAAGTCATAAGGAAAATCTGACAGTAATACTAGTCTATTATGGCAAGAGTAGTGATAGGGGTCATATAGGAAAGAAATGGATACATATTATTGAAGGCAAAGCAGTTATTGTGGACATAATCTTGTTGATGGTGCTGTGTAGTAAAAAGCACATGCTTGTTAGAATCAGGCAGGTTTGAACTGAGTTCGAACTCAGTTCTGCTATTTTTTAGCTGGAAGACCTTAAATTCTCTGAGCCCTGGATTCCTAATTCATAATGGAACTAAAATATCTGCCTCATTAAATGTCTTTCATGGTTTGAATGAATAAAGTGTCTTGACCAGAACACATGCCAAAGACTTAGTTCCACTTGTCTCAAGACAGGGTAGTTGGTAAACAGCCATAGCTGTTCCCTTGCCTTGTCCACACAAAAATCTAAAATACAAAATCTGGATATAACCTCAAAATTACAACAATTCAAATATAATTCAACCACTTCATGGAACAAATGACAAGACAAAGGGCCGGGACAGGTGCAGGTTTTTCTGAGTTCAGTTAATGGCAATGCTAGTTTCACAAACAGAAAAAGCATTTTCTGGAAGTGGACTAATTATTAACGTTAATCTGAGAAGTTCTTTCTTGTGGAAGGTGAACCAGGCTGAAAGACAAGAAACTCAGGTTCTAGTCTCAGGTCAACAAGCTCACACAGTGACTAGAGGTGGGTTAACCTTTCTCTAAACCGCTATTTAAAATTTTAACATGAAGCGTTGGCAACAATGTCTGCTCTTCCTGCTTTCCTGCCTTTAGAGGTTATTATGAGATTAAATAATATAATTAAGCTAAACTGAGAGTAAAGAGTCAAAAGAGCAATTATGTTATTGTTGTTGCTATTACTGATTTGGAAGTTCTCTTCTCATAGAATACAGGGCTTTACTAAGATATGGAAGCCACAAAGACACCTTGAGTTACTCCATGGGGTTTCAAAGCTGCATCTTCTTAGACCTCCTCATACCTGCCACCTACTCGCCTACACAGATACTTCTGCTCCCCTACTATTGCTCACTACGGACAAGGGCTTGGCTGTGGGAGAATGCAGTTGTCTTCGAAACCTTTTTGGGGCCATGCCAACTAATAACTACAGGAGGCCACATGATGTTTTCTGGGGAAATCTGTCTTTAGAGTTCAGAATCACCTGTGTGCGGCTCTAGAATACCTCTGGGTCAAAATGTTTGCTTTTGTCATACTGAAAGAATCATTCCTAAAATGTTTCATGGCAGTCTGTAAACAGGGTCTCAGACTAAAGCTTCTAGTTTTCTTAATGAATAAGATTTGTAAAATTCTGTATCACCTTTGTGTGCTTGTAGTATTTAAAACAACAGGGGCAGTACTCTAAGCCAAATAATAAAAGGTATGTTTTGGAAAGACTTGCCATTTAACTGTTGGAACAGTTCTCCAAAGTTTATTGGCAAACTGTTATCATCATTGCTAGTATAAGGCTTCTGGAAATCACTCCCAGGAGTTCCAGCCTGGCTAGTTTGTGAGGTCCTACAAGGCATGGGCTGTGATAGTCATCTTTCTGCTGTGTCACACCGTGACTGGTACAAAGTAGGGGCTCAATACCATGAAGATGAGAACCATCTTTCACCAATCATGAGGATTAAGTCCCTGTAAACCTATGTGTAAAAGAGAATTCTGGGTTAAATAACCCAAAACAGAGTTAAGGGTAATCACAATTACATTTACTAAAATCCTTATAGATGACAAAAACCATGAAGCAAATAAAGAGAATATCAAAATTTATGTAACTTAAATGAGCAATAATATGTACAATACTATTCATTTCCATTCATCACCCTCTGGTTACCAGAGACTTTTCAAAATGGCTCCCCCCTACTCTCGAAGAAATAGCTATAAATTTCTTTGTTGCAGAGACTATATATTTCAGCAACATTTTCCCCATGGGTGTGGTGCCTCATGCAAATTTTCAATGCTTCTCTAATTTTATGACTTGGAGTCCCTCAGCGATTCCTCTGAACTCATGCTGAGTGACTCTTGACTCAAGTATTCTTACAATTACATAAAGATACATAAAATAAATCTGTGCTGGGGGAGAGACGTCACAATGCAAGTAGGCCCTCCCTCATTATCCATTGAACAAATTAATTTCACTCTGAACAAATGTCGTATCAGCAAACTCAATTAATGACTATTCCCAGAAGGTGATTTAATAACAAGAAATTGACAGAGGAGGAGGAAAGGCAGGACAATACCTCGTGCAAAGGAAATGCAGCTTCATAGGAGCCATTGGTAAGCAAACGATTCAGACCTAAAATGATAAAAAAGTTCAGTTTGAACTAATACTGAGTTTGAATCCTCACAATGTTCAAGACTAATGTGAGGGTGGTACTTTTTGGAGCAAGCAATCTAGGTTTTCAAAAATGATTTGAACCCAGTTGGGGACTCAGTTTGGAAAGTTTTGCTATGTGCTAGCAAATTGGAATCAAGGGCTGGGAAATCAGATTTTCAAATAGAAACCAAACAGTGACGCATACCTGGCACAGAGACAAGAATGTATTGAGAAAAGTGGATACATTTATCATACCAAAAAATGATTTTCTTCCAGGAGCTCTTTTTATATTTTGATCTAGAAGCTTCAATGTAGATAAATCTAACCCTTCTGCATTGGACTAGTGGTATGACTTTGAAAAAGTTCTCTTGCCCTCAGGCTTTAATTTTCTCATATATAAAATGGGGGAAGGGTGTTAGGTATGTGGATTATTTTTAAAATAGCTTTACTGAGGCATAACTGACATACGACAGATGACAGAGATGTAAAACACACAATCTGAGAAGATTTGACTTACATATGCACACCTGAAACCATCAGCACCAAGATAGCAAATATATCCATTACCCCAAATACCCTAAAGTTTATCATGCCACTTTGGAACGGCACTCCTCCCTATGCCATCTCCAAGGCAACACTGATCTGCTTTCTGTCATTATTGGTTTGCATTTTCTAGAGTTTTGTATAAATGGAATCATCTAGCATTTACTCTTTTTTTGTCTGAATTCTTTCACTCAGGATAATTACTTTGAAATTCACCCATGTTGTAGCTCATTTTCATTGTTGAGTATTCCATCATACGGATATATAACTATTTGTTTCAATTTTGTGAAAGAGCTTTTTTAAATTGGTATTATTTCTTGAATGGCTCATAGAATTCATATATAAAATAATCTGGGCCTGCAGGGGTATTTTTGTGAGAAGATTCTAAAGTACAAATTCAATTTCTTTAATACATACGGGGCTAACTAGGTTATTTCTTCTTTTTTTAAGCTTATATACATAAGTTTATTTTTTTGTTTTTATTTAAATTCCAGTTAACATATAGTGTTATGTTAGTTTCAGGTGTACAATACAGTGATTCAACATTTTCATACATCAGCTGGTGCTCATCACAAGTGCACTCCTTAATCCCATTTATTTAACCCATCCCCCACCCATCTCCCTTCTGGTAACCATCAGTTTATTCTCTATAGTTAAAAGTCTGTTTCTTGATTTGCCACTCTCACTTTTTGTTCCTTGGCTCATCTGTTTTGTTTCTTAAATTCTACATACGAGTGAAATCATATGGTATTTGCCTTTCCCTAAATTATTTTGCTTAGCATAATACTCTTTAGCTCCATTCATGTCATTGCAAATGGTGAGATTTCATTCCTATGGCCGAGTAATATTCCATTGTGTATGTGTACCACATCTTCCTTACCCATTCATCAGCTTGTGGACACTTGGGTTGGTTACTGTAGATAATGCTGCTATAAACATTGGGATGCATGTCTTGTTTTGAGTTAGTATTTTTGTATTTTTTTGATAAATACCTAGCAGTGCAATTGCTGGATTGTAGGGTAGTTCTATTTTTAACTTTTGGGAGAACCTCCATAATGTTTTCCATAGTGGCTGCACCAGTTTGTATTCTCACCAACAGTGTAAGGGGGTTCCCCTTTCTCCACATCTGTGCAATCTACACATTTAATGCAATCCCTATCAAAATACCGACAGAATTTTTCACAGAAATAGAACAAAAAACATTTGTATGGAACCACAGAAGAACCTAAAGAGCCAAACTAATCTTGAAAAAGAAGAGCAAAGCCGGAGGCATCACAATTTTGGACTTCAAGTTATATTACAAAGCTGTAGTGATCACAACAGTATGGTACTGGCACAAAAACAGACACAAAGATCAACGGAATAGAATAAAACACCCAGAAATGAGCCCACAATTATGGTCAGTTAATCTTCAACAAAACAGGGAAGAATATCCAGTGGATAAAAGACAGTCTCTCTAACAAATGGTTTTGGGAAAACTGGACAGCAACATGCAAAAGAATGAAACTGGACCACTTTCTTACACCATACACAAAAATAAATTCAAAATGGATGAAAGACCTAAATGTGAGACAGGAAACCCAAAACTTCTTTGATATCAGCCATACACAGCAACTTCTTTCTAGATATGTCTCCCGAGGCAAAGGAAACAAAAGCAAAAATAAACTACTGGGACCACATCAAAATAAGAAGTTTCTGCACAGTGAAGGAAACAATCCACCAAACTACAAGGCAACCTATGGAATGGGAGAAGATATATGCAAATGACATATCTGAGATACACATTCCAGAATATATAAAGAACTTACACAACTCAACACCCAAAAAACAAATAACGCAATTTAGAAATGTGCAGAAGACATGAATAGACATTTTTCAAAAGACATCCAGATGGCCGAGAAACACATGAAAAGATGCTCAACGTTACTGATCATCAGGAAAAGTGCAAATCAAAACTACAATGCGATATCACCCCACACCTGTCAGAATGGCCAAAATCAACAACACAAGGTTATTTCTTCTTGAATGGGTTTTATTTTCATCTGTCAAGAAATTTGTCCATTTCATTTGTCAAATTTATTGACAAAGATTATTCATAATAAAAGATTATTAAAAATATTCAGAAAATTTTTGGTGAGATCACCTTTCCTATTCCTAGAAATTTAGGAATTTGTGTTTTCTCTCTTTACTACCTGATAAGCCTGGCTAGAAGTCTGCATTAGTGTTCTATCACTGTGTAACAAATTATAAGATATATTGTAGCTAAAAACATTATTATCTCACAGCTTCTTTTAGTCAGAAGTCTGGATATATGCTTCACCTAGGTTCTCTGTTTTGGGTCTCACAAAGCCAAAGCAAAGGTTTTGGCTATACTGCATTCTTACCTGGAAGTTCAGCTAGGAGAGGAGCCACTTCCAAGCTGCCTTACATGATTGACAGAATTGATTTCCTTGTGGCTACAGTATTCATGGCAACTTGCTTGATCAAAACCAGCAAAGGAGAGAGGGAATCTGTGTCACTGCAAGTTTCTGAGCTGGGGACAGGCCTAAACCTGATTAGGTCAGGCCCACCCAGAATGATCTTCCTTTTGATTAAGTCAAAGTCAAACTGATTAAGAACTTTTCCACATCTGGAAGATCTCTTAAGCTTTGTAATGTAACATAATCACAGGAGTGACACAATCACCTTTGCAATATTCTATTGGTTAAATTTAAGCTACAGTTTCTGCTCACACTTAAGGAGAAGGAATTACACAGGGCATGACTCACTGGGAAGTCGCCTTGGGTGTATCCACCACAAGGTTTATAAATTTTTTTGTTTGTTTTATATTTTTCCCCAAAGAAACAGCTTTTGGTTTCAATGATTTTCTCTATTGTTTTTTCTGTTTTCTATTTCACTGATTTCTTCTCTTTTATTATTTCCTTTCATCTACCTACTTTAATTCCCTTTTCTTTTTGTTTCTTAAGGTGGAAGGGGAGATCATTAATTTGGGTATTTCTTTTCATATATAGGCATATAGTATTATAAATTTATCCCTAAGTACTGCACACTTTTCGATATGTTGTTTTTTCAATGAATACAACATACTGACTTCTCTTTTGATTTCTTCTTCCACTGATGAGCTATTTAAAAGTGTATTAGCTTTAAATATTTGTAAAATTTCCAGAAATTATCTTATTAACATATAATCTACTTCCTCTGTGGTCAAAAAACATACTCTGTAGGACTTGAATCCCTTTAAATCCATCAATCATGTTTTATTCCCCCCCAAATATGCCAATCTTGGTAATGTTCTAGGTGTACTTGAAAAAAAAAGTACATATTCTGCTGTTGTTGGTAGTGGACTGATCTAAAAGATCATTTAAGTTCACTGGTAATGTTATTCAGGTCTTCTAACTCCTACTGATTTTCTGTCTATTTATTCTATTAATCACTGAGAAAAAAGTATTGGAAATATATAACTGTGAAGTTGTCTATTTCTCTTTGCATTTCTGTCAGTTTTTGCTTCGTGTCATTTGAAGCTGTAGGCTTTTAGGATTGTTATGTCCTCCTGATGAATTGACTAAATTCATTTTTATCCCTGGTAATATTCTTTTCTCTGAAATCTATTTTTATCTGATAATCAGTATAGCTTCTTCAGCTTTCTTTTGGTTGGCATGGTATAACTTTTTTGAACCTTTTACTTTTAACCTATTTCTGTCTTTATATTTAAAGTGTGTTTCTTGCAGGCAGCAAAGAATTAGGCCTTGCTTTTTTTTTTTTTTTACTTGGTTTATTAACTTCTCGATTTTGGATTGGGCTCTTTAGAGCATTTATGTTCCATGCTCTGCGAATGATGAGGTGTTCCAATAACATTGGAAATCCTTTGTGGTTGTTCTTTCACTGACTTTGGATAGTTTCCTAATACATATCCACTAATCAGTAGTCAGCTAAATACTTGAGCGGGGACCTGCTGCTGATCTTCAGAGTTCTCTCTTGGTGGAACTTTCTACTTTATGGTACTCTGTTCTGTGAACTCTAACTGCCTTGGTCTCCTTGGACTCTCAGCAACATCTTCTCAACTCAGGCAGGCTACCAGGTTCTGCCTGGGTTCTCCTTCCCTAGCCTGCTATCTAGAAACTATGTCAAAATAGCAAGTGGAGACAATTATGGGGCTCACCTTATTTGTTTTCTGTTTCTCAGGGATCCCTATTCTTGGCTGCCCAACATTTGATGTCTTGAAAATAGTAGTCTCATACTTTTTTTTCTGTTTTCCCTTTGATCTTGTGCCTGTCACTCCTTCTTGGCCATCAGAAGTTGAATGTGTTGACCTTTGAAGTTTCTTTCAGATCAAGAATTATGCTACTTCCTAAAATGTACCTCAAAGAAGTTGACTAGAACAACGTCTCTCAAGTGACTAGTAGGGGAATGCTCCCTATGCTTTAGATTCTGATTAGAGTGCATAGGCTTAGCCTCAGTGGGAAATAGAACATACGCTGATTCACTTTTTACTGATGGAGGGTCAATCAATGTTCATGTACTTTTAACCACCGTAACACAGTACTGTTTTAAGATGCTTGACATTAACACTAAATGTCTAAGAAAAACATGTGAAGTATAAGTATCTGTATTGCTTTTGTATTTTGTCTAGCAGGCAGGAGGCCCTCAATAAATACCTTTGCAACAAATGAATAAAAATGATTATGTGGAAAACTCTGATTCCCTGGAGTCTCTATTGAGAATTCCACATATCTCAGCAATCAACTTTCAAACATCCCAGATATTAGAAAAAACAGAATTGACAGGGACCTAATAACAGACTCTGTTGATGACCTCTGTAAACTTATCATAATTTATCAAAGTCCTGCAAAGTGAGAAAATAGTTCCTACTTGAAGTCTACTACTCCACTAACTTCCCCTTTGAGTACCAATTTTGAAAATACAAGTCAATTTCAAAATTTATTTCATGTACTTATATTGTTAAAAAATCTTAGTTGATCTATTAATTGCTCTATTTTGAAAATGGATTTCAACAGGTTTGATTTTCACAGTTGTAACAAATTCAGAGTGAATCAGGAAAACTTACATAGTGGTAGTTTACACTCCAGCAAAATATCCTTATGAATCATGTTTACAAATCAGTATTTTTGTATTATTTTTGATCACTATTGGCTCATGGAAGATGTCACTTTCAGAAAGAGTTTAGGTAGAAAATAACATTAGATAAACATTATTCTATCAATAAATTAAAATTTCTTCTGTTGTTTCTTTTATTTGTAAAACCAAAGATGACAATGAAACACTGGGTCAACCGAGCATTTGTAGTTTTACTCCATGTTTTTTAGCATAATGCCTGACTCTGTGTTAATAATTTACTCTGTGATTGGTCATTTCTAAATTAGATACTTCTCCAGGTCATCATTACCAATTTTCAAAGCACTGAACTGATGAATAAAGAATATGTGAGATATATATGTGTGTACCATATATATACACACACCATACACACACACACACACACACACACACACACACACACAAAATGGACTTTTTCCTCAGTCATAAAGAAGAATGAAATCTTGCTATTTGCAATGACATGGATGGAGTTAGTATTATGCTAAGCAATATAAGTCAGTCAAAGACAAATACCAAGTGATTTCACTCATGTGTGGAAGTTAAGAAACAAAACAAATGAGCAAAGGGGAAAAAAAAGAGGGAGGGGCAAACCAAGAAACAGACTCTTAACTACAGAGAACAAATTGATAGTTACCAGATGGGGGGGAGGGGTGGTGATGGGTGAAACAGGTGATGGGGATTAAGGAGTGCACTCGTGATGAGCGCTGGATGTTGGGTTGAAGTGTTGAATCACTATGTTGTACCCTTGAAACTATTATTACACACTATGTTAACTAACTGGAATTTAAATAAAACCTTAAAAGATAAAAAGCATTGGGGTTCTTGAATAGAATTCTCCTTTTAACAAATGAGAAACTTTTACAAAGATCATTTATAACTGGTAGCAATACAACATTTCCCGCACTCCTCCAGAATATTTACAAATCACTGTCTCTGTCCTTTGGTCTTCATCTTGGCTATTTGTAAAAATAGCTCACATTTTGAGATGCAAAAGTTAAGTTATTGATGAATGGCCTCATTGTACACAATTTTTTTACTGTCTAAGGATGCTGATGATTAGATATTGTGTTTAAAACATTTTCAATTCAGTTCAAGAAGCACTCATACTACATGCCAGAGAGTGTGCTAGGCAATGATGATACGAAGATGAATAAGGCAGCGTATTTACAACTAAAGAGCTTACTGTCCAGACTAGCAGTTTTTAGCTACAGTCTCAATATACTAGCATGTTATAATAAATTGTGAGATGTATTGCAAGTTATAGCACCAATATTAGCGAAGGCACTGTCTTTAAAAATTTGTATTTTATGAAATAATTCAGAATAGCTACTATCATAATCATTTCACTTCTGCTCATTTCTTTCCTAGCATTTTTATGATACAATGTTAACTGAAAAAGTTATGATAAAAGTGAAGTGTAATATATCTTGTTTGTTAAAATTACATGAGCAAATAGGGGATACATATTTAAAAAGTAATTAATATAATATTTATGTTGTTGAGTTTAGCCATTCTGACAAGTGTGAGGTGGTATCCCACTGTGGTTTTGATTTGCATTTCCCTGATGATGAGTGATGGTGAGCATCTTTTCATGTGTCTGCTGGCCATATGTATGTCTTCTTTGGAAAAGAGTCTATTCCTATCTTCTGTCCATTTCTTCACTGGATTATTTGTTTTTTGGGTGATGAGTTTGAGGAGTTCTTTATCGATTTTGGATACTAACCTTTTATCTGATAGGTCATTTGCAAATATCTTCTCTCATTCCATAGGATGCCTTTTAGTTTTGTTGATTGTTTTCTTTGCTGTGCAGAAGATTTTTATTTTGATGAAGTCCCAACAGTTCATTTTTGCTTTTGTTTCCTTTGCCTTTGGAGACATGTCTAGTAAGAAGTTGCTATAGCTGAGGTCAAAGAGGTTGCTGCCTGTATTCTCCCCTAGGATTTTGATGGTTTCTTGCCTCACATTTAGGTTTTTTTAATCTATTTTGAATTTGTTTTTGTATATGATATAAGAAAGTGGTTGATTTCATTCTTATGCATGTTGCTGTCCAGTTTTCCCAACACCATTTGTTGAAGACACAGCCTTTTTTCCATTGGAAATTCTTTCCTGCTTAGTCAAGTATGAGTTGACCATATAATTGTGGGTCCGTTTCTGAGTTTTCTAATTCTGTTCCATTGATCTGTCTGTTTTTGTGTCAGCACCATACTGTCTTGATGACTATAGCTTTATAAAATAGCTTGAAATCTGGAATCATGATGCCTCCAGTTTCGTTCTTCTTTTTTGGGATTGCTTTGGCTATTTGGGGTCTTTTGTGGCTCTATACAAATTTCACAATTGTTTTTTTTTCTACCACTGTGAAAAATGCTGGTGGTATTTTGATGGGGATCGCAGTAGATGTATAGACTGCTTTGGATAGTATAGACATTTTAACAATCTTTGTTCTTCCCAGCCATGTGCATGGAATGCATTTCCATTTCTTTGTATCCTCTTCAATTTCTTTCTATAATTTTCAGAGTACAGGTCTTTTACCTCTTTGGTTAGGTTTATTCCTAGGTCTCTTGTTTTTGGTGCAGTTGCAAATGGGATTGATTCCTTGATTTCTTTTTCTGCTGCCTCATTACTGATGTATAGAAATGCAACAGATTTTTGTACATTGATTTTATAACCTGTGATTTTGCTGAATTCATGTATTAGTTCTAGAAATTTTTGGTGGAGTCTTTTGGGTTTTTTACATAGACTATCATTTTGTTTGCAAATAGTAAAAGCTTGACTTCTCCCTTGCTGATTTAGCTGCCTTTTATTTCTTTTTGTGGTCTCATTGCTGAGGCTAAGACTTCCAGTACTATGTTAAATAGTAATGGTGAGAGTGGACATCCTTGTCTTGTTCCTCACCATAGGGAGAAGACTCTCAGTTTTTCCCCACTGAGGATGAGATTAGCATGGGTCTTTCACATATGGCCTTTATGATGTTGAGGTATGTTCCATCTATCCCTACTTTGTTGAGAGTTTTTATCAAGAATGGATGCTATACTTTGTAAAATGCTTTTTCTGCATCTATTGAGAAGATCATATGGTTATTATCCTTTCTTTTATTTAAGTTATTTAATACACCAAAATATTAATGGTGGTTCTTTTTGCGTGGTAGAATTTTCATAATATCATTGAAAATAAAGAATTCAAGATAATGAAAGAAGAGTTGTACATGGTTGCTTATTAAATAAACATTTCAGAAATAGTTGCCATAGGAATTCACAGGAAGAAGAAAGAATACCTTCAAGCTGGAATGGTCATGGAGGACTTTATGGAGAGGATGTGTCTCAAGGATGGTTGACTGTTGCAGAAAATATAAAGATGTGCTAACCCACAACCCCACTGAAGTTAATAAAGACCTAAATCAGGTTCAATTTTACGATACCCACCTACATAGACTCTCACTGAACTTATTATTTCAGGTGTTTTCAGATTTGGACTAGATAGCTCTCATTTTCTCTGTATTATATTTTAATTTATTCAGCTTGGGATCAAAGCAGTTTTTGGCAGCTTCACCATACTAATGACTCACTGAGCTTGCATTCAACTAAGCCTCTCAAGTCTGTTCCTCTCATGATGTTGTTGAGCAACATTTCTCCCACACTGTACCAGGGTAGTTGTTTTGCTGAATTCGAGTGTAGGACTTTACATTTACAAACTATTAAATGTCACCTTGTTGGATTTGGCTAAGATTTCCAGATCACTGAGATCTCTTATGCTCTGGACTCCAAAGACAAACATATTTAATGCATCCCTCCAGAGTCCACCCGACCTGAAAGCTTGATGGACAGGCTGTTTAAGCCATATACCAGGTATCAATTTATTTGCCTCTTAATTCCAAATATATTTTCATTGCCTACTTTGCCATAATGGAGCTGGACCTTGTAAATATTTCTTCTTTACCAGGCTGTACAATGTTAGGCTTTGTCAGTAGAGGGCACTGGAAGGACTCTGGAAGAGTAAGGAGTTTGCCTTCCTGGTACCAGTATGCTCCTCTCAGCAGGCTTCTGCAACACATGGCTTCTATGGCACCAACTTCCGGCAGTGCATGGTGGCCGGTAGCACATGGTACTGCCCCAAGGGCAGGTATTTCCTTAAACAGTTTCACAGAGTAGTGCTGTTGGTGCAACACCTCCCAATGAATGGCTTCCCTGGAGCCCCTCCAGGCAATTTCTGCCAGCAACTCCAGAACACTGCTCTGCCACCTAGTGAACCACAGCCGCACCATTTCCAGCAGAGTCTGAATCACAGCTTTGCTGGGGGGAGTCTTCCCAAAAGTGGTAGATACCCTTAATATCTGCTATTTCTTTATCCTTTAGAGTTCTCTTTACCCTTTACTAGCCAATCCCTGATTACTCCAATCCTCTGTCATAGTTTTTATATTACATTTTCCCTATAAAAATTATGTGTGATTTTTGTCTCCTGACTAGATCCTGAGTGCTATAGGTCATTATTTAAACTACTGATAAAAAGCTTGTTTGGACAGAAATAAGGACAAAGCCACCCAAATCCTCCTGATAGATGATAATCTGTTTAATAATGTAGAAAATGTGATAAAATAATATGGAAAGGTTCTCATAAAAAAGTCCCAAATATGAATTGTGAATGTCCATTGATAGATGAATGGATACAGATGCGTTGTGTGTTTATATATTTATACACACACACACACACACACACACACACAGACACACACGTGCACACACACACACTAGAATAATACTCAGCCATTAAAAAAGAATGAAATCATGCCATTTGCAACAACATAGATGGATCTAGAGGGTATAATACTAAGTGAAGTCAGAGAAAGACAAAAATCGTATGATTTCACTTATATGTAGAATATAAGAAACAAAGAAATAAAGGAGACAAACCAAATGACAGACTTTTAATTACAGAAACAACTTAGTAGTTGGTGTGTGTGTGTGTGTGTGTGTGTGTGTGTGTGTGTGTGTGTATGTGTGTGTGAAATAGGCGAAGGGGATTAAGGTGCACTTATTATGATGAGCACTGTGCATAGAATTGTTGAATCACTATATTGTACACCTGAAATTAACACAACACTGTATATTAATTATAGTGGAATTTTAAAATGAAGTTAAATAAAATGAAAAATAAAATACATATATAAGAATATGCTAAGTGAAATAAGTCATACAGAGAAAGACAGATACCATGTGCTTTCACTCTTATGTGGATCCTGAGAAACTTAACAGAAGACCATGGGGGAGGGGAAGGGAAAAAAAAGTTAGGGAGGGAGGTAAACCATAAGAGACGCTTAAAAACAGAATAAACTGAGGGTTTATGGGGGTGGGAGGGAGGGGAAAGTGAGTGATGGGTATTGAGGAGGGCACCTGCTGGTATGAGCACTGGGTGTTGTATGGAAACCAATCTGACAATAAATTTCATTTAAAAAAAAAGAATAATGGAAGTTATTTAATGGAGGAGGTGATTATTTGGAGAATTTCCTTATGTGTGACAGTTCATCTCTGCACTTGCCTAGAACAACTCCCCCGCTATCTTCCCATGTTGTCCCCTTCTTGTCATCAGGTATCGGTTCAAATCCTGGCTTCTCAGTGAAGCTTCCTTTGACCACTCCATCTCATCTTGATCTCCACCCTCCACCCCTTGCCAGTCTATCTCTGTAAGATCACCCATTTCAATTTCTTCATGTTATTCACTGTATTTACTTATTTGTTTATTGCTGGCTTTTAACTTCTTGAACATATGCTCCAGAAGATAACCATGCCCATCTCCCCCAACATCTAGCCCACTGCCTGGCACATAATGGGAACACCATAAATATTTATTGAACTAAGAGAATTTTTCCCTGATCTTACATACATGAGATAACATGCTATTTTTAAAAGATCTAAGGGTGCTATTAAGGTTTTACACTTGTGAGTTATCCATCAGGGGAGTAGAGGTTTTATAAATCATGAGAAGTTATAGAATTGATATACACTTTATAAAACCAAAGGAAAAAAAGTCTGTAATCTCCCAAATCAAATGTAGCTTATTATACTAATATGCTACTTACCAATTTTGTTTTTTCCTTCTTCATACTTTATTCTTTGTAAAATGTGATGTACGATTCTACTTCTTGTGGCATTGTTGAAGAAAGTGTCTTTGTTGTGTATGATGAAGCTGCACACACATATTGAAAACACAAGCTGAAGGTTAATTGGAGGTGATGAATCTAATCTTTGACATAATTTGGTGTTACTCATACAGAGGTGTCTTCAATCAGTCACGGAGGGTGGGTCTGGAATAGCATGAGAGAGCCCAGAAATCACACCAGAGGCAGGAGGCTCACAATCTCAGTAGTTTTGGTTCTTAGTCTCCTGAGCATTAATATAATTATGTCAGGAAGGAGCTGGAGCTAAAAACAATTAAGAATCCTTAAAATAAACTAGTAGTAAGTCTAGGCCTCATATCTTGTTTTTTTTTGTTGTTGTTGTTTGTTTGTTTGTTTGTTGTCATCATTGTTTTTTTCCCCTCAGTAAGGTCATTAGATAAATTCAACCAAAAATTTATTTTGTTTTTATCTCCTCTTGTCTTCTAACCCACCTCCTTCCCTGTCATGTCAACCACCTGATTTTTCAGAAATTTTAAGATCTCAAGCTGGTTTGGGTGGTAGATATGGAAGTTAGGTAATAAGCTCTGGTCTGGCTCAGGGCCTCTGTCTGTTCCATTCCCACGCACCTTGCTGGATGGGACTCCTCTCCTAAAGCAATACTTAAAATTGCTTTCTTTCTCAGCCAGTGGCTGACCCAGCCTCTAAAGTTTCTTACAGGCATCACACACCAAGACACTGGGTTTTCCAGATGTCCCTACCCTACTGAGAGGTTTTTCAGGTGACAGAGCTTCTAAAACCACATAATCCAGCATGAAGTGGCCATGTCCTCCCTTCCCAGGATGTGTTAAGTGATAAGTGGTACAATATTAGAGATACTATAAGTATAACTGCTTCATAAATTGTAAAGTTTATTAACTCAGAAAACTTTTATTGGGTACCTCCTCTGAGTCAGACACCATGCAAGGCATATCAAGGTTGGCAGCCATTACCTTCAGAACCAAGCTCAGAAGTCACCTCCCCCAGCAGGCCTCCTCACCCCTCCAACTCCACTGCTCCCCGGCAAGAGTTCAGTACTCCCTCCTCTGTGCTCCTTCTTCTCTTGTAAGCACATCAATTTACTGATTATTCTATGTTGTAATTCATTTGTTTTCATTCATTCATTCACTCATTCATTCAACAAATGTTTATTGAGGGCACTATCTAGGGTACTGATTACACAGTAGTAAACAAAACAGATAAAAACTTAGTCTTTGAGAGGCTTACAGTCTAGGGGGGAAGACAAACCATAAAGGAAATGAACATGATTGTATGGCTGAGATAGGCAGAATCAACCTCTCTTTGCAGGTCTGTATCTCACACAAGACTGTGAACTCATTCAGGACACAAGGCTTAATCATACTAATTTCTGTAGCCCCAGGATCTATTGAGTGGCTGGTACAAATACAGGTACAGGTTTCTGAATTGTAGTAACTGAGGGCCTTTGGGGTTAATGTTGGGGAAATTTGCCAATGTTTTTCTTCAAGTAGATAGATTTCCAAGAGTTGTTCAAATGGTGGAAGGAAAAAATAAAACTGGCCTACAGAAGATAGTCCGGGCATAGGGTTTAGTTTGGGAACAACTGGGAAGATGAATTTGGGATAACATAAAAAGGGGAGAAAGGCCAAAGAATATGAAGATAAAATATAAATCATGTGAGCTGATTCCCTGGAGAAGTATTTTTCCTCTCACTTTTAACTCCCCAGGATTATGTTATAGAAAACTGTTCTCAGAAAAAGTAATTTGACTTGGTGGATGACAGATAAATGCTATGTGGGTGAATTAGAAAGCTGCAGAGCTTATCTTGTATTTTCTTCAAGGTTTTCTGAAAACATTTTATTGCATCAAAGAGGAAGAGAGGAAACCAAAAGTTACATTGAATGCAGTTCCTTTTATCTTATCTTCCTCTGCTTTTCCACTTTCTTTAAGACAGACCATCTCATTTTAATACCAAATAAAGATGCCATGAAGAAATAGACAAATAAAAAAGCCCATTTTTGACTCACAATACTAGAAGATAACTGAAAGCTGATAAGCATGACCATCCTTGACAGGACAATTCTGGCCTAAAAGCCCATGTCCCTCCTCCATTAAACAGTTTTCTACTTTCTCCTCCTTTTATAGTACCAATTACATTTTGTGAGCTCATGTAATAGTTCTCTATAATAAGCACCACAGATGAGCTTCAAAATTTTGTTTTCCTCTTCCTTATATCTAGGTTGTACCTGGAGCTTGGAGATTCTACAGTGGGAACAAATATATAGGGCACGTGCCAAGCACTATTCTAAATGTTCCAGGTACATTAACTCATTCAATCCTTACAATAATGCAGGACATAATATTTTATAGATCCATCTTACAGATGAAGAATCAGAGAAGGTGAATGATGCACCCAAAGTCACTCAACTAAGGGGGAGAGCTAGGATTTAAACTCAGGCAGTATGGCTCCAGAGGCTGCCCTCTTACCCACTCCACTCATCTCCCTTTGTCAGAAACCTCCTGATTCCTGAGGGCTGACTCTTGTGATCAGCCCAAGAGCTGCTTTGCCTGGAATGCTTTCCTTGCTTCTAGTCATTCTTTGAGCATCGATTCAGGACACATCTCCAAGGGTCTTCCTTGACCCCCTCCCCCCTCCCCTGAAAAGTAATTTGGTGTCATAACAAGAGAAAGGAGAAAACCATTTAATAGAAGAGGAAGATGAGCATTAAGTTCTAACATTACCCCTTATTCCCTTTAAGACTTTGAAGTGAGACAGTCCACAGACTAAACCCTAGCTCTGTCACATACTATGTGGTATTGGGACTCTCCCTCAATTTCCCTGAATCTTGGTTTCCTCATCTGTGAAATTGGGATAACACCATAATCACTCTCATGGCATTTCTGTAGAATCAGGTGAGATGACAAGCATTGGAGAACCTCACTGTCTGGTGCTTAATAAGCTCTCAGAGTTAGCTGTCATCATTGCTTTGCTTCTATGACATCATAGAGAATTTGCCTGACTACATGCCTGACTTCTCTGGATGAACTTGAGGGCAAGGACTAGCCATGCTCATCTCTATACTTCCAGCACTAATACAGGGGTTGACAACTGGCTCAAATGAGCTGACCTTCTGGAGAACACTTGTTAACATTGGGGGCTATGAGACTAAATATCACCTCTTTATAACTTGGCAGCTACTTACTGCTTCCTGGAAATATTTCCACCCATTTAATCTTTCCAGCTACCACCTGAACCATTCTCTCTATGCTGCCAAAGGGTTTTCTTACAGGATGTGGAACAATCTCATTTTCTATGTCACCCTTTCAAACTGAAGGGCTAAGAGAAGGAACAATGATGTTTCTTGACATCATTGTTCTCAAGTCTTCCTTAGTAACTTAGCCAAAACAACTTTCTTCAAATAAAATCACACACATACATGCATGCACACATGCATGCATTATGTAAGCTGAGCTGTTACAGTAAACATAAAACTTGAGAGCTCAGTCTCAGAGGTATCAGGGATCCACAAAGGCTTAGAAACTCTGCTTTCATACATTACTGATGGGTCAGAAAACTAGTACAAATTCTACAAGGGTCATTTGACCACATCTATCAAAATTATATATAGGCTAATTATATTAATAGCTATATAATTATGTTATATATAATATATACATATCTTCTGACCAGCAATTCTTTTAGAAATTTATTCTACAAATACACTTTACCCATGTGCAAAGTGACAGATAACCAAAAACATTCATTATGGCATGGGTTATAACAGCAAAATTCTAAAAATGACCTAAACAATTCATCAGTGGGCATTAAGATAAACAAGTTATTGTACAATTCTACAATACTCTGAATCTGTGAAGAGACTGAAGGTGTTCAGGGTAGATATAAAAAAAATCTTCAAGATACTATAGGGGAAAATAAGATTTAAAATAGTCACACAGCTATTTGTATCAAAGAGAAAAACACATATATAAGGAAGATATAAGTGTAATGACGTATTTATTTGCTTGCACATGCACAGGATAATATGGAATGGACACATAGACATCTGGAAATACTAGCTGCCTCTGGGAGAACTAGGTGCCTGGAAAGGAAGGAAACTTCACTGACACACTTAGGAAATTTTTATGTAAGTACCACCTATAAAAAACACGAAATATTTTTTATTAAAATTTTTTAACGTTTATTTATTTTTGAGAGACTGAGGCAGAGCACGAACAGGGAAGGGACAGAGAGAGGGAAAGACAGAATTTGAAGCAGGCTCCAGGTTTGAGCTGTCAGCACAGAGCCTAAAACAGGGCTTGAACCTATGAATGGTGAGATCATGACCTGAGCCAAAGCTGGAAACTTAACCGACTAAGCCACCCAGGCACTCTTGTTAAAAAAATTCCAAAGGGAAAATGCAATTTCTTTCTGGGTTTATTCTCCCCTTCACTCTAAAGGGTGAGAAGAGGAATAATTATGTGATCAAGGCTCTACACATACATCTCCTTCTCCTACTCTTTAGAGTGTTTATGTAATATACCTGAAGTCATACAACTGAGGAAGGATTCAAAACCCATCTGTCGCTTCCAAATTTTCCCATTCATTTGTGAAAGGAACTGCTGAGAGCACATGCCTGCCTGTATGCATGTGGGTGTGAATGGGATTTTCTGGACACTTTCATCTTACCATGTGAGGAAGGCCCTGCTCACCTCTTCATCAAGTAATAGGCAAATCTCAAGTTCCCACCATCTCCCCTCCAAGGTCCCCACCCTCCAGAGATAAGCAGCCTTCAGTTTTACCTGATGAGCCTCCCAATCTCCTCCCTGCTAGAAAGGGCAAAAACTTGGAATAGAATATGCCATGAAATTAGGTTTTAGCTATAGACTCCCTAAAGCTGTGGTTATTTACACTCTGTTTTATGTTCTCCTGAAGCCAACCGGCCACAGCAGTGGCTGGTTGTAAACATTCTGCTTGTTCTGTGCAAAGAACTGTTAGCTGAGGGTGTTATCTGTGAGGTGGGTGGTGGGTAGGAAGCGATGTGAATGTTATGCATGTATTTATTTTGAGTGAGGGTAATGCAAAGATGGAAAGAACCTAGCTTCTCTCCTCAGAGAAGCCTCTATTCTTATTAGGAAAAATGAGAAATACACAAAGAATCAAGGGTGTGAATTGGGAAAAGGTGTTCATTACAGCTGTGTATGAAATTAAAGATTATCGTGAAATGTGTTACTTTTAAAGCAAATGCCACCTCGTTTTTTAAAAACTTTCTTCTTAGGCAATAGCTATTGGAATATGACTTTTTTCACAATTAACTTGGTATGAATTATGTAGAGTCTAGTATTATTGAATAGAAATTTCTGAGATGATGAAAAATGTTCTTTAATTATGCTATCCAATATGGTAGCCACTAGTCACATGTAGCTACTGAACACTGAAACTGTGGATAAACAAAAAGGAAGGTAAATTTTTACTTTAACTTAATTTTAACTAAATAAAATCAAAATATAAATACTCACATGTGGCTAGTAGAATATTGCCTCAAATATGGATGACAATTTGAGCATGTGGGCAAAGCCTCAATAATGGTATCCTTATCTGGCATCTCCCTTTGACCACAAAAACTGGAGGAGATTGGGCAAGGGGTAAAAATGCCCTACAGGACTGCATACAGGTCTTGGGTTCAAGTCTTCATTTCAGCTGTGTGGCCTTGGGGAAGCCATTGAGTTTCTCTGGGACACAGTTACTTGTCAGGAAAATGAGGGTCATTATGTCTTAGTTGCCCAACGATGGGGTTAATCACAAAGTGACACTATAAAGTACTGAGGTAGATCATCAAACCTAGTTGGTAGATGACAGGACTCCATATGAGTCTAAGAGACAATTCAAACCCAATATATCCCAAAAAGAACTCTTGATCTATACCCTTGTAAAGTAAAATCTCCTTTCCTCCTCATCTTTTCTATCTTAAAAAATGGCACTGACACATCTAATTTCTCAAGTCACAAACTTGAGATGCATACTCTATCCTCTCTTTCTCTCATGTCCAATCTCCAATCAAGTTTTTGTTCTTCCCAAATGTCATCCTGAATCTGATCCTTTACCACCCTCACTGTGCTGAAGTTGTTTCTAAGACCACTGTGAGATTTCCTGACTATTCCAATTTCACTTCCTCCCATTAGTTCATTCTCTACATAGCAAGGATATTTTAAAACATAAATAAAATCTCATCTCTCTTCTGCTTAAAACTCTTCACCAACTTCCCACAGATTTGATATAAAGCCTAACTACTTTCCAAGGTCTACTGCTTCTCCTATGGTCTGGTCCTCCCTATGCCAGTGTACTTACCTCTTCTCCTCTTCCTCTTGTTCATTATAAACCGGCAACATTGTCTTTTCTTCTGCCCTTGAAAAAACTCAACTTGCCACTACCCAGGACTTTAGCTCATGTGATCCTTAGATTTTTGCACAACCTGTTTCTTTCCAACATTTGGGCCTCAACGTAAATGTCACCTCCTGAATATGTTAGCTAAGACAGTTACTCTCGTGCCCTGAAAGCCACACTCTCTCTTCCATTACCTTGTTTTATTTTTTTTTCTTGTTTTACTTTTTGAATTTTGGGGGGTGGGGTGAGGAGATGTATCTACATGTTCCTTGTCTAACTATCTTTCCTTACAGAATGACTGCAACCACATATTGACTCTAAATGGAACCAGTGGAAGAACTGACCAGCTTAACCCAGCATAATTGCTGAAACAAAAGAATCACGCACAAGTAAAATGGGTTTTAAGTTACTAAATTTTGGGTAGATTGTTATGTAGCAATCCGTGACCAATATGCCAGTCTTTTTGGATGGCTAGTTGTATTAATTCATAACACAAAAAGAAAAGTGAAAGCTAATGCCTTAAATATTTCAGAAAACTTTCTCAATTATACTTTTAAATAGAGATTTCTTTTTTAACAAGGAGATGCAAAGGTCATACAGTTAACTGTCACTTAAATTATGTCCTCAAATTAATGAAAATCTAAGTAGGAACAAAGCAACCAATTAATTTTTTTATGTGACAAGGCCTATTTTGAGAATTTTTTTTTTTTTTGGCTTTAGGCACCATAATGCAATAACTAACTTCTTAAGTGTAATTGTTAGGAGTAAAAGGAGGAGATAATTATCAGACCAAATATGTGATATACATAATATTCAGAGTTCTGACCATTTGGTGAAGATTTTAAAGCCTCTTTGTAGGATTAAGGTGATAAATGGGTGAAATCTAAAGCAATGTGAACACATTTTTCTTATTCCATTGGTCATTTCTAATTGTACTTCATGACATCATTTTTTCTATTTGAACTTTAAACACCAATAAATATGAGACTTTCAGGTAAAATGGAAAATTAAACACTTGCATTTAATTTGGCTCTCTCTCAAAACCCCATGCAGGGGCGCCTGGGTGGCGCAGTCGGTTAAGCGTCCGACTTCAGCCAGGTCACGATCTCGCGGTCCGCGAGTTCGAGCCCCGCGTCGGGTTCTGGGCTGATGGCTCGGAACCTGGAGCCTGTTTCCGATTCTGTGTCTCCCTCTCTCTCTGCCCCTCCCCCGTTCATGCTCTGTCTCTCTCTGTCCCAAAAATAAATAAACGTTGAAAAAAAAATTAAAAAAAAAAACAACACAAAAAAAACAACCCCATGCAAATAACAGTAGCGTGTGTGTATGTGTGTGTGTGTGTGTGTGTGTGCGTTTACATACAGGTATAAATCCTCAAGGAACAAAGACAGCAGAAAGCAACAGCAACAAAATGCTGGAATGTGAAAAGCGGACAGACAGGTGGTAACAGAATCCTAAACCAGCTCTGGACAAGACCAAGAACAATCGTATTTATACTCTACAAAATCTCATAAAATCTTAAGAACTGGGGCATCAGGGGCCTCTAGAAGTGGGGCGAAGGGGGTGCTAAAATAAGTATTGGTTGAAAGCCATTTAGGAAGAAGGTAGATCCTCAGAGCTTCACTTGTATTTTCACAGAAACTTGGAGATTTTTCTTTGCATAGGGTAATAATACAACCCCTGAACTGTAAGATACCAGAGATGGTTAGGGGTAGGGGAGCCATTCTGAAATCTAGAGGACCAAGTGAATACTTGCATCCTGGAAGCTGAGATTCCCAGCTGTCTTCATTCACTTAGGCTCCAGAACATTGGCAACCAGGTTTTGACTTTCCAGGGAGAACACTGGCAGAGACTTCTCTGGGGAATCTGACCAGCTTAAAGATGAAAGATCTGAAGAGGAATAGACTGGAGACTCCAAAATTGAAACCCCCCAGCCATTTCCCTACAACAAAGCTACAAGTTGATAGGTCCCACCCATTACTCTGAAATTCTACTCGAGTTTTGCATTTCCTATTCTTTAGCATGGACAGTCAGCGAAAGATAACTGGGTATCTATAAAAGATAGAGAATAATGAAGAGAGTAAAAATAATCAGAAAGTAATGTGTTAGAGTATATGAGGCTATGTGGAGTGAGGAAACATTGAAAATAATAATTATGCTCAGAAAGTTATTGTAATTGTGAAAAAATACTCAAGATATGACTGAAGCTCAGAGTCATACAGTTCGTGAGTTGCAGAGCTGGGATTTGGGGCCCAGGTCTCACAGACTCCAGAGCCTGTGTGGGCTCAGCCACTAAGCCTTAAGGACAGAAACTGGGATTCATTCATCCTCGTCCAGCCCTACACAGTGCCTGTCACAGAACGAGTGCCTGATGCCGACTGAATGGAAATGGATATTCAGAAGGAAAACATGAAAGCACTGCGGTATTTACATTTATTAGAGATCACTGTTATTTCCCATTGAAAAGTGAGACAGAATGAAGAGGAAATCATTTGTTTTAAATCCATAAAAACAAGTTTGGAGACCTAGTGATTTCATAATTAATCCTCAGAGCAGAAAAATCCAATTTAGAATAACCCAGGCCTCAGCTTTCTACTAATTAGGGTGCTACTGTAATTGAGTCGATAGTAAGGTTTTGCCTGAATTACTGAAGCAATTGTCACTGCATAAATTGATCATCCAGTGATTCATCTGTGGCCACTGTCTTAGTCTGGTCTTGGTGATGGGTCTTATTTTTATATTCCCTTATTAGAGCTGAGCAGGACTGAGTGCTGACCAAAGGGACAGATCTGTCTTTCTTGTGGTTCATCTGTATTGCTCTAGTCAGCAAAGATCTAGAAACCTGCCAAGCATCCATAAAACTTCAAAGTTGGTAAAATTTATTTTCCATAATTCCCCAATCTTTTTTCTTTTTTGACATTTACCTCCCTCTCCCATCTTAGTGAGATCCTTTGTCTATTCCTGCTACAGCCAAAGTACCCCCTCTTAGCTCTTTCTTCCTCCCCTTCTTTATTTTTGGCTCTCTAAAAAAGAGCTGATAAGATTACTCATTATGGGGTATAAATGAAGAATAACATTGAAACTTTTAATCTTTCCCAGGGACATTTAGTTAGTTAATTAATTTACCTACTTACACTTATTTATATTTGAGAGAGAGAGACAGAGAGAGAGAGACAGAGAGAGAGAGACAGAGAGAGAGTGGGGGGGGGAGGGTTGGGTAGAGGGAGAGAGGGAATTCCAAGCAGGCTCCTCCCTGACAGTGCAGAGGTGGGGCTCGATCTCACAACTGTGAGATCATGACCTGAGTCGAAATTAAGAGTCAGATGCTTAACCCACTGAGCCACCCCCGCCAAAAGGTACATTTATTTCAAATACAGATGACTTTAGCCAAAGGATTAAAGTTCATACTGTAAAATTCCAGATATTAGGGAGATGTTCCAGTCCCTGAGTTCTCTCCTAGCTTCTCTCTTCTATACCCTCCTCTATAATGCTGGAGCAGGGACTCTGCCAACTACAGTCCTACTCTGTGGCTGGCTCTCTGATAACGTTCTGCCAGTAGGGGGTCCTACGAGCAGACTGGAAGGGGAACAAATGGAGTGAAAGGATCTGGTCTTTCCTGTTTGCCCATTGTCCTGTCAATGTTGCTCCAGCAGTGATTCTTCAACCTCACAGTGGCAGTTGGTTCCAGTTTCCATCTTAAAAAATAAACACCCCAAACTAGACTCACTGCATTGCCCTGTACCCCAGAGGTACTAGCACAGGCAGGGCAGCATTTTCTCCTCAGAGGCATGGGGGGTCAGCTCCAGGGGGCAACCTTCTCTGAGCTTCAAGGTTCTGATAAACCCAACCTCTTCCTCTGGACCCTCTAGCCCTAGGGGCAATATGCTGCTTCCTGTACCTCCTGTAGTTAATATCTGTGTAGACTCAGTGCTCGCTTTGTGACATTTTAGTTCTCCAATGCTTATGTAACAGATTCCTCACATTAATTTCTGCTAAAATAACTGCTGGGTTTCAGTTTTCCCGAGGGGAGCCTGAGAGGTCCAGGGAGCTAGAAAAAGAAAGATTCTTTGGGGAAGGGAGGGTCCCTTCTTTCTTTCTCTATCTGAAATCTTCTATCTATCTCTATCTCTATCTGAATCTCTCTATCTTCTCTATCTCTCTATCTTCTCTCTTTCTCTATCTGAAATCACATACCACATAAACGACCACCCACCTATCCTGCTTGTTAATCTGACAGGAATATCACCTTGGTATCAACATGGTTTCTGAATTTATATTTCAAAATATTTAAATTCCAAGTCTGATTTCTACCCTACAGAATTTTTTCCCCTTTCTTCTGCTTGTCTTTGTTAATTTGTATAGAAACTTTCTTTCCTAAAAATATGGAAGGTATTTAAAACAAAGTAAAACAGTGCAAGATATCTGCACCCTAGAAGAGCTCATAGACTAAAGTGTTATATAGGTACAAAATACTATTAACATAAGGTATTCCTCGGTGGATTGCTTTATTATTTCCAATTTGCTGTTTTTCTTTGTGAAGATTATATACCACTACCCATTATCATGGACTTGCAGTCCCTTTTCCTGGGGAGAAGTCTAATTTCCCACCCTATTACCATGCTTGGCCATAAGACTTGTTTTGGCCAATGGAATATAAGCAGAAGTGATTATCGCATATATGAGCAGAACTTTGAAGAGCTAATGTGTGGCTCTACCATTACCGTTTCCCTCTTCCATAAGAATGCATGTCTTAGGTACAGGCTGCATCATCAGCCAATGTTACATGAGAAGACATGGAAAGCAGAGCTTCAGCTGACCCACAGCTAGTATGCTATGTGAACAAGAAATAAATCAGCTGCTTTGAGTAAGACACTGGGATTTGAGAAATGTCAGTGCAGCAGAACCTAGTGTAATCTGACGGGCACAGTCTCTAACCCAACAAAGACAATCCTGTAATCTATGGCTTAATTTACTCTGTCCTGAAGAGGATGGATTTTTTTCCTCCCTTGTGGATAAGCTATGCCAGTCCACATAGCAAAGTGATGGCAGAGAGGGAGGAGGTTTGTGGGGAGGAGAGGAACTTTAGGCTGTGGAGGCTTCAGTGGAGGAGGGATGTTTCTGTCAGAGGGTGTGAAGACAGGGTATGAAGGAAGAAGAAATGATGATAGCCAACAGTTGCTGAGACCATGTACTTGGCTTCTTTTTTGTGTCCTTTGAGAAACTTGAGTAAAAACTGGAAATCCCTGCTAATTACTTTTGGCTGCTGAACTGTGCTTTGTGCAATATGGAAACAAATAGTTGTGGTACAATATAATCACTGCATAATCACAGTATTTACAAAGGCTAATGGGCCCAGAAGTCTAATGCCATCTGCATGAGACATGAGGGGTTTAATAAAAATGACAACATCCGGGGCACCAGGGTGGCTCAGTCAGTTAAGCATCCGACTCTCGATTTCGGTTCAGGTCATGGTTTCACAGTTTTTGAGTTCCAGCCCCACATTGGGTTCTGTGCTGACAGTTTGAAGCCTGCTTGGAATTCTTTCCCCCTTTTTCTCTGTTCCTCAACTGTGCTCTCTCTCTCTCTGAAAAATAAAAAAATGTAAAAATGACAACATCTGAACTAGATCCTGAGAGAAGAATTGGCTTTCACCAGATAGTGAGAGGAAGAGCACACTTTAGAAAGATAAAACATCAGTCATGGGATAGTTAGGTAGCCTCCACTGCTACGTAGTAGAGCATTTGGCCCATTCAGCCTAGGAGACTGGTGGGGAGGGGGAAATAAAGCAGTTTTGTGTGCCACGTGCTAAGGACTTTGAACTTGATCCCAAAGGGCCTAGGGAATCTTTGAAGGCTCTTAAGCAAGGAAGCAATGCTACATGTGGCAGTGTGTTTTATTCACTGCTTAAGGTGCTTGGCAAAGGGATGAGGAAGGGTGGAAATCCACGATATTCTGCTTGTCAAACTGTGGGCTGTGAATTCTTAGAGGAAGGGTGTCCTTCTAAGGTGCCATGTGGGCCCATGGTAGGAGACTTGCATGTGACCCAGCTACATGGGTGTGATGGATAGATATGGGAGTAGGGAAAGATGAAGGAGTTGAGCAAACTTATAATTGTGTATGCAAGAGTTGGTGGCTGCTTTGACTAAGGCAGTGGCAGTGAGGTCAGAAAGGAGGAGCTAGGACCAAAAGGAGTGAGTGGTGATGGTGGGTGATGAAAAAGATGGTAGTGTCAAGGCTGGTCAACATGTAGTGGAAAACACAAAGCTTATGGTGTTGGTGTAGTATTGGGGGTGAGTGAAGTGGGAAATGAGAAGAATCAAATTTATCTCCAGGGATAAAAACATTTCTAAGACATGGTTCTGAATTAGCAGTCATTTGAATAAAATACTATTCACAAAAGCCATAGATTTAACTCTGGTCGTTGCCCCTCGCCCAACAAGTACCATTCTCAGATATAAGATGCACCCTGCCCAGGTCCTGGATTTTAGAGGGCTCATAAATCAGCCTCCCAATGGGTTGCTTTCCACAGGGTGAGGTATTAGCCAGGCAAAGAGGAAGTGACCACCTAGAGTCTGACCCCAAAATCACCTAGGCCACTTTAGGGTCTTTGTGGGCCTCTCAGGTCTACCTGAGACAATTCTATGCCTACCAAGTATCCAAGCTGTTTTCAGGGGACATGAATGACATGTGGACATGGGGCCAGGGTGTACACACACATGAGCCTGAGGCCCCTCAGGGTGGGATGGAGCTGGGGACAGGAAGAGAAGAGGGCAGGCCATGAGTGTGGGTGAAACCATTTTTCCACCAATGGAATGGGTTTCCAAGAATCCTGAGAACTTAGACATTCAGGTCTTTATGCAGGTGTATTTGTCAAGATAGAAAATGAAACTGTTGTACTTGTTAACATGATTTATTACTTCTAATTATTTAGAGATATGGTCTATAGGCTTCACTTGTACTCTTGCCCCAAGCCTTACAATTCTTCTAAGCAGGTCTGCCCTTCCTTTAGATTTAAGAGTGTGGATTTAAAAGAGATAAATCTATTGTCTTTCATCCCCAAATCCTAATGAAGATAAATATGAGAGCCTGGGTTTGAGTGTGCTAGCAGAGTAAGAGTGAGCTTATGGAATCTGACTGTCCAGGAGTGTTTCCTGAACTGACTTATCTTCTCTGTTCCATTTTTCCATTTCTAAATGGATATAATACTACTACTGGTCTCATGAGTAACCTGATATCTAGTGATTGCTTGATGAGTGTTGGCTGTGTATCATGGAAGGGGCATGGGTTTGAAGTCAGGCACATTTGGGTTCTAAGCAGACCCCAAAGTCTGCTTGTTACTGTGTACCCTTGGACAAACTGTTTAACTTTTAGGACCCTGGATTCTACCTTCTGTAAAGCAAGGACAATGAAATGATGTTGCAGGGTTGTCGCAAAGGTCAAATGAGACAATGAATGAAGGAAGAACAGGCAGCACAGAGCTCCCCACTGATCTCCCTTGTTCCTACTGACCATTGTTCCAGATGACGTAACGCACAGTGTAATTACACAGTATGCAATCCATCCACAGATGCAGTCCTAGCTCCCTTTCTTCCCTTTATGTTAACCCTCGCTTATTTTATCGTATGTAAATTTGGCAAATCTTCCCTTTTCCTATAAATGCTTTACATTGCCTTTCTACCATTTTGTGTGTAAAATGGTGTCTTTCCCATCAAATTTAATATGCTCAAGTTAAAATTTTAAATTAAAAATATGCACACATAAATATATTTATGAACACAAAATCACATTCTCTACTATAGTATAATACTTGGCACAAAATATATTAAAAGTATGTGTTGAATGAATTGATGAAAGAAATTGAACATGACACCAACAGGTGGAAAGATATTCCATGATGATGGACTGGAACAATTAATACTGTTAAAATGTCCATACTACCCAAAGCAATCTACAGACTTGATGCAATTCCTATCTAAATACCAAGAGAATTTTTCACAGAACTAGAACAAATGATACTAAAACTGTATGGAGCCACAAAAGACCCTGAGTAGCCAAAGCAATCTTAAAAAAAGAAGAAGAAAGCTGGAGGTATCACAATCTCAGATTTCAAGATATACTACAAAGCTGTAACAATCAAAACATTATGGTACTGGCACAAAAACAGACACATAGATCCATGGAACAGAACAGAGTGTTCAGAAATAAGCCCATGCTTATATGGTCAATTAATCTACAACAAAGGAGGCAAGAATATACAATGGAAAAATGACAGTCTTTTTCAATAACTGATAATGGGAAAACTGGAAAGCTACATGCAAAAAAATGAAACTAGACCATTTTATTACACCATACAAAAAATGAACTCAAAATTGACTAAAGACCTAAATGTGAGATCTGAACCCATAAAAATCCTAGAAGAGAACATAGGCAGTAATCTCTGGATATCAGCCATAGCAACATTTTTCTAGATATGCCTCCTCAGGCAAGGAAAATGAGTATAAAAATAAACTATTGGGAATACCCCAAAATGAAAAGCTTTTGTACAGCAAAGGAAACCATCAAAAAAATGAAAGGACAACCTATTGAATGGAAGAAGCTATTTGTAAATGATATATCCAATAAGGAGTTAATATCCTAAAATATATAAAGAATGGATTCAACCTGACACCAAAAAACAACCAAAAAAACCCAAAACCGAACCAAATCAAAAAACTCCCTAATCTCATTTAAAAATGGGCAAAGAACCTGAACAGACATTTTTCCAAAGAAGATATACAAATGGTCAACAGACACAATAAAGGGTGCTCAACATCACTCATCATCAAGGAAATGCAAATCAAAACCATAATGAGACATCACCTCACACTTATCAGAATGGCTAGAGTCAAATGGACAAGAAAAATACATGTTGGAGAAGATGTGGAGAAAAAGGAACCCTCATGCATTATTGGTGGGAATGTGGAAAATAGTATGAAGTTTCCTCAAAATATTAAAAATAGAAATAACAGATGACCCAGTAATCCCACTACTATTTAATAAAAATAAAAACACTAATTCAAAAGATATGTGCACCCCTATGTTTATTACAGCATTATTTACAATAGCCAAGATATGAAAACAACTCAAGTTCCTATCCATGGATGAATGGATAAAGAACAGGTAATAAATATATACAATAGAATATTACTCATCCATAAAAAAGAATGAAATCTTGCCATTTGTGACAACATAAATGGACCTAGAGGGTATTATGCTAAGTGAAATAAGTCAGACAGGAAAAGACAAAAACTATATGACTTCTCTTATATGTGGAATCTAAGAAACAAAACAAATGAATGAAGAAACAATCCAAAAAACAGACTCTTAAATATGGAGAATAAACTGGTGGTTGCCATAGGACAGGAGATGAGGGAATAGGTAAAATAGGTGAAGAGGATTAGGAGGCACAAACTTCCAGTTATAAAATAAATATGTCACAGAAGTGTAAAATACAACATGGGGAATATAGTCAATAATATTGTAATAATGTTATATGATGACACATGGTGACTACACTTACCATGGTGAGCCCTGAGTAATGCATAGACTTGTTGAATCAATATGTTGTATACCTGAAACTAATATAACATTGTATGCTAATAATACTTCAATAAAAATTATTGAAATAATGAGTTAGTAAATGAAAAAACTATTTACAGATGGATAAATGACAAAAAAATAAAAGGTTTCTAAGTAACTGAATTCATAGTTGGTCCTACAAGTACTAAGAGAACACAGCTAACTAACTACTGGGTCTCCAGACACCCAATGGTGCATTTTACCCACATGACTGGGTGCATCTTTTGCCTCTTAAACTAGATGCATTAAGTTATGTTCTATCTAAAAGAAGCCACCTCATCTTCAGAAACACAAATCTCAGGCTGTGTGGCTGGTTTCATTTTCATTTCAGTATAAAACTTTCCAGGATATAGATGGGTTTCCCTTGACTTTACAGATCAATAGAAAACAACCTGCATATTGGGTATACTAATGCTGAATAAGTGATTGCAATAAAAAAAGTGTTCTGAGACAGCTGTAAGTCACGGGGGCACTAAAAGAACATTAATCCTACCTAAATCAATATCAGTATCTCTTTGCCTAAAGGACTCTCTAAAGATGTCAGATCAATGAAAACACCAGAAAAACTTCAAACAGAAAATAAGAAAAAGGTACATGCTGGAAGAATGCATGGCTTTAGCTACCCATGTTGACAGGGTTTAGAAAACACATGTGCATACATTTCTGATAAATGTGAAATGGCAATGTGTCCTGCCTTTAGAGCTGCTGTAACAAATTACCATAGACTGGGTGGCTTCTCAACAACTGAAATTTATTTCCTGGAGACTGGAAATCTGAGACCAGGGTGTTCGTATGGTCAAGGTCTGGTGAGGGTCCTCTTCTGGTTGCAGACTTCTGATTGTATTCTCCTATGGTGGTCAGTAATCTAGCTCTCTGGTCTCTTCTTTAAGGCACTAATCTCATTCATGAGGGCTCCACCATCATGACCTAATCACCAACCTGAGGTCTCACCTCCTAATACCATCACAGTAAGAACTGTCAACATATGAATTTGGAGGTGGGGAACATAAACATTCTGTCCATAACATACCCGCAACACTGAACGACATTTAGCTTAAAAGGAATGCTATGCCAGTTCAGGTCAGATATTTAACTTTGCAAAAATTAGTTTTTGTCACCTCAAACTTTTTTACACCAACTACAACTTTTTAGGGATTTTTCCCAAGAATTCTCATTGTACTTATGGTCATCCTCCTTCTCCACGTCCGTCACCACCACCACCACCACCACATCTATCAATTATTGAGTGCTTTATCTGGGCCAG
This sequence comes from Prionailurus bengalensis, assembly GCF_016509475.1. NCBI lineage: Eukaryota > Metazoa > Chordata > Mammalia > Carnivora > Felidae > Prionailurus > Prionailurus bengalensis. The sequence goes on along the minus strand of NC_057358.1, from coordinate 121,472,305 downwards.
GTAGTGAACTAAATATTTTACACAACTCATTTCATTTAATGTCCTTAAATCTTATTACCACAATCCTTTCTTCCTTGCTTCTTTCTTTTCCTTCTGTCAAAACTTACCTATCCTCTGTTCTAGACCCTTAGGGCTCTGTAGATTGGCCAGTCTATAAAGACGTGCTAGGCAGAATAATGTCAACATCTTAATCCCAGTATTAGGGATTTTAAGCCATATGTCAAAGGGGAATTAATATTTCAGATAGAATTAAGGTTCCTTGTCAGCTGACCCTAAGGTAGGGAGTAGGGAGGGAGGGAGATTATCTTGGACCATTCAGGCAGGCTCAGTGTAATCATAAGGATCCTTAAAAATGGGAAAGGAAAGAATAAGAGTCAGAGAGGGAGGTAGGATGACAGAAACAGGGTCAGAGTGAAATGATGCGATGTTAGAAGAATTCAACCACTGTTTCTGGCTTTGAAGATGAAGGGAAGGGCCCGGAGCCAAGAATGTAGCAGCCTCTAGAAGCTAGACAGGATAAGGAAACAGTTCTCCCCCAGAGCCTCTACAAAAGAATGCAGCACTGCCATACCTTGACTTTAGCCCAGTGAGACCCATGGCAGACTTCTAACCTGCAGGGCCATAGTACATTTGTGTTAAGCCATGAAATTCATGGTGATTTGTTATAGTAGCCATAGAAAACTGATATATAACGTTAAAAGGATAAGACTGGAGCCATAGTGCCTTATCTTAGAATCCACAACCTACCACTTACCCGCTGTGTTTCCTTGGGCAAGTTATTTAACCTCTCTGTGCCTGTTTCCTCCTCTGTAAAAATGGAGATAATGACTATACCTTCCTCATAGGTCTAACATTCAACAAACTCCCTACTGTTGTATTGAACTACTGCCTCTGAAGTTGTCTGAGTTTTGAGAGGGGCCTTCTGGAAATACAATGCTCCAAGAAATGACTTGCCCTAATGCTAACAGCCTCGGGCCCCACAGCTGTCTAGTGCAGGAGAACTTTCTGTGGGGTCAGATTCTTAGGCTCCCATACAATTATGACTGGTAAGCAACTTGTAGGCCCAGTCTTGGTGACACCATGTAAAATGACCAAATGGTATCATACACTGATTTATAAAAATATGTACCCATTGGTTGTTTTTATTACTTCTCAAACACAAATATACATTGAAATGGAACATGAGGCTATTTGCTTTTTAATCAATTCTCAGCTATAATTTTTGCAGAATGTAGTTTAAATAACAAAGATTTACATGAGGTTAGTTTAGGATATACTGCTGAAGACAAGTTTAAATTCCTACAAAACATTATAGCCACGAGCAATTAATCCTCCAGAACCATGCTGAGCGACATACCAAAAACAATCCCTGGAAAAGCCTACAAGATGTTTGCTATAAGGAGGTTGCTAAGGAAATTGTTCACTGCTTTATTTACAGCCCTCCTCCCTTTTTTGTGCAAGAATTTTATTTCTTGCAAATGCTAGGAAAATGCTAAGAAAGGCTCTGCTTCACTAAGAGATTGGTTTTCTTCCTCTCTGACAATCAGAACCACATGACTTCCTGTGTTTCTCCCTCTGCTTTACCCACTATGATTAAAGCCCAATTTACTGGCTCATTGATCAACCATTACAGATACATAGGACATTGAGGCCTGCAAATCTGAGCCTTTCCCCCCCCCTGAACTTGAGTGCCTACTCTAAATGATATTCTCCTTGGTTAAGAATATTTACTTACATTTTACCATTTGTTTGTTTACATCCGCCCCCAAATGCTTTAACAAATTCCAAAGGCAATCAGATATGTTTGTATGCACCTGTTCACACTAGTTTAATGCGACTGGAAAATAAAGTGTACTTTGGTTCTGCCCATGTGGCACGTATCTGAGGTGTCAGCATTATAGAGAAAACACACTTTTCTCCTGTTCATTCATCTGCCATTGACTGGAGTGACTATGAGCAAACCACTCAGTCTCTGTGACCCTCATCATACCACTGCATCCTCAGAGTTGTAATGAGTCTATGGTGCAACTCTGGAATACAGGAGTTGTTTATAAATGGTGGCCACTATCACCTTTTATCCTTGCAATTGTTGCTACCACTACTTGAAGATGACCATCAGACAGTTATTTGACTGATCACTACCATCCATACCTCACTGCCATGGTTTTCTGGCTTATGCAGCTGAGAAGGTTAACCAATAAGAAGGTAATCAAACGGAGGTTACAGAGAACCTCCCACCAACAACCCTTCAGCAATTTCCTCCTGTCCTTAACAGCCCTCATTGGCCCCAGCACCAAGATTTCCATGGTCAGTGCTTTCTTAGCACTAAGAGCTGTGTTGTTTTGTTATTCTCTAGACTTTTTTTTAAATTCCCTAGCTCATAATTTATAAGGGGAGAAAAAGGCACGTAAGCCAATTTCATATCAAGTGGTCTTTTATGTACACAATTACATTTCACATATGCACGTGACAATGAATTAAAATATATGATACAGGATTTCAGGATCTTGGGGTCAGGCATTAATCCTGATAATAGAATTTAATAACCAAAAAACTTGATAGGAAAGTCTATTAGCAAAATTGAGACTAAAAACAAATCAATAAGCCAAGGGTAAATTCAAGTAGAACATGGAGACCACAATTGACTATTTGACTATGGTTTTCAACTTCTCATGTGGATATTGCAGGTTTAGATAAGAGAACCAGACTCTAAAGTCCCATCTCCATTCTCCAGCAGTGGCAATAGTGCCAACTCTGCTGTGCCCCTTTCCTGTTCTGTTAGGTCTTATGATCAAAATCATACCCTGGGTGCCACTGGCTGTCAGGCAGGAACTTCCTGCCCTCAGTAGCTCACAGTCTAGCAAGGGGATAAAGGCATGTAGGCAAATTTCATTTCAAAGAGTCTTTTTATCATGTCTATTTCATATATGCACAGGATACAAACTAAAATGTTTTGTGTACAACCAACCTTTGCAAGGAAATTGGTTGATACTGAGTTATATGTGATGTGATTTTCACTGTAGACTTTCAAAAGCTAGAAATTCTCTCACTGGGATGTCTGCAGTTGCCTCCTTACTGGCTCCTGCTTCTACTCTTTGCTACAGCCTGTTCTTAACAATGTAGTCACAATGATACTTTCAATAGTTAGGTTAGACTATCTCTTTCCTTTGTAAAAGCCAAGGCGGTATATAATCAGCCTCCCTCTTTCCTTTCTAACTCATCACTGTTGACTGTATCATCATTTTTTTCCAGCCACAGGATCTTACTTTCCCCCCAAACACACAAATGTGCTCACAGATTAGGGTCTGTGCTTTGGTTGTTCCCTTACCTGGAACTCCCTCTAAGTACTTCCCTCTTATCTCCTTCAGGTCTTTCTTTCCCATTTTTATTTAAATTTTATTTAAATTTTAGTTAGTTAACATACAGGGCAGTATTGGTTTCAGGAGCTGAATTCAGTGATTCATCAATTACATACAACACCTAGTGCTCATCACAAGTGCCCTCCTTAGTACCCGTCACCCATCTAGCCCATCTAGCCCATCTTCCACCCACCTCCCTGCATCAACCCATAGTTTGTTCTCTATCATTAAGAGTCTCTTGTGGTTTGTTTCCCTCTCTTCTCTTCCCACCGCTTCCAATATGTTCATCTGTTTCTTAAATTCCACATATGAGTGAAATTATATGGCATTTGTCCTTCTCTGATTGATTTATTTCATTTAGCATAATACATTCTAGCTCCATCCGTATCATTGTAAATGACAAGATTTCATTCTTTTTGATGGTTGAGTAATATTCCATAGTGTGTGTATGTGTGTGTGTATACACACACACACACACACACACACACACATATATATATATATATATATATATATGTATATGTATGTATATATCACATCTTCTTTATTCATCAGTTGATAGACATTTGGGCTCTTTCCATAGTTTGGCTATTGTTGATAATGCTGCTGTAAACACTGGCTTCATGTGTCCCTCCAAATCTGTATTTTTATACCCTTTGGGTATCCTTCAAGTCTTTTTCCAATCACGACTTCTATGAGGCCTCCTGAAGAATATAAACATGGTCTTTTGAAAATTTAACCTGCATCCACCTCCCCATGCCACTGTTCTTCATTCTCTAACCCCTACTCCTCTTTTTCCTTTTCCATAGTACTTATCACATTCTAACATGTTTTACAATTGATTTTTAAAAAATGTTTACCTCAGCACTACTGACATGTGTGGCTAGAGACCTCTTTGTTATGGGGGTCACCTGTGTACTGAGGGATGTTTAGCGGCATCCCTGCCCTCCATCCCCTAGATACCAGTGGCACTCTCTACTTCCACTGTGACAACCAAAAATGTTTCCAGATCTTGCCAAATCATGCCCCTGTTGAGAACCACTAGTTTATAGTTTGTTGCCAGTTAGCCCCAACTACAAGCTAAGCTCCAGGAGAGCAAGGATCTTGGCCTATTTATTCACAGTTGGTTCCCAAGCACACAGAAAAATAACAGGCATGCAGCGTGTGAATGAATGAGTACCTATTTAAACATATGCACATACCACAAACATAAATTTCAGAATATTCTATTAGGAAATGGTCAATATTTAATTTTACCTCATTTTTACAGGTTTTCATAAAAATAAATTAATGGTAATAACAGGAATCAAATTACAGGGAGAAACGGTTTTTTTCTGTGTGTATCTAGCACAAACTTTTTCCTGAAAGGCACTTCAGAATTGATCTATTTCTTGAAAGTATATATTATATATCTATTATAAAAAGTGGCATAAATCTTTTCTACATTTCCTTTTCTCGGTCTACCAGCAAAAACCTTTATTATAAGTACCAACCTTAACAAGTAATTGCCTCAAGGATATTACTGGTAATGCCATTGTAAAAATGAAGGGCAATGATACTCAAGGAAGCCAACATTCACAGGCAAGGAGGTGCTGAGGAAAAAATTAAATCTTAAATAGATTTGTCTATCATAATTATCAGATGCAACTAGAGTTTAATTGATTTAGAGAGTGGGTGGTCCTGCCTGAAGGATGTCATGTAATAAAAACCAGTAGAACAATAGTTCTCAAGTGGAGAGAGTGGTGTGATTTTGAGCCCATCCATCATCCCCACCCCTCCAACCCTGGCAAGGAAAATTTGGCAATGTATGGAGACATTTTTTATTATAATAACTGAGCAGGGAGGGAGCAGCTGCTAGCATCAAATGGGTAGAGGCCAGTGATATCCTAATGATCCTACAACACACAAGACAGCTTCCTACAGCAGAGTTATTTGGTCCAAAATGTCAACAGTACACAGGTAGTAGAGTGTAATGCTTAAGAGTGTGGAGTCTGAAGCATCCCTGTCTGAATCTTAATTCCTACTCCATCACTGAGACAGAATGCCTAGTTGTTCAGCAAACCTGTTTCACTTTCCCTCTTGGGCATACAGATAGACTAGTTACCTTAGCATTCCTTGCGTTTGGGGTAACCATATGACTGAACTCTGGCCCATGAAATGTGGGTATAAGTGCAGTAAATCACTTTTAAGCCTGGCCCATATAAGCTTCCTACAAAATTACTCATCTCTCTTTTCCCGTGTGTCAACCAGATGCAAGGGATCCAGGGGATGGCAGTTACTGGAAAGAAGCAGCCTGGGTACTTGAATGACTGCATGGAACAGAGACACTGCGCTTCCTTCCTCATGGTAGCCTACACTAGACAATGATGTGAACCACACATAAACTTCAATAGTGCTAAAGCACTGATATTTGGGAGTTGTTTCATCGGGTGGACTAGCCTACCTATGTGACCTACTACAGATTCCTTAACCTGCTTGTGCTTTACTTTCCTTATCTATAAAAGGGTGGCAATAATACCTCCTCTCTTATAGGGTTGTTGTAAGGATTAAGGTCTTAAAATAGTGTTTGGCATCTAGTAAGAGTTTTCCTATGTGTAGGTCCACCTTCGGCGATATATAAAATGACTGATGGCATAATGTCTCTTATAGACATGTATACTCACAGATTTGCTTTTATTGTTTCTCAAACATTGATAGATACTGAAATAGAATGCTAGGCTATTTGTTTTTGAATTTATTCTCAACTTTAATTTTTTGTACAAGGTAGTTCAGAGTATAAAGGTTCATGATTAGATTATCCTGTGTTGTTTTTATTACTTTCATCCTTACCCCATGCATTTAATGGACAAATACTGAGCATCTATGGTATGCTAGGCATTGTGTTAGGTATTGGAGATATAATTATGAGCAAAACCAGACATAGCATATGCCTCCCTGCAGTTCAGTTTTCTGGAGAGGTATTAATCATATTTTGCCCAAATAATTATATAGTTATGGAATTGAAAATAAAAAAAAATGCTCCATAGGAAACATGTGACTAAAAGAGAATACAGCAAGGAGACCTGGTCTTTGGAAGGAGGAGATGAGGGCTTCCCTGGGAAGAGTTCTGGAGTTAGTTTTTGAAGGATTAGTAAGAGTAAACTAGGGGGAAAGGGAAGAAATGGGAAGAGAATTCTGAGAGAGAAAACCATGTGTGCAAATGCCCTGAGGGAGAGTGCATCTGAAGAACTGAGAGAGGCTCTATGTATCTGGATCATAATTGCAAATATCTAATTGCAGAATTCAAATCATGTCAATAATATAACAAATAAAGTATAGTTTCATAAGGGACCTTGCCAAATGCTCAGTAGGTCTTGTTCAAATCAATTTGGGACAAGCAATCAGTCCCATTTACACATCAGAAATTATCTTGTTGATAATCCAGGTCCTAGAACCAAAGTAGTGTGAGACGATACTGGAGTTGTTTTATTGGGGGGATTTTTTTTGGAACCAGCAAAGACCTTGTAATCCTGGGATAATGACAATATAAACTACTATAATTTTAAGTTAAATTAAAAGTTTTATTGTAATCCTACAAAGACATTTAAGAATATTTATCAAAATAGTAAAGAAATCAGAGCATCAATAATTTTGAATAGTTTTGGTATAAAGTGACAAATTTAGAAAACATTATAATTATAGTTATTTTGCCTACTCTTCAAAGTATAGTGTTCAAGAGTTTTAGTCACATTAAAATTTTAATTGTAATTTGCACTTTCTATGAGAGTTTAACTTACTGCATTTGTAATAAATTTTAAATGTTCAAAAAATAAGAAGTGAGGGTGGGAGACAGCAAAGGGAGATGAGGTTAGAGAGGAATTGACCATGTAGCCAGGCCATCCAAGGTCTTGTAGGTCACTTCAGTAATTTTGGTATTTATTCCAAGGTTTTTAAACAGGGTCAAGTGACATGAGTAGATGTGTATTTTGAAAACATCCTTCTGTTTGCACTTGGGAGAATGGATTGATGGTGGGCAAGGATAAAACCAGCGAGATCTGTTGTATTACCTCTAGGTTTTATAAGTGAGATAATGATGGTGGAGATAGACAAAATTGTTAGATTACAGAGACACTTAGCTTGTAAAATCATCAGCCCTTGGAAATGTAGTGGATGTGGGAAGTGGAAGTGAAGAAGAGGATTAGAATAGGTTCCTGACTCTGATTTCAGCAACTGCACAAATATTAGTGCCATAAATTGGACTGGGGACAATGGAAGTGGACCACACTAGAGGAGAGAACGTGTTGAATTGAATTTGGTTTGAAATGAGTGTGCAGTGATCTAATTGTCTATATATACCATCTATATTCTTTGCTCACATAATTGTTCTATTTTCACTTTTATGTACTCACTTCTCATCTAATAAATCATTATCAAGCACCAGCTATGAGATTCAAAAAATGATGACACAGATATAGTCTTTCAAGGACATTATAGTGTATATGATAATATATTAAGAACTATGATAGAAAAAATAAATATTATCAGATATAGAAGAATGCACCTCACCCAGAATTGGGGGTGGAGGTAGGAAATCTTGGAAGGTTTTCTGAAGGAAACACATCTAAAACCTAAAAGAAGGGAGCCTAAAGGGAAGGGTACACCAAGCAGAGGGAAGACCATGTGCAACAGGAGACAAGAGGGCATCATGAGTTAAGAAGTTCAGAGCAGTGCATTATGGCCGAAGTGCTCAACAGGGGAATGGAAGCAGGAGCTAGTGAGCCAACTTAGGAGTCTGGGTTTTATCCTGAGTGCAAAATATTTTTAAGACATCTTTTCCACTTTGAGCACATTAACCTCCTAATTTTTTTCTTTCTTTTTCCACTACATTCATGTGGATACACACACACACACACACACACACACACACACACACACACACACACATATCTATTATTCTCTCTTATTCCTAGACAAACACAATATTAAATAGTCTGCAAAACCAAGAAGTCACATGGGATTCTGGACTGCATTTGGAAAATCAAGAAATCATATCATAACCCCTACAGCCCATTTATCAGCTACTTCTAATTACTTTAAACCCATTAATGTCACCTTAGGGAAGCATCTTTGGGGGATTTTTTTTTCTGATTGTACCAATCATTTCATTATTTAAAAGTTTATTTAAAAGTTTATTGAGAGAGAGGGGGGGGGGAGAGAGAGAGAGAGAGAAAGAGAACGCACAAGTGGAGTGAGGGGCAGAGAGAGACAGAGAGAAAGAATCCTAAGAAGACTCTGGCTCTGCACTGCCAGCGTGGAGGCTGATGTAGGGCTCAAACCCACAAACCATGAGATCATGACCTGAGCCAAAATCAGACACTTAACTGACTGAGCCACCTGGGTGCTCGTGTACCAATCACTTCTAACTTGACAGTCAGTGCTCTATAAGTCTTACTTTTACACATTTATTAAAGGGATGTTATTTGTCTGTTAGTTATGCTAACTAAATTGGATGTAAATTAAACAATAAATAAATTAAAAATGGGTAAAAAAAAAAAAAAAAGACCTATCCGGAACATGCCCTCATCTTTTACCTGAGTTCATACACCCCACCCCACCCCATCTCCACAAAAGGGATGTTGGCTGTGTGGCATGACAATTCTCAAGGAGAAAGAAATCCCCACTGCCCAATGATGTTCATAGACCTTTGTTTAATCCTTCATCTCCCAACTGCATGATGGAACTGCCTAAACTACCCTTTTGGTGCCACTGAGGCCTGGTTCACATGTTTCCTTCATTCCAGCAGTCCCTCTGCTTTTTCCTCCTTGGTTCTCCTATCTCGAAAGCTCATCTTCTCGAAAGCTCATCTTCCACTGATCACTCTCTTTTTTCAAACAATAACACCAAGTTTTCTCATACTCTTCCCATTCACAGAAAACCACCTGTAGTTCTTCAAACACCCCATTGTTTAGTGCTTGTTTACTTTTGTACACATGTTATTCTCTCTCGAGATATGCTTCCGCCCCTCCCCCCCTCCCCCCACTTACATACCTGGATGTAGGTAAGACCCACCCCAAGCATTATTTTGTGTGTTCAACCCTTATTTCTTAGAACCTCCCTCCTAATCTGGAGTATGGAGCACTCTTTCTTTTAAGGCACACCCATCATACTGTTTACAATTATTCAAAATGGTCTTCTATCTTTACTAGGCTGGGGTAAAGACTCTGTATTTATCTTTATATCCTCTGTACCCAGATGGTGCCTGGCAAGAAGTAGACATCAAATAAGTGACAGCTACTTGAATCAACTACTCAGTGAATCGATGCCCAAACATCAAAAAGGCCTCTCAAATTTGTAATAGAGATGGCTAAATACCTCTGTGATCCCACAAACTATTATCCTTAATTTATCATATACTTTAAAATACTTATAAAGATAGGATTCTTGGTTCTATTCCCTAGAGATCCTGATGGGTGCCAAGGTGCTTCTGACTTTGAGAACCCTGCTAAAAATTTGTTCTAAAGCAAGAAAGAACATCAGAAAATGTAACCAGCAAGAAGATGAGTAGTGACAAACCTTCCTCTTCTACTTAACTATATCCCTTTAAAGTAAAGCAAAACCCCAGGCACATACTGTGTATTTCATTGATTCTTCCACTCATCTAGCCGCCTACGTATCCATTCATCCACCTATCCATCCAAAGACCATGAGATGTTCCTGAACTGTGCTAGATACTCTCTTAGGCAGGTGAGAAGTAAAGGGAAAATTCTGCATGTAAATCAGCGTCTACTCCAGAAGATTTAAAACATACAACCACTTGTCTAAGAAACTTCAAGATGAACAGAATAGGCATAGCAAAGGTTTAAATTAAGAGCAGGACCATGTCCGCTTTCATCTGTCTTTTGCTCTTAAAAAAACCCATATGTTATAATCTGTAAGTTAACATGAAACCTTTTTAATTTCCTATTTCCTGTGGAAGATTTAACTAGGATTCTGAGGCCAAGTTGTGAGTTTTAGATCTTCTTCAAAGTCTTTTAAATGTTCACATAATGTGGCTGGGTTGGCATCAATCTGACTTGTGGGGATCCAGAGTTTGGCTATTTCAGAGGCTTACAAAGTTCCTTCCTTTGCATTAATACATTATATATGTTGATGCAGAACATTTACTCTTGTTCTTTTCTCCTTCGCCCTCTTAAAGTCCAAAGACATTAACTGATTTTCTGTTGCTGAAACAAACCCCCAATTGTATGTTCCCTGCAACTTGACAATTGCCCTTTGGTTTATTATCTTTTTTTCCTCAAAGTTAGCAACCTATTTTTTAAATTTATTTTGAGAGAGAGAGAGAGAGAGAGAGAGAGAGAGAGAGAGAGAGAGAATATGAATGAATGAACGAGCTAGGGAGGGATGCAGAGAGAGGGAGAGAGAGAATCCCAAGCAGCTCTGAGAGTGCAGAGCCTGACACAAGGCTCAATCTCATGAACTATGGGATCATCACCTGAGCCGACATCGAGAGTCAGGCACTCAACTAACTGAGCTACCCAGGTGCCCTGAAAGCTATTTTTTAAAGATGTCATCCTTTCCCTCCACTTGGGTAAGTCATTTTTACTGAGGCTGTCTCTATGGCTGGAGTAGGGAGAGCCAGGAATTCCTGATGTCGGGCTGAGAACAAGGCTATGCCCAACTTATCTATTTGCCTTCTGAGAGACTGTTTTTGCCTAGCTGCTTACAGTCTTTGGCATGTCTTCTTTCCTACCACTGACCCTACCACCTGATTTCTTGCCATCTCAGAAACTTCAGAGTCAACTCCCTATCACTTTTGCAGTTCCTCAAAGGCTCAATTACTTAGCCCCACCTCCACCCCTGCCCCCCCCCCCCCCCAGTATATCAAAAGTGACAAATTACTGTTTGGAGACTGTCTGACAGATGAGCCAGCAAGTGGGCTGCTAAGGGATATGGCTTTTCCTGGGGCAACTTGGTGGGTTGCTGAAGAAAAGGTGTTTCCCTGTCTGCTGGTTAGATGTTGATGAGCCTCTAGGGGCTCTGAGCAATAGGGACTGGCAAAGCCACAAAACAGAAGAAGCCTGGGTCTTGGAATCACCAAGAAGAAGGTTGTTCACCCAACACACATATGAATGCATGTTCTATTGTGTCAAGCCACTGAGATACAGGGATTGTTTGTTAGAACAGTTAGCTTACCCTAATACAAAAGGATATGAACACTCACAGGGCTTTCAGGAAAGAAGGGCACTAAGCTGTTCCTTCCACATGCCAAGGACTCAAAGGCGTGCAGGAGAAGGCTCTACCACAGTTGCATGTCCTTAGTAAGACAAAGGCTTTCACACGAAACACTCACTGGTGGATCCTTTGCTGGCTGAAAGGGGCAGTGTAGCAGTCATTCTCCTCCAGGTCTGGCAGTGTCTCCTTGTCCAGCCTCATGGGCTTCTTAGGTAACCATCTCCGAAACCTGCTTATTTGTTTATCGATCCTGTACATGAAAGGCAAAAAACCAAAGGGTACAGCATATCAGCATTGTCCCAAAACACAGGATGGAAGTCTCCATAGAGCTGTAATTATGACACCACACACCTTAGGCACTCTCACTGTACTCATGATACCCCCATTTTATACACAGAAAGAAGAAAGCCTCAACTCAAGTGTTTTTTAAGATCTCACTAAGGGGCCTCAATATCATTGTCTATGAAATAGTAGCCGAGAGTTAAATGTCCACCCACATGCCAATAAATGACCAAGACTGAAGGCTCTGGGAAGGAAGTGGATAGCCCCTTAAGCAAAGCAGCAGAGACCTCAGCTTATTACGTTCTGTAGGTTCTAGAAACTTATTTTGTATTTGTAAAGTTTCCTTGGTTAGGGACGTGGTCAAGCTGTAGTTAACTTTTGGCAGGGAAGCTGACAGCACATCCCAGTGGGTTGACTGTGTGCAGAGAGCGTGATGTCATGATTTGTTTCCTGCCTCTCACATCATCCCTGAGCTGCCTCTCAGCAGATAGCAGACTGTTCAGTTTTCGTATCTGTCCTTCAAGCTGACTCCATGGCTCCCAAGATACTGGGACATGATGACCCACACACACGTGTCATTTTGGCCAGAGTGCACAATGATGCCAAGTCACAGAAAACAGAGTTGTTACAGGTGGTCTACAAGCCACAGATTTCCCTTGGCCCCCTCCCCATTCCTTCTGACTTCTGCTGATGAAAACATCTGTCTTCCAAGTGACCAAACTGTCAATCATTCACAGAAAACCACTAGAAGGAGCAAAATTGACAGCACACTTTAAAACAACTTTGCTACCTGCGGTATCTATACCACTAAAGAAAGTATTTTCCAAAAGCACATATCAAGTAGCATCTCCATGAGGTAGAATGAACAGGAACCATACTCATTTTACACATCCAAAAGAGACCCATGGTGAGTAAGTATCAAGCTCAAATTACCCAGCCAGTGAATAAAGCCAGGAACAGAATTCAGGTTTTGAATTCTTGATTTTAGGGATCATCCTATCAAAGTAATTCATACTAGAAATCTTCACTTAAGGGCTACAGAAGGAATAGACTGCTCTACAGAAGAAAATATCTAAATGCCTTTTCAGTCTAGTAATTAAAAACACATGGAGTTTGGGCAGGTTTTTTTTTTTTTCTAATTAGAAAAAATTTTAAATGGCAATTTATCCTTTTCAATGAAACTCCCAGGTGAAGGAATTACTTTTTACATAGCCAGTCCGCTCCAAGATGAAAAATAATGGTTAACTCTTTTGCCACTTCTTTTATTCTCAGCAGAATTCCAGCCTCACTACAAGTCCATTGTGCCTGGTGGCTGACCTTTCTTTGGAACCCTTCAAAGTTCAAAGTAGAAAGCATCTCATAGCTTCTCTAGGTCCTTCCTCTCAAAGACAACTCATACCTACCATCTATACACACACAGAAATAAAGATTCTACTCATTGTCACGTACCCAGAAAAGAACAGTACAGTGGAAGGGCTCAAGGCCCTAAGAAGGGGTGAAAGTTCTCATCTCCTCTATCCTTTCTCCTCCTGGTCCTCTCCTCCCTCACCATCTCTTTAAGGATACATGAAGTATAGTGACATGATGCTGAGAGGTAGTATGACACAGTAATTGAGAACATGGGGGTGAAGTGCCTAGATTCAAATCCTGGTTCTGTAAATATTAGCAGTGTGACCTTGGCCAAGTTATTTAACTTTGCTGTGCCTTAATTTCCTTATCTATAAAGTGGGCAGGATAATGATACTCAATTCATAGGGTTGTGGTGATTAGCTAATCACTATGTATATAAAGTCTCCAGAAGAGTGTCTGGTGTAAACTAAGTACTGGCTCTTATTACAGTCTTTTCCCCCCAAAATAAGAGTTTGAACAACCTGCTTGTCTCTTAAGATTTCTTTATTTTCAATTGAAAGTTAATTGTGCTTCACCAGCATCTACAACTTGTCCAAGTTTAATGATTTAGTCCTTAAATGGACTCATAAATTATACTTCTTAGGCTAGGCTGGTGGCCTTCTCCATAACTCTTGGCTTTATTTCATCTGATTGCCTTTAAATTCGTTCAAGAAAGAGGACATTGGCCCAGAGGCTTTTCATAATAGAGCTTTTACCTCCCACACATCTCTAGTCTGCAGCACTAATCGGATTACACTTTGCAAAGTTCACATTCTTATAGAATCTGGGCTCTGCGTGCAACAACTATGAATTAAATCCAGCTGGGTACAGTGCTCAGCATGGATAAAAACAAATAAAGCTGTGAAAAATCGGGCATAAATACTCTATGGGAATGAAATGGCAGCTTTCAGCAACAGCTTGTAGTAGTACAATTTAAAAGAAATGTGGAAATGGTGAAGAGAGAGTAGAACGGGGTAATGAAAATGATTCATTGAAAAATGAGGAGGGGCCAGAAGAAGTGGAAGGAAGAGAAGAGAGACTCCTGAAAGAAGCTGGGATGTGTAATTGGGGTGCCTAAATCCTGGCTCTGTTGCTTATCAGCTGTGTGACCCTCCACAAATCACTCACCTTTTTAAGGGTTTTAAAATGGAATAATCATCACGATCCCCATCTTACTGACCTTGCAGGGTGGTTAGGAAGCTTACAAAAAATGGTGTGCATGAAATGCTTTGGAGAAGCTGCCAGGCAAATAGAGTGTTATTAATAACTTCTTGAGTACCATGGAGGCTAATCTGAAAGTGATCAAAAGCAGAGGAACTGTACTTTAAAAACATTAGGATGGAATAAAGATATTCAAAAGATATCTTAAAAACAAAACACCTGAGACACCAACTGGGGTGGGGAATGTATGAATCGGTCTTCACTGGGGTAGCTGAGCAGAAGCAGAAGAACAAAGCATGGACTGGATAGCTTCCATCACACAGGCTGGTCCATATTATACGCTGTTAAATGATATAAACAAATCAAATGTGGTCAGAGGTCTGTGCTCTTCTGGTTGGCAGAATGTCTCCTCAAAGATGTATGCACACTAATCACTGGAACTTGTGAATATGTTATGTGACATGGCAAAAGGGACTTTGTAGATTTAAGCAGGATTAAGGAACCTTTAGAGAGGAGAGCATCCTGGTTTACTCAGGTGGACCCAACCTAGTCATATGAGCCATTTAAAAGGAGAGAACTTTCTCCAGCTAGAGATAGCAAAGATGAGGCAAAAGGTAGGGGGTGGTCAGAGAGACTCAACAGGCTATTGCTATCTTTGAGGATGAAGAGGGAGGGCCAGGATCCAGGAAGTGCAGGCACCCTCTAGAAGCTGGGAATGACCTTTGTCTAAGAGCCTGTAAAAAAACTGCACAGAACTAAATTATGCCAGCAACCTGAATGAACCTGGAAGAAGATTCTCCCTGAAAGCCTCAAGAAAAGCCCAGGACAACCAATACCTGGACTTTAGCCTTGAGAGACCCTGAGCAGAGAAACCAGTTAAGTCTCCTCCCTTGGACTACTGGCCTATAGAATAAACTTGTGTTGTTTTATGCAGCTAAGTTTTCAGGAATCTATCACAATAGCAAACTAATTAGGAAACTAATATACATCTTAAAAAAGTCTTGGTCTGATCTTCTCCTTGAGAAGACCATGGCTGGTCAGGCTCCCAATGCTGAGGATGATGCACCACATGCTACTCCACCTGCCAGTCTGGTGGCTCTGGGAACAAGGGTCTGTTTCTCTGTGGCTGGATGACAACTGGCCATTCTTCAACAAACACTCCCATCCCAGACTGTGTTTAGACATCACTGAGGATCTTCTTCCACAGTGCAAGAAGAAATACATAGTGCAAAATCCACCAGGCTGGAAAACATGAGACCCAAGTTGGGTTTCTGATTCTGCTGCTTCTTAGATACTACATGTTTCTGGTGACTTCGGAAATAATACCTTGGCGATATAACCCTAAAAAAACTTGAGTTAATAAAGAGCTTTGCTTTTCACAATGGGTAATTTTTCATATAGAATGATGGACTCTGAAGTTGAAGTAGGTTCACATCTTAGTTGTACATCCCCCTAGTGGTGGGTGCCATGCTAAGCAAATGACTAAACCTCTCTGAGCTAACACACTTGCTTCATGAGGCATGGTGAGGACTACACAAGATAAAAAATATCAGGTATTTGTTCAATGTCTTCAATGTACAAAATGCTCAGTTCAGTGGTAGTATCTAGGATGAAGAAGAAGATGATGATGATAAACTTTTATGTAGAATTATTGATGGGAATTCAAGAGCTAAGATTGTATACTGAAGCACAGATTGAGGTCTGTGCTCTCATCTTCATCTAATAAACTTCCCTAAATTGTCAATCTTGAAATCTCTTAGATACAGGAGTCGAGAAACCAACTAACCAGAAAGTATCACATTTGTGTCTTTAGTATACGAGTTGAGCCTACTTAACAAAATCTCTTTCCACTGACATGGAATAGCAAAAAGAAAATGTTAGCTTAATGATTTAGTATTAATTTTGGTTGGACACATTGCAACTCTCTTCCATTTCTGCCATTTGCTAAGCAAAAGCCCTCTTACAGAATGCATAGGCAAATCAATAGAGACACAATGAACTGAGCATCCACTTGGGCATTTCTGGCCTAAACTGTCAAGTTAATATCTGAGCTAAAAGGTGGGCACTTTACAGAAAGTTGATATTACAGAAAGTTCATCCCCCCTCCCCCCCCCCCCCCCCCCCCCGTAGATTCTGGTTCATGGCAGGTCAGGTCCCGAGTAGCTGCAAAGAGCTGGCAGCGCAGCACAGCACAAGCAAATGGGCAGGAAGTGCCACCTCTGATGTGCTGTGCCTTCCCAAGGTGTGTCTTAGAAATGTGCTTTGGGAAGGCTCTGCTTAAAGCTGTTTGGCCCTTGGTTTTCCTGAGATGTAAAGGGGAGACTCTCTTACCTACCTTAGGAGTGGTGAGAATTAAAGAAAAGGCCACAGGCCAACGGACTTCACTCCCCACATACTAACCTATCAGTAGGTCTTCATAAATTACCTACTGCGTGCAGAGTCCCCACCTGGAAGCTGTGGATATACACTGAAGAAGACAAAGGCCTTTACCCTGGAACCACTAACAACCCAGGAGGGAGCCTGTACTAATGACAACTTAATTAGGCTAAATTAAATGAAATAGGCTACTTCAGAGACACCTACTTTTCCCCAGACCAGAATATTATAATAGCATCACACTTCAAACAGATTACATTTTCAGGAATGACATATCTGAGGGAACCTACAGATAAATCTTTTTTTTTTTTTTTATAGTGGAGGTACCACACAGAGCCTGACATTGCAATAAATGAAGCCCTTCTGGACTGATAACAGACAACAGGAGCCTTGGATTTCTTTTTCCTCTTCAGAGAGCCAAGTCTCCTGTATTTATAGCCTCTCCTTGGATAGGAGTTAGGATTCTTTTAGGTCACAAGGCTACTAACTGGGGCACAACCTAAATATCTTATAGAAGAGTCTAAAGGCTTTGGAACATTTACATATATTAATTTTTTAAAACAAGGATGGAAAATACAAGTCATTTTGTCATGTGCCTGTATACTCAACTGATAAGATTACAACTGCACTGAATGTATAATGTAGTAGGGGCAACATTCTGCCAAAGAATTGCAAAGGATAACATCAGGCAGGTGCGTGTGGGCAGTGGATGGAAAAGGAATGAGTAGTAGTGAGACTTCAGCTACAAGCCACTCACAATTATCAAATTTGTTACTTTGTAATCACATTTTCTACAGACTATATTTGAATTATTTGGTGAAGGCAAAAAAAAAAAAAACAGGCAGAAGATAGATGATAAATTTCCTCTCTTTATTGGATAGGCAATTTATAATGCTTTTAAGTTTGCCCGAAAAGTCAAAGGAGCATTTAATAGACCAAGTACATGATGAAAATAGCATTTACCTCCAGAATATATGTCTGAAATGCCTGAGTGTACTTTATGGGAGTCAGGTGACTTTTAAAAATAAAGTTATTTGTGAAAAGATGCTTAATTCTCTGCCTGTTCAACACAAGTTTATTATAATTTATAATTTATCTTATCATTAAAAGAGATAAATGTGTTTCAGGGATTCTTTCATGAAGTAATGAAATTAAATATCATTTATGTGGATGAAACTAAAAGCTAAATTAAATATCCATATCTAGGATGACATGAGAATTTTAGAATATTGGAGTCAGTGTTTTATTAATGGTGTACAATCAGGATAGCAAGATATAGATGCACCTTCAAGATGGCATATCAGAGACACTCTTCATAAGAGTTAAAATAGATAACAACATTTCTGACAAACTGCATTTTAAAAATTACACCAGATACTGGGCTTCACTAAGGTACACTACTACAGGAATGTGGTAAGCAATGAAGCTTAAGAGGCATTCTGAATCAGTGCGTCATACTACCAGTTAGGGTTTCTTTTCCCTTCTCTTTGTCGGAGTCTTCCAGTGACTTTCAATGCCCAAATTCTTCTATGATTATGACTTATGCAGTTGAAGTAGCATCGACTTTTTCAGGCTAAAGATTGATGTTTAGTAAGTTGTTCAAGAAACAAGGATTCCCCAAACCCTTACTCACTCAAAACCTCTCCTCTACACGCATGGAGAATATGTGGTTGGTCACCTGTCACAATCTCTTCTGCTTCCTTCCTCTTGGCTACTGTTCTTAAGCCTATCCCCTTTCTTTTCCTCTATCTCAAAATCTACCAAGGTAGTAGTGAATCCTCCCTGCTTCTGATTTATCAGGGCCTTGTCCATTCTCCACCAGCTATAATTTGGTTTCCATTATCCTCCTCTAATGTGGTCATCATTCTCAAAATATATTCCCAGACCAGCCGCATTAACATCACTTGGGATCTTGACAGAAGTGCAAATTATTGTGCCTCACCTCAGAAACACTGGGGATGGGCCAAATAATCTCAGTACTAAAAAACCCTGAAGATAATCCTGATGTCCGCTCACATTTGAGAACCACCTCTCATGGGACAGCTATCATGGCAGTTATCACTAACTTCTAAATTATTTTAAATGTTTATTTAATTTTGAGAGAGAGAGATAGAGACAGAGTGTGAGCAGGGGAGGGGCAGAGAGAGAGGGAGACATAGAATCTGAAGTGGGATCAAGGTTCCAAGCCGTTAGCACAGAGCCAGATGCGGGGCTCGAACTCACGAACTGTGAGATCATGAACTGAGCCAAAGTTGGACGCTTACCCAACTGAGCCACCCAGGCGCCCCTAACTCCTAAATATTCAAAATCGATTCTCATCTCTCAGCCTTCATCAGAAGTTGAAGAACACCTATTCTTATGGGAACTCATTCCTGGTACCTTTGACACAGTCCTCTCTTGGGTCTCCTCCTTAAATTGTTCGTTTTCATCCTTCTTCCATTTCTTCCTTCCTCTTTAGTACAGATTCTCCAAGGAATTGCCACTGGCCCTCTTTTTGTACTTTGCCTCCTTCCCTGGGAAATTCCATCTACTCCCCTCGTTCAAGTCATGACTTCTATATTTCTGAGTCCAAAATTGGATTCTCTAGCTTCACCTCTAAGCTCAACTGCTTTGCCATCATTTCCAGAGGCCTTCAAGACACCTATGTGTCAAAGACCTACTGTGAGTTATACCACAGAATTATTAAACAAAAATCATCATCTTTCTCACCTGTACCTCTTCTGGATTTTCATTCTTCTTTTACTTCCAACATTTTCCCAATCCCTTAGGTATGGAAACCTCTTTCTCTCCCTCAATTTCCAAATACTTGCTAACTACTTTTGCTTATAATTTCACAATCTTTCTCATACACTTTGCCTTTCTGCTGTAGATTATTTTTTGTTTGTTTATCCAGGGAGAAGAACTATAATCTGAACAGTTTTTTCAAGTAAAAACTAAAGACATACAGAGAGAGAGAGAGAGAGAGAGAGAGATTATGACTTATTTTAAGGAAAAACTTTTTAATAGTCAGGTGCCCACAGCTGTATTCGGAAACTCCCTATTTCCACAGATATTCAAACATGGGCTGGCTGACCCTATAGCAGAAGTTCAAGTATCAATTGAGTGGTTGGACTTGATGACATTTGATACCCAATCCAACCTTGAGATTTATGGTTCCTTTTATCACCATTTTCTTTTAAGTCCTCATTGCTCTCTCCTCCCCCACAGTGTAACTGTTTCAGTTCCAAGTTTGTGATACTTTTGGCAGATCTGGTCTTCCTGTGCTTTTTTGGTGTGACCTCCTTTTTCCTCACTCAAATCCTCTCACATGTGTAAAGAAGTTCATTTGCCCATTCACTGCACCTACTATGTGCTAGGTGCTCGAAATATAGAATTGGACAAGCCATCCTTGCCTTCGCACACCATCCAGGTGGATAGATGGTCACCTACATCATAGGTTACAGCACAGGCCCAGCAGTCTTGTGTTTTAATAAGCTTTCCAGGTTTGCTGGTTAAAGTTTGAGAGCTATTGAGAACTAGTGATATAGGCTAATATGTTACCATCAGAGTTTTATAGAAGGTCATTATATGACAAGGGACTAATCTAAATCATGGTAAATCCAGGGCACCTGGGTGGCTCAGTTGGTTAAGTGTCTGACTTCGGCTCAGGTCATAATCTCACGGTTTGTGGGTTCGAGCCCTGCATGGGGCTCTGCACTGACAGCTCAGAGCCTGGAACCTGCTTCAGATTTTGTGTCTCCCTCTCTCTGCCCCTCCCCTGCAAATGCTATGTCTCTCTCCGTCTCTCAGAAATGAGTAAACATTTAAAAACATTTTAAATCATGGTGAATCCAAATGCCATCACTACTGTCTAAGGAAAGAAGAATTGCTAGTAAGGATACTGTGCAGGGACATTTATGGAAACCACATCTTAGTTTCTTTGGATGTCAAGTCTTATACCCTACTTTGTTGAGTGCACATGCATTTGAGTAAACCCACTAAAATATATCAATTTATCTTATAATTATCATTCTGCATAGCACATAAACAGAGTAAACTTGAATCCTAACTCTCACAGAACAATAGGATTTTCAGAGAAATGCAATGGTCTCCAAGTTTAATAGTCAGCTCAGCTCAGGGTGAATGGTCACATAAGACTAATTAAAATTTTGAAATTAGGTTTCTAGTTATCACAACAGTATCAAATTAAAGGACTCCATTGATGCCCCCCTCTGTCTCCCTGGCTTCTCAAAAAATAACAAGAAACAAGCTTTGGAAGCGTATACAGTACACTGAAGGCAATTTTCAGCCAGTAGAATTTTGGGTGGGTGGGGAAAGGTTAAAGAAAAAAGGAAAGTAGGAAGGGCTTCTGAGTAAGGTAATACATCTACATATTTTATAAACAAAGTCTTACTAACATAAGAGGGCCCCGCCCATGGGCTGCTGAACAGCTATCTGCTTTTTGACATATTTATTGTCTGCACTTCAAGATTTCAAGTTACTTATAGTGGAGGGTGGGATTTTTGTGGAAAAGAAATAACATTCAGACCAAAGATGCACTCAACAGCTGGGGATTTTTGGTAATTTATCTAATAATATAATGGGCTATAAATTCTGTTCTCCTAAGTGTGAAGAAGTTACAGGGAAGATTCTGAGAAGAGCATTTTCATCTTTTATCTTTCCAGGCTAACCTGAAATACCTATTTTGGAATGTTCATGGCGGTCAGTTTTGCCATGTGACAAAGGCCCCCAGCTTGTATTCCTTGTCATTGTTGGAACAAACAGGCCAACAGATCAAACACATCATGACAGAGCATGCTACTAACCTGCTCATGAACTTGTACCGGCGGGGCAGGTAATAGATTTTTCTCCTGGAAGAACAGCAAAAATGAAGCCAGTCGAGAAGAAAACCCATCGTCAGTTACAGTTTGAACTAGCAAGGAAGGAAAGGAGATTGAAGATAGAAGCCTGTAAGAGGTGAAGAAGAAAAAACTAAAAAGAGATTAACAGTGAGAAATGTAGTAGGAACATAGGGCATGCATTTTTTGAGTCATGAAATCTTATGAAATATTTTCCATTGGTATTTCTTCCTCTCATTATCATAATTTTTTATGGTTGCTCTTCGCCTACACAGCCTGTGCAGAACGATGATTTGGAGCAATTGGTATTCGTATGAATTTAGCCGAGGTCAGCCTTTTTTTTTTTTTTTTTTTTTTTTTTTTTTAGGAATGAAGAAATGGATTGCCAGCCTGCTGGCAACATGCACAATTTAATGGGCATACTATTATATTAACTAATATTTATATAGCTCTTGAAGTTTACAGAAGACTTCTCTCATTTGATTTAGCCAGGGTAATATAAAAAGTACATATTTTACAACCAGTATGGGAAGAACAGTAATCAGCATCAACATCCTACTGCAAATAACCGCACTAGGGAATACTGTCTAACCACTGGCTCTGATTGGACATGAATTAAGGAGGTAAAACAAGGAATCTTGGAAAAAAAATCTTTTAAAAGTCAGACTTAGTAAGGGTGTGTTGTACTTCTGTGTATCTGTATTTTTTAAAGCACTCCAGATTAAAATTCTGGGTGTAATCTGAATGGAGAGTGTATGGATTAGATGCTTTATAAAAAAAACCAAACAATTAGCCCTTGCATATTTTGGGCTTCAAACAATGGAGTAGTAATGAAACTGATGTGGTTTATATATATTCTGAACTGTTACTAAGCTATCTCACTTATGGAAAATGAGAAGTTTATACACAACTTTGCCCATCTATGAAAACTGATAAACATATTCATGTTTTTAGTAGACAAAACTACTAAAATAGAGACAAGATCACGAGCTGCTAGGGGTTTGTATTGAGGTAGAAGGGATGAACAGATGGAGTAAAAAAGATTTTTAGGTCAGTAAAACTATTCTGTGTGACACCATAATGGTGGATACATGACATGGATTTTTCAAACTTCATAGAACTATACAACCCAAAGAGTGAACCCTAAAGTAAACTGTGTACTTTAGATAATAATAATGTATCAATATTGGTCCATTAAATATAACAAATATACTACACTAATGCAAAATATTAACAATAAGGAAACTGAAAGTGGGGTGAGAAGGCATGTATGAGAACACCATACTATCAACTCAATTTTCTGTAAGCCTAAAAATGGCCTAAAATTAGTCTATTAATTAAAAAAAATAAAAATAAAAGAGACCATATCCATGGACATATAAGTACTTAAGCAAATTTTGTTCACAAATTCCCTTAAGAAAATTATTCAACTTTGCTTTAAACATTGCAGGAGTAAAAAACCCAAGGAGACTAACCCAGGATTCAGAAGCGCAATCTACAGAAAATAATAAATACACACACAATTCTTTGAGGCATTTACATTTAGCCAAACTGATGTTTGTACATTTTGTTGAAGTGATATGGCAGGAAAATTCCTCCTTTGGAAATACATAGATCTCCTTAGGCTAGAGTTATTTACCTGAAACACTGGACAAAATAACTGCATAAAATTTAAGTGCATCAGGTTCTATCTAGTGAAGCTATGCTTAAGTAAAATCACATCAATATTAGTGAGGCTAATTAGTATCCACTATTAACACTATTTTGTCCTAACATTGTCCTGCAGGAATAACTACATTTACAAAGAAGATTATTATTCATAGTTATTACAGTTTTTCATTTATTCCCTGGATCACAGTCTCTTAATACGGCATAAGGAAAGTATTAATGCTGCTTCCAGGCTGCACCTTTCTGCTATATAATGAGCATGTAGAAATGTTAGCTATGATACAGTCAGGCCCTTTATATATGAAATGGTTCCATGTACTAGGAACTTGCTGTGCATTAACACTGCTCGAGTTTCCACAATCTCTTTGGGTTTTTTGCTTGAAAACTGTGTTCTTGTAGAAGGTTTTGTGAGATTGCTGGGGAGGAACTATCAATTTCACTAAGTTTTACTATCTCACTTTTATCAAAACACAGACTTTTGACTGTTGGCTGTAAGATGTTGGTCTGATACACGACTGTGTCTAAGCATAGATTTCTTTTCCTTTTGGTCTTTATGAGTGATATGGTATTAATCTGTATTAAATAGTTATAGCATTGATAAATAACTGGCTTTAATTAATTATAATTATAGTGTAACAAGTTTCGATAGAAACTAAACTGATAAATGACTCAGTGATTTTATATAATTTTTTTAATCTTTGGGTTCTCAGATTTCCTTTGTCACATTTTAAATACAAAAATAAGTCAAAAGTTTAGAACTATGTTTATCTCAATTCCTTTGAGAATTTTGCCTTGAGGTAAACAGATACTAGAAATCCCAGCCTCTATTTTGACTTGGTATTAGAACAAAAAGGCCAATAAACAAAGAAAGTAAGATGCACCAGGGAGATACATTACAGATCTCTGAGTGGAAATTGCCCTTCTCTAAATGTGTCCCTAGTGCCTCTGTCTCTGTAATTTCCCACAGCTCATTAAGAGGTATATTTTAGAATTGGCACCAGTTTGCTTGGTTTCTGTCATCTGACTTGGTCTTATTGGCAAATTGTGAACGAAAAGGTTTTAATTCTCTATTCCCTTTGGAACTTCCCTTGGTACTAAATCTCTCCATCTCCTTTAGGATATTCCATTATTTACTTCCTACATATTTTGGCATTTATAATTTCAAGTTTAAAACTTTATCTAGCAAATGTAGATACCTTTTCCTTAATCTATATGGAAAATAAGAATATCCACTACAAGATGAAGGTAAATTAATCCTTTAAATAACTAAGCAATCCACATGAAGTATTTTCTATTCCCTTTGGAATAAATATCAATGATTATGCTTGCACAGTACTTGTGAACTGACTTTTTAAAATTTAAAAATGATTTAAAAAGTAGATCACATTTTCGTGAAATTTCTTGAACTTGCTTTAATGGAGGCAGATTTTAATGTCAGTAAGAACCTGCACCATCGATGCCTGGGGTCTGGCCATTCAAAGCAGCAGTACACAGGGCTTTTGAAAATGACATTTTGGAAATGAAAATACCACTTGAAAAATTCTTATTTCTCAGAGGCAGTTGACATATTTACCTGCTAAGGACTGAATTAGCCAGGAATTTTCACAAAAAGCCATGAAGTCATCATAAGCCATAAAGACTGTATTTCCTAAGTATTTTAAACACCTTCTCTAATAATGTTTCAGTCTGCATTTCGGTTTTATTTGTTTCAAGAGAAGGGCACATTAGTTTTACAGGGAAGCAGTAGAGAGTGGGAAAAAATATATTTACACCTACCTGAAAGGCATTCTTACATTCATTTGTTCTGCATATCTTCCAAGCACTTCCCATGGGGCATGCAACTTCACAAAGATAATGTCACTATTTATTAGAGAGGACTGAAACAGAAAAAAGAAACAAAATTGAAAAGTATATCCAAATTTCATATGGTTTAAATTGAGTTGGAATTTAGAACAGGAGTTTAGGATTTGGGGCATTTTCAGCCCAAACTGGGTCCTTGTGTGTGCATCTATTCATTCAAAAAATATACCAATATGTGTCTGGCACTGGACACCCAGCTGTGAAAAGAGACATGAATGCCATTTACATTCTACAAACATACAAAAAAAAAGAAATAGGCAAAAACAGGTTTAAAAGAAAGAGATAAGTTTAGATAGCGATGAATATTCTGAAGATAACAAAATAATGGGAGAAATTATAGGGAGGGGGGCACACACTACTTTGGGCAAGGGGTCCAGAAAGGCCCCTCTGCAGAGAGGACATGCAAAGTTGAGACACAAAGGAGCCAGCTGGGTAAGAGCATGGAATAAATGTTCCAGGGGCAAAGGCCCTAAGCTCAGAACTCGCGTGGTATGCTCTGTGTTTGAGGAGCAGTTAGGAGAGCAGAGTGGCTGGAGTGTATTCATCATAAAGATTAGCGTGAGTAGAGGTTGAAAAGGTGAGTGGGAGCCAGCATGTGCAGTGCTTCACCAGCCATAAGACAACTGGACTTTATCCCAGGAACACTGGGAAGTCATTTTGATTGAGATTTTCAAAGATCACTGTGGCTAGTGCACGGAGAAAAAAATATATCAGGGAGAGTTGCAGAGAAAGCAAGAGAAGAAGAGATGCTCTCAATCATCCAGGCAAAATAAAAAATTGGTGGTTGTGGAGATAGAGGGTCTTCAGTGAGGTGAGTTTTGCATCTGGATCACTATCAGGGAAGGCTTTTTCAAAGGTTTTTAACTCCTCTTGGGCTTTTTATCAATACAGCACATAGACAGGAAAGTAAAACCAGGACTTCACATTTTAGTAACCACCCAACAAGTTTTGGTCTATGTCTCTGGCCAAGGGATATCTCCAATTAGGAGACTTCCTTTGGAAGTCATCTCCCAGGGCTGGGTTGTGGAAGGAGGTAGAAGAAAAATGAGAAAACAGTGAGCCAGACCAGTTTAAATTAGCAAAATGGTCTATTGTTTATCCATATCTCTTTCACACAAGCTCATTCTGGACTGCATACCATTTAAATTTTTATAGTGTAATAATGTTAACAGATATTTTAGGCTTGTGTGGCTAAGCTCTCCTTATAACAATATTTATAAACAATCCATTACTTTTACACAACTGACAAAAATAGAAGCCCAACTTTATGGGATAAATTTGTGCTACAGGGAATTGTTTTTAAATTGCAGATGATGTGCAGTTGCAATTCATTGCTCATATTTTCATTCAGAGTCTTCTTGCTGGGTTTATAAATATTGTACTTAATTTATAAGAATTCCCCAAGATATTATGAAGATCAAACTGGTATCAACTACAAAGTTCCCAGGAACTCTGATGGTGGTGAATTTCCCAGAGCCTGGGCCCAAATCCACAATGATGGAGGGCAAACTTTGATATTGGTCTGAAAACCAAACTTTCTAGCAATTCAGGCTGAAATGAGGTTTTATATTCTAGATTGGGACAAGGAGACCTCTGGCTGGAAGCCCCCTAAGCACAAGGAACATTTCTGCTATTCACAGTCGAATCCTCCGGGCCTAGCACAGTGCCTGATCCAGAGGGAACACACAATCAATACTTATCTAGAGTATGGTTAGTGAAATGTGAACAGTTAGTCCTGGTCCAAGTGAAAGTTGCTTGTGTGAAGCAAGAAGGATGAAGTGATTCTTGGAGCCACATAGCTGGTAACTGCAAATGAGGTACCCATCCAGGGAACAGACAAGCCAATATGCACTGAAGATGTGACAACCAGCTGTTGGATCTCTTTGCATGAACTGGTTTTCCATTGAGTAACCCATTATATCCAATCCTCTCTAGATTGGATGCTTATAGCTACGTAGCCAGGGGGAGTGTAAATGAGCTCATAGGTAGCAATGTCCATACAGAACACAGAGAAAGTGCACATACCCACAAAAATCTCCATCCTGTCCCATTCACATCTGTAGATGCAGATATGAGATAGTCTCAGCTTATCAGCTGAGCAGTTTTTGCACTGGAAAAGACTGCCATTTGTTTTCCAATATATAGTACAGTTTTCCAAGTTATAAAACAGAAGACTATTTTCTAATAAATGGATCTTTTTGTTTATATTAAAGACATACATCAGATTCTGGGTAGGTATTATGGCTTTCCCACTTGAAAATGTTAATTTTGACATTGGGAATTCTTTAAGTTCACTTAGCCTTCCTACAAGATTTTACACTCACCTGTTTCTTCTCTCATCTTCCCAAGACAGAGTGAAACTGTGCATCAAGGAATATGGGAATGTAATTGATTCACAGACTCAACCAAACTCTGACTTATAGCAGAATATAATCTTTTTAATTAAAAAACATTTTTTTACATTTATTTATTTTTTAGAGACAGAGAGAGACAGAGCACAAGTGGGGGAGGGGCAGAGAGAGAAGGACACACAGAATCTGAAGCAGGTCCCAGGCTCTGAGCTGTCAGCACAGAGTCCGATGTGGGGCTCAAATCCACAAACCGTGAGATCATGACCTGAGCCGAAGTCGGACGCCTAACTGACTGAGCCACCCAGGCAGAATATAATCCTAAGATATACTCTTTGTGAAATTATTGTAATTGCTAGATTTATAGAAAATAAATACAGTGGAAGAAAAATCATTTTGTAGAACTCCATGAATATGTGAAAATATTAAGGAGACTACATTAAAATATTATACTTAGGGCACATTTTAAATGCCACATTTCTGGGGCATCTGGGTGGCTCAGTCGATTGAGTGGCTGACTTTGGCTGAGGTCATGATCTCATGGTTTGCGAGTCTGAGCCCTGTGTCAGGCTTGCTGCTGTCAGTGCAGAGCCCGCTTTGGATCTTCTGTCCCCATCTCTCTCTGTCCCTCCCTCGCTCACACTTTCTCAAAAATAAAATAAACATTTATTTATAAATGAATAAATAAATAAATATCTGTCACATTTCTGTGTGTGGAAAAGCCAAGTTCATTATCTGAACACACATGGAGTCAACTAAAATTCTAATGTAGACTCTACCATTTTCTGCATAAAAGCATAGCTGTTTTGACTCATTCAAGCGGGATAAAAATATCTTCATTTTTCTTATTTCAATTATAATAATAATTATAAAACCAACACTTTATTATTTTTAGAGCTTAATAATTTTGGAAACAATTTCACATTGTTACCTCATTTTATTCCTACACAAACCTTGCAAGGGAGGCTTTCCTTCCACTCCTTAAAGGGGAAAGAGGCCAAGTAATTCACTCACAGCCAAACTGAATGTTTATCCCAGATAGAGCTAACACTCATATCCCTGGACTCCCTTGTCAATTTTACCTAATAAATTCTGATGTTTAAATAAATCTATGGCTTTGTACATGCATTGAAGATACATAATTTCTGAATTGTTTATATAAATTAATCTGTTTATTAGTTTATACAAACTATACAAACTAATCTGAAAAGAATTCTGTATTTTAGAAAACAAAGCAACAAAAACAAGGCAAAAGTAAGCTACTAATGAATTAAGATTTGATTTGAGACTATTAAAAGTTACTTGCATAATCTTGAGAAAAATCTTAGCTGAATTGCCTTGAATGATAATGAATGTTTAGTCATAGGTTGTATGTGTGTGTGTTGGGGGGTACTTATTACTTACATTCAGTTTTTCAAGGAGGAACTGAACATCATCCCAGAAAAATAAATATGAAACAGATTACTGCTAATTATATGGTTCATATATCACTCTTTTCTCTACTGCTGAATGATTATGCTACTGTTTCTAAATAGGTTTTTCCTCATTATTAAGTATTCCTTTCCACATAAATCCAAGAGTGCAAGTGACAAAGCGAAGAGAAATGAAATGGTTTTTTGAAACATAGAGTTGTTTCTTTAATATCCTGCCCCTTAGGTTAGAACCATGGGGAGAAGAAAAATGGCCATTTAAAGGAGTTGGGAAAATATCTCTGGAAGAGTGGCTGGAGAAATTAAGAAGTAGCATGGAAACTACCTGAACTGGAAACAGAAAACATTCCTTCTTTCTTTCCTTCATTCAGCAAGATCCCATTCAATACCCTGTATGCACTAGATGCTAGAATGCAAGGATATGTAAGTCATGGTCCTTGCCTGGGTATGTCACAATTTAGTAAGGGAAGGCTAAATCAAGCAGCAGTACAGAAAAGAAGTAGTGTGCCATTACCTAAATCAAGCAATCTCTCTCTCAAAGACATGTATATGAATGTACACATCTTTATATCTCATGAGCATCAATACCATTGCTGAGAAGGGGATACTGAGTGAAAAACAGGTTTGGATGTGGGGGCATGGAGGTAGTGCATAAACTCAGTTTTGGAAATGTTAAGTTTCAGCTCCCCATGAGAAGATGCCTTGTGGGTAGTTAAATTAGTCTGGAACTCAGGGGAGCAGTATGGGCCAGAGATACAAAGTAAATGTGGCCAGGACATAGACGGCATTTAAATCTATGGGATTGGAAGAGAGCACTTTGAGAAAGAGTATAGGTGCAGAGCCACCTATGGGTAGCTGAACTTCAGAGGTTAGTTAAGAATGCAGACTCTGAGGTCAGACTATACATATTCATATTCCTATTGTCTCTTTTACCAGCTCTGTGATCTTGGGTAAGCTATTTACCTCTCTGTGCCTCAGTTTGTTCAACTGTAAAATGGAAAAATGATAGCAATATCTAGCTATGGAATCACACTAAATGGCATAATAAAGATAAGATGTATGTAAAAACATGTTAGTTGTCATGATCTCCAAGATGGGCCATGCCATACTGGTAGTGTTGGGAGGAACATAGCTTTCCTACTCATCCAAGTTACAACCTGTGAATATGACCAATAAGGAACCAGTATCTGAAGAGAATTTTCTAGTCTTTGACTACAAGGCTGAAGAAACCCTGAGAATCAAGCCTCAATTCCTGTCTCCTGTCCCTCCATGGTCCCCAGGTCTCTTATATGTTAAGGACATTCATTCATTAAGATTCAACAGACATTCACTGACTACTATATATCAGGTACTCTGCTAGGTGCTGAATATACAAGATAGCTAGAATTTATAGTATAGAGTAGGGGACAAATATTAAACAACAAATAAATATGGGATTTAAAATTATGAGAAGTAGCCAAAAGGAAAAAATATATAATGCCATAAGAGAGAAGAATTGGGGGTACCTGCCTTAGATTTCCTGGTTAACCTCTGAAGGTATGGCATCTAACCTGAGATCCAAAAGATGAGAAGGTGCTAGCTGTGGGAGAAATCAAGTGAAGAGCATTCCAGACAGAGGGAATAGAAAGTATGAAGACCCGGAGATTGTACTAGAAACTAAAAGGCTCAGGTGACTGGAAATTGTTAAGTTTGAGGTAGGCAGAGTTACCTGAGATGGAGTTGGAGAAAATGGCTGTGGACAGACCATGCCAGGCCAAGTTCAATGTGGTAAGGAGTTTAGATTTTATTCTGTAAGGTCAGTGAGAAGTCACCAATGGGTTAAAAGCAGGAAGGGAACATGAAGCTTGTTTTAGAAAGTATACTCTAAATAGCCTATGGAAAATGTTCCAGAGGGAACCCAGGACTTGGAAGTTCAATAGGAAAGTTATTCCAGCAAGCCAGGTAAGACAAGATGATGGCTGAAACCAGGAGGTAGATGTAGTAAGGAAAAATGGGACAGACTTGAGATCAATTTGGAGGCAGATTTGAAAGTATTTGGGATTGGTCAAATGAGGAGAGAGAGAAAAAAAAAATCCAGTGTCCAAATTAATGTGCACGTTGTTTCACCTGGAAAACTGTATGGATGGTAGTACCACACAATGAGTTAGAGAATAATCAGGGGAAAGATGGCTGTTTGCTTTAGGATATGCTATATTTGAGAACCTGGGAGATATATACATACAAGTGTGAAGTAGGCAAATGGGTATGGGAGTTGGCCTCAGGGCTAGTGGGGCTTATTAATTTGAGAATTACAGACACATCATTAATATTTAAAAGCAGAGAACTTGATGTGGTCACCTTAGGAAGTAGCAAAGACTAGGCACTAGGGTGCAACAACATTTAGAAGGTTTGGAAGAAGAGAAAGCAACCATCAAAGGAGACTAAGGAGGAACCACCAGAGAGGTAGATGGGAAATAACAAAGGAGACAAAACAGAAGCTGCGAGGAATGGGTGTTTCTAGAAGGATGAAGGGATGAGCTGTGTCAAGTACGGAGCAGCTCAGGGAACCCTTTCCACAGCTAGTCCGGGCTGATGCTTAAAGTTAGTGCCATTTGTCCCATCTCTGCTGCTGCAGCTGTCTCTTAGGGCTTGCTGACACTGCCCTTGGCCCTGGCTTTGAAGCTGATGCAGAGCTGAGATGGAACTGCTTCCAGTAGTGTTCAGCTTGTTCCCTGAAGC
Organism: Prionailurus bengalensis; assembly: GCF_016509475.1. NCBI lineage: Eukaryota > Metazoa > Chordata > Mammalia > Carnivora > Felidae > Prionailurus > Prionailurus bengalensis. Next base: position 121,440,665 of record NC_057358.1, on the reverse strand, counting down.
TAGGACCTTCCATGAGGAGTCAGAGCTGATTTCAAGGAGGACTCATGGGTACCAAGCTATGTCTCTCCCAAGTGCCACTCCCTGCCACATGCAAACCAGCAGCAAAGAATGAAGCCCACACATGAGTCCCTTTGCCCATGCTGGGGAGAGACAGGAGTGCCCTCAGAGCACTTTGTCAAGGGGGCAGAAGTGGCTCGAGTCTCTGCTCTGCACCTGGAGTTCCCTGTCTCTGGCTGTATGTTCTCCAACTTTTCCCAAGAATTCTCAGGCAAAAGCTGCTGGCAACCTCCCAGAATTTCTGAGATGGGCATGCAAATCAACCTCCCCTCTACCTCCAGGTCTCCTCACAAACACATATGCTAATTTCAAAGAAAAAGATCATTGCAATTTGAGCTTCATTTTACATCTATGATATAGGTCTGAATGAGATCATGATCTTGTACACAGTCACACGTGGATAATATGTTTGTGTGTATGTACATAAAGACAATATACCAGAAAGCACATGTGCCACAGAAACCTTATTCTGGGAAATTTTTATCAATCTATTTTCACCTCAGATACATTTTCAGTGACTAGGTTATACTAAAACAGGACGGTAGCAATTCTTTAAAAAGTAGCAAAAGAAGGGAAAGCAGTTTAAAAGGATTTGGTTAATCCCTTGTTATCAAACATTTATTTTATGTGTATTCATCACTAGCTTTGTGCTGGGAAAGGGTCATTTCTGTTACAATAAGGCAACTAACTCCGATGTACCTTGGACTACACAAAAAAAGAAGACAGTTATAATAACTGTATATGCAATTTGAGTAGAATTATAAAACAACAAATAAGTGCATGACATGTAACCTTTCTTAATACATAAAAAAAATAGAGTAAACACATGGCGTAATGATTAAAAGTCCTAGCTTTGGAATTCCCAAGCTTTGGAATTCAAGGTTCAAGGGCCAGATGTGCTACTTAGTAACTGATGACCTTGAGCAAAATATTTCATCTCTATAAGTCTCCATTCTTTCATCTGTGAAATGTGAATTACAGCACTTCAGATTTCTTCTGAGGACTATGAGTTTTAATACATGCAAAGTATTTAGCTAGTTCCTTGTGCACTAAAAATGCTCTTTAAATGGTAAAGAAGGTATGTGATTTATCAAGGCATATGAAAACATTTTCAAAAGTTAAAGCTTTGATCAAAGAATAAAAAGGATTGCTTTCTTCAACCTGGTTTGCAAATTTTGGCCATGAAAATATAGTGATGGAACATTAGTAATGAAGAGGTATTTGCTTGGAGGGACTAGGAAAGGCAGCTGCATGTGAAAATTGAACAGTGTTCCTCTCCAAGGATATTACAGAGTGAAGGTCTGGCTCAAGGGAGCCTGCCTCTCTCACTTTCAAGCTCATTGGATTCTGGTTTCATCTAAGAGATAAAAAATAAGAAAGTAAGATTGGGGTTATGTTTGTGCTAAATAGGAAGAAGGAACAGGTGGAATGGGGGAATGAAAATGGAGGTCTATTTGGAAATAGTCCTCCCATTGGTCTAGGTTTATCTGTAGCAACCCCAAGAAGTCTTGGGGCCCTAAAAGAGGATATCAAAGTTAAAAAGGCCTGTCCATCATCCTTAGGCCAACTGAGCTCAAAAGATGACACAAATCCATTTTTTAAATTTGAAAGAAATGGTCTTAAGAGAGCTGGAGCTTAGGAACAGAAGACTAATGAAAACCTAGGCATAGATACTTCCCAAAAGTATCTAGAAGTATCCTTGGTTTGTCTTGAAAGGTAACCATTGGCCAACAGACAACTGGGTACTACTGTGCAGTAGAAAGAACGCATGGGAAGGTCCTCCCACAGCTCACTGCACACTTGGGTAAGTCACTTCACTCCTCTGACTCTCAGTTTCTCACTGACCACAAAGAGATAACATGGCCCCTGAGCTGCAAATGTCTAAGGCTGTTTTGAGGCTCAAATTGGAATAACATGTAAAAGCGTGTTGAAAATTGCCCGGTCCCAGCCTGGTCTCTGAGTGGACCTTAGATTTGCTAACTGGCCTTTCCTTTCTGCCTTAAGTTTCCTCACCTACAGAAGGAGGGGCTGGAATAATTCACTTGGTTCCAAACTTATTCAGTGGAAGTATACCTTGGAAATCATGGTGTTCTCTGCAGGTGACCATGAATCTCATCCTGTGAACTATAATTTAACACTCACTCACTTATCCATTTATGTATTCCACAAACCATTATTGAGAACCTACAAAGTGTTGGGAGGACAGCTGTGAATAAAACAGACTGAATCTCTGCTCCCATGAATTCTACTGGGGAGAGAAACTTTGAATAAATAGGTATATAATATTTCTGATGGTATGCCTTGAAGAAAAATAAGGTTAAGAAAATAAAAAGTAATGGTTGGAAGATTTTATTTTAGATAGAGTGGTATGAATAGGCTTTTTGATAAGGTGACATCTGAGCAGACACCCAAAGAAAGTGTATAAGAATGTGGTTTCATTATCCAGGGACAGAACATTCCAGGCAGCAGAGTCAAAGGCAAAAGGCCTGAGGCATAATATGCTTCACATTTTCATTTATTGAGCACAAAGGGTCAAATCAGGGTAGTTACTTGCACCTGTTCTGTATCCCCTTAGGCAAATAGCAGGGTGTCACTTTCTCATAACTATATTGGTAGAAAAACAAAGAAAACTCTTAAAATGCTGCAGCCAAAAAATATTAATTTCAGCTAGGAATTGAGATAAGCCTCTTGGAGAAAAAAATACAGTGGTTCAGACCTGAAGACACATATAGATTGAAAGTGAAGAAATGAAAAAAGATATTCCATGCAAATAGAAATGAAAAAAAAGGCAGAGTAGCAATACTCATAAAAATGTAGACTTAAAAAAATACTTTGACGAGGAGTTACTACGAAGATGGCAGCATAGGAGGACGCTGGGCTCACCGTGCATCCTGCTGATCACTTAGATTCCACTTACAACTGCCTAAATAACCCAGAAAACCACCAGAGGATTAGCAGAATGGAGTCTCTGGAGCCAAGCGCAGATGAGAGGCCCACGGAAGAGGGTAGGAAGGGCAGAGAGGCGGTGTGCGCTCCACGGCCTGGCGGGAGGGAGCCGGGGCGGAGGGGCGGCCTGCCGGCCAAGCAGAGCCCCCGAGTCTGGGTGGCAAAGTGGAGGGGCCGGACGGAGTGTGTTCTGACAGCAAGCGGGACTTGACATCTGAAAGGTTATAAGTTAACAGCTCTGCTGGGAGAGTGGGAGGGCTGGAGGACAACGGGAGGAGAGTTGTTGAGCCCCAGACGACAGAGCTCAGCTTGGCAGGGAACAAAGGCGCTCGCCAGCGCCATCTCCTTCACCCATCCCCCAGCCAAAATCCCAAAGGGAACCAGTTTCTGCCAGGGAACTTGCTTGCTCCTTGCAAACACCCAACGCTGTGCTTCTGTGGAGCCACCCCTCCAGCAGGGGGTCTGACTCCCTCCCGCTGCCACAGGGCCCCTGCTGAAGTGGATCACATAAGGAGAAGTGAGCTAAGCCTGCCCCTCCTGCCCCCGTGCACCTTGCCTACCCACCCCAGCTAATACGCCAGATCCCCAGCACCACAAGCCTGGCAGTGTGCAAGTAGCCCAGACAGGCCACTCCACCCCACAGTGAATCCCGCCCCTAAGAGAAGGGAAGAGTAGGCACACACCAGTCTGACTGCGGCCCCAGCGGTGGGCTAGGGGCAGACATCAGGGCTGACTGCGGCCCCCCCCCCCACCAACTCCAGTTACACACCACAGCACAGGGGAAGTGCCCTGCAGGTCCCCACCACTCCAGGGACTATCCAAAATGACCAAACAGAAGAATTCCCCTCAAAAGAATCTCCAGGAAATAACAACAGCTAATGAACTGATCAAAAAGGATTTAAATAATATAACAGAAAGTGAATTTAGAAAAATAGTCATAAAATTAATCGCTGGGCTTGAAAACAGTATAGAGGACAGCAGAGAATCTCTTGCTACAGAGATCAAGGGACTAAGGAACAGTCACGAGGAGCTGAAAACCGCTTTAACGAGATGCAGAATAAAATGGAAACGACCACGGCTTGGACTGAAGAGGCAGAGGAGAGAATAGGTGAACTAGAAGATAAAATTATGGAAAAAGAGGAAGATGAGAAAAAGAGAGATAAAAAAATCCAGGAGTATGAAGGGAAAATTAGAGAACTAAGTGATACACTAAAAAAAATAATATACACATTATTGGTATCCCAGAGGAGGAAGAGAGAGGGAAAGGTGCTGAAGGTGTACTTGAAGAAATAGCTGAGAACTTCCCTGAACTGGGGAAGGAAAAAGCATTGAAATCCAAGAGGCATAGAGAACTCCCTTCAGACGTAACTTGAATCGATCTTCTGCCTGACATATCATAGTGAAACTGGCAAAATACAAGGATAAAGAGAAAATTCTGAAAACAGCTAGAGATAAACGTGCTCTAACATATAAAGGGAGACCTATAAGACTCATGACTGATCTCTCTACTGAAATTTGGCAGGCCAGAAAGGAATGGCAGGAGATCTTCAATGTGATGAACAGAAAAAATATGCAGCCGAGAATCCTTTCTCCAGCAAGTCTGTCATTTAGAATAGAAGGAGAGATAAAGGTCTTCACAAACAAACAAAAACTGAAGGAATTCATCACCACTAAACCAGCCCTACAAGAGATCCTACGGGGAATCTTGTGAGACAAAGTACCAGCGACATCACTACAAGCATGAAACCTACGGACATCACAATGACTCTAAACCCACATCTTTCTATAATAACACTGAATGTAAATGAACTAAATGCACCAACCAAAAGACATAGGGTATCAGAATGGATAAAAAAACAAGACCCATCTATTTGCTGTCTACAAGAGACTCATTTTAGACCTGAGGACACCTTTAGATTGCGAGTGAGGGGATGGAGAACTATTTATCATGCGACTGGAAGCCAAAAGAAAGCTGGAGTAGCCATACTTATATCAGACAAACTAGACTTTAAATTAAAGACTTTAAATTAAATTAACAAGAGATGAAGAGGGCATTCTATAATAATTACAGGGTCTATCCATCAGGAAGAGCTAACAGTTATAAATGTCTATGCGCCGAATACGGGAGCACCCAAATATATAAAACAATTACTCATAAACATAAGCAACCTTATTGATAATAATGTGGTAATTGCAGGGGACTTTAACACTCCACTTACAGAAATGGATAGATCATCTAGACACACGGTCAATAAAGAAACAAGGGCCCTGAATGATACATTGGATCAGAGGGACTTGACAGATATATTTAGAACTCTGCATCTCAAAGCAACAGAATATAGTTTCTTCTCGAGTGCACATGGAACATTCTCCAAAACAGATCATATACTGGGTCACAAAAGAGCCCTTCATAAGTATACAAGAATTGAAATCATACCATGCATACTTTCAGACCACAATGCTATGAAGCTTGAAATCAACCACAGGAAAAAGTCTGGAAAACCTACAAAAGCATGGAGGTTAAAGAACACCCTACTAAAGAATGAGTAGGTCAACCAGGCAATTAGAGAAGAAATTTAAAAATATATGGAAACAAACAAAAATGAAAATACAACAATCCAAATGCTTTGGGATGCAGCGAAGGCAGTCCTGAGAGGAAAATACATTGCAATCCAGGCCTATCTCAAGTAACAAGAAAAATCCCAAATACAAAATCTAACAGCACACCTAAAGGAAATAGAAGCAGAACAGCAAAGGCAGCCTAAACCCAGCAGAAGAAGAGAAATAATAAAGATCAGAGCAGAAATAAACAATATAGAATCTAAAAAAACTGTAGAGCAGATCAACGAAACCAAGAGTTGGTTTTTTGAAAAAATAAACAAAATTGACAAACCTCTAGCCAGGCTTCTCAAAAAGAAAAGGGAGATGACCCAAATAGATAAAATCATGAATGAAAATGGAATTATTACAACCAATCCCTCAGAGATACAAACAATTATCAGGGAATACTATGAAAAATTATACGCCAACAAATTGGACAACCTGGAAGAAATGGACAAATTCCTAAACACCCACACTCTTCCAAAACTCAATCAGGAGGAAATAGAAAGCTTGAACAGACCCATAACCAGCGAAGAAATTGAATCGGTTATCAAAAATCTCTCAACAAATAAGAGTCCAGGACCAGATGGCTTCCCAGGGGAGTTCTACCAGACGTTTAAAGCAGAGACAATACCTATCCTTCTCAAGCTATTCCAAGAAATAGAAAGGGAAGGAAAACTTCCAGATTCATTCTATGAAGCCAGTATTACTTTGATTCCTAAACCAGACAGAGACCCAGTAAAAAAAGAGAACTACAGGCCAATATCCCTGATGAATATGGATGCAAAAATTCTCAATAAGATACTAGCAAATCGAATTCAACAGCATATAAAAAGAATTATTCACCATGATCAAGTGGGATTCATTCCTGGGATGCAGGGCTGGTTCAACATTCGCAAATCAATCAACGTGATACATCACATTAATAAAAGAGAAGAACCATATGATCCTGTCAATCGATGCAGAAAAGGCCTTTGACAAAATTCAGCACCCTTTCTTAATAAAAACCCTCGAGAAAGTCGGGATAGAAGGAACATACTTAAAGATCATAAAAGCCATTTATGAAAAGCCCACAGCTAACATCATCCTCAATGGGGAAAAACTGAGAACTTTTTCCCTGAGATCAGGAACATGACAGGGATGCCCACTCTCACCGCTGTTGTTTAACATAGTGTTGGAAGTTCTAGCTTCAGCAATCAGACAATAAAAGGAAATCAAAGCATCAAAATTGGCAAAGATGAAGTCAAGCTTTCACTTTTTGCAGATGACATGATATTATACATGGAAAATCCGACAGACTCCACCAAAAGTCTGCTAGAACTGATACATGAATTCAGCAAAGTTGCAGGATACAAAATCAATGTACAGAAATCAGTTGCATTCTTATACACTAACAATGACGCAACAGAAAGACAAATAAAGAAACTGATCCCATTCACAATTGCACCAAGAAGCATAAAATACCTAGGAATAAATCTAACCAAAGATGTAAAAGATCTGTATGCTGAAAACTATAGAAAGCTTATGAAGGTAGTTGAAGAAGATATAAAGAAATGGAAAGACATTCCCTGCTCATGGATTGGAAGAATAAATATTGTCAAAATGTCAATACTACCCAAAGCTATCTACACATTCAATGCAATCCCAATCAAAATTGCACCAGCATTCTTCTCGAAGCTAGAACATGCAATCCTAAAATTCATATGGAACCACAAAAGGCCCCGAATAGCCAAAGTAATTTTGAAGAAGACCAAAGCAGGAGGCATCACAATCCCAGACTTCAGCCTCTACTACAAAGCTGTCATCATCAAGACAGCATGGTATTGGCACAAAAACAGACACATAGACCAACGGAATAGAATAGAAACCCCAGGACTAGACCCACAAACGTATGGCCAACTAATCTTTGACAAAGCAGGAAAGAACATCCAATGGAAAAAAGACAGTCTCTTTAACAAATGGTGCTGGGAGAACTGGACAGCAACATGCAGAAGGTTGAAACTAGACCACTTTCTCACACCATTCACAAAAATAAACTCAAAATGGATAAAGGACCTGAATGTGAGACTAGAAACCATCCAAACCCTAGAGGAGAAAGCAGGAAAAGACCTCTCTGACCCTAGCCATAGCAATCTCTTACTCGACACATCCCCAAACGCAAGGGAGTTAAAAGCAAAAATGAATTACTGGGACCTTATGAAGATAAAAAGCTTCTGCACAGCAAAGGAAACAACCAACAGAACTAAAAGGCAACCAACGGAATAGGAAAAGATATTTGCAAATGACATATCAGACAAAGGGCTAGTATCCAAAATCTATAAAGAGCTCACCAAATTCCGCACCCAAAAAACAAATAACCCAGTGAAGAAATGGGCAGAAAACATGAATAGACACTTCTCTAAAGGAGACATCCGGATGGCCAACAGGCACATGAAAAGATGCTCAACGTTGCTCCTCATCAGGGAAATACAAATCAAAACCACACTCAGATATCACCTCATGCCAGTCAGAGTGGCCAAAATGAACAAATCAGGAGACTATAGATGCTGGAGAGGATGTGGAGAAACGGGAACCCTCTTGCACTGTTGGTGGGATTGCAAATTGGTGCAGCCACTCTGGAAAACAGTGTGGAGGTTCCTCAGAAAGTTAAAAATAGACCTACCCTATGACCCAGCAATAGCACTGCTAGGAATTTATCCAAGGGATACAGGAGTACTGATGCATAGGGGCACTTGTACCCCAATGTTTATAGCAGCACTCTCAACAATAGCCAAATTGTGGAAAGAGCCTAAATGTCCATCAACTGATGAATGGATAAAGAAATTGTGGTTTATATACACAATGGAGTACTACATGGCAATGAGAAAGAACGAAATATGGCCCTTTGTAGCAATGTGGATGAAACTGGAGAGTGTGATGCTAAGTGAAATAAGCCATACAGAGAAAGACAGATACTGTATGTTTTCATTCTTATGTGGATCCTGAGAAACTTAACAGAAACCCATGGGGGAGGGGAAGGAAAAAAAAAACAGGTTAGAGTGGGAGAGAGCCAAAGCATAAGAGACTCTTAAAAACTGAGAACAAACTGAGGGTTGATGGGGCATGGGAGGGACGGGAGTGTGGGTGATGGGTATTGAGGAGGGCACCTTTTGGGATGAGCATTGGGTGTTGTATGGAAACCAATTTGACAATAAATTTCATGTATTGAAAAAAAACAATGTGGGTAGAAAATTAAAAATACATGTATATGCTAAAAAATACTGTGACAAGATACAAAGAAGGGAATTACAAAATGACCAAGTGATCAGTCCAACAAGAGGATATAACAACTGTAAATATCTAAGCACCCAACATAGAGCACGTAAATACATAAAACAAATATTAACAGACATAAAGGTAAGAACTGAAAGTATTACATTAAAGTTAGGAGACTTTAACATCCTACTTACATCAGTGAATAGATCATCCACAGAGGAAAATCAATAAACAGTGGCTTTTAATGACACATTACAACAGATGGACTTGAGATATATACAGAACATTCTGTCCAAAATTGGCAGGACACATTTTTTTCAACTGCACATTGAAGATTTTCCAGGATAGATCATGTTAGACCACAAAACAAGTCTCAATAAATTAAGAAGACTGAAATCATACTAATTATGTTTTCTAACCAAAATGGCATTAGACTAGAACTCAATTACAAGGAAAAAAAACTAGAAAAAAACCCCACAACCACATGGAGGCTAAACAACATACTTCTAAACAACCAATGGATAAATGAAGAAATCTAAAAGGAAATAAAAAATACATGCAGACAAAAGTAAATGGAAACAAAGTTGTCCCAAATCTTTGGGACAGAGCAAAAGAGTTCTAAAAGGGAATTTATAGTGATACAGCTTACCTCAAGAAGCAAGAATAATCTCAAACAATTTAACCTCACACACAAAGAAACCAGAAAAAGAAAATAAGTAAATCCCAACGTTAGTAGAAGGAAAGTAATAATAAAGGTCAGAGTAGAAATAAATGAAATGGAGACCAAAAACAAACAAACAAACAAACAAAAAACCAATAGAAAAGATCAAACAAAGAACTGGTTCTTTGAAAAGATAAACAAAATTGAGAAACCTTTAGCCAGACTCATCAAGACAAAAAGAGAGGATTCAAGTAAATAAACTGGAAATTAAAGAGAGGTGACAATGAATACCACAGGAATACAAAGGATTATGAAACTACTATGAAAAATATATGCCAAAAATCAGACAACCTAGAAGAAATGAATAATTTCCTATAAACATTCAATATTCTAAAACTAAATTAGGAAATCACAGAAAATCTGAACAGAATGATTACTGTTATGAAATTCAATTGGTAATCAAAAAACTCCCAAGAAGTAAAACTCCAAGACCAGACGGTATCAAAGGTAAATTCTACCAAATATTTAAAGAACAGTTAATAACTATTCTCAAACTATTCCAAAATATTGAAGAGGAAGGAAAACTTTAAAACTCATTCTATGAAACCAACATTACTCTAATACCAAAACCAGAAAAAGACACTAGAAAAAAAGAAAACTATACTACACATCTCTGATGAACACAGATGCAAAAACATCCAACAAAATATTAGCAAAGTGAATTCCACAATACATTAAGAGGATCATTCACCATGATCATGTGGGATTTATTCCTGGGATACAAAGATGGTTTAATATCCACGAATCAATGAATGTGATATATCAAATTAGCAAAATGAAGGACAAAACCATAGGATTATCTCATTACATGCCGAAAAAGAATCTGACAAAATTCAATATTAATTCATGATAAAAACTCTCAACAAAGTGGGTTTAGAGGGACCAAACCTCAACATATAATGGCCATATAAACCCACAGCTAATATCATATTTAATGGTGAAAAGCTTAGAGGTTTTCCTATAAGATCAGAAACAAAACAAGGATGTCCTCTCTCAAGACTGTTATTCAACATAAAACTGGAAGTTCTAGCCATAGCAATCAGGCAGGAAAAAGAGATAAAAGGCATCCATATTAGAAATGAAGAAGTAAATTGTCACTATTTGTAGATGGATGACATGACACTATACGTAGAAAACCCTAAAGACTCCACCAAAAAAACAAAAACAAAAACTGTTAGAACTAATAAATTAATTCAGTAAAGGTGCAGGATATAATATTAATATACAGAAATCTGTTATATTTCTATATACTAACAATGAAGTAGCAGAAAGAAAAATTAAGAAAACAATATCTCATTTGCAATGGGCACCAAAAAGAGTAAAATAGCTAGGAATAAATTTAACCAAGGAGGTAAAAGACTTACACACTGAAAACTGTAAGATATTGATAAAAGAAATTGAAGATGATACACCATGGTTATGGATTGGAAGAATTATTACTGTTAAAATGTCCATACTACCAAAAGCAATCTACAGATTCAATGTAATCCCTATCAAAATACCAATAGTATTTTTCACAGAACTAGAACAGAATCATAACATTTGAATGGAACCACAAAAGACCCCAACTAGCCAAAGCAATCTTGAGAAAGAACAACAAAGCTAGAGGCATCACAGTCCCAGATTTCAAGGTATGCCACAAAACTGTGGTGGTGCAAGGTGCCTGGGTGGCTCAGTCAGTTAAGCGTACAACTCTTGGTTTCAGCTCAGGTTGTGATCTCATGGTTTTCATGAGTTTGAGCTCTGCATTAGGTTCTGTGCTAACAGTGTGGAGCCTTCTTGGGATTCTCTCTTTCCCTCTCTGCCCCACCCCCACTCACTTGCTCTTTCTCAAATAAATAAACTTCTAAAACATTATAGAAAAAAAAACAGTATGGTGCTGATGCAAAAATAGACACATGAATCAATGGAACACAACAGAGGGCCCAGAAAGAAACCCATATTTATATGGTCAGTTAATCTATGACAAAGGAGGCAAAAATATACAATGGGGAAAAAACAGTCTCTTTAATGAATGGTGCTGGGAAAACTGGACAGCCACTGCAAAAGAATGAAACTGAACCACTTTCTTACACCATACACAAACATAAACTCAAAATGGATTAAAGACCTAAATGTGAAACTTAAAACCATAAAACTCCTAAAAGAAAACACAGGCAGTAATTGCTTGGACATCAACCTTAGAATATTTTTCTAGATATGTCTCCCCAGATAAGGGGAACAAAAGCAAAAATAAACTACTGGGAATACACCAAAAGAAAAAGCTTTTGCATAGTGAAGGAAACCATCAACAAAATGAAAGGTCAACCCGCTGAATGGGAGATGTTTACAAATAATATATGCAATAAGGGGTTAAGATATTTCCACCACTGGTGGAAATATAAATTTGTGCAACCACTGTGGAAAACAGCCTTGTGGTTCATCAAACAATTAAAAATAGAAATACCTTACAATCCAGTAATTTTACTACCAGATATTTACCCAGAGAAAATGAAAACACTAATTCAAAAAGATATATACAGCCCTATATTTGTTGCAGCATTATTTATAACAGCCAAGTTATGGAAGCAACCCAAGTGTCCATCGATAGATGAATGGGTAAAGAAGGTGTAGGCTGTGTGTGTATGTGTTACCCTATATTATACCCTAGAGGATATGATGCTAAGTGAAATAAGTCAGACAGATAAAGACAAGTACCATATGATTTCATTTATATATGGAAACTGAAAAAACAAAACAGAAATAGAATCATAAATACAGAGGACAAATAGGTGGTTGCTGGGGGGGGGCGCAAAATAGGTAAAGGGGATTAGAAGGTACAAACTTAACAGTTATAAAATAAAGAAGTCATGAAGATGAAAAGTACAGCATAGGGAATATAGTCAATAATATTGTAATAACGCTATTGATGACAGATGGTAACTATATCTATGGTGAGCACAGAATAATGTATAGAATTGTCAAATCACTATGTTGTACACCTGAAGCTAATATAACATTGTATGTCAACTATAGTTCAATAAAAAAACATAGTGGTAGAGGTGGGAGCAGTTACATAGTCTACCACATGCTAGGAAGTATTTTAGGGCTTTTACATACATAATAGAATCTTCACCAAACCCTATGAAGCAGGCATTATTGTTATCCTAATTTATTGCAGACAAAAAGAACCAAAGCACGAAGAGGTAGGGTACCTTTTCTAAGATCACACAGAAGGAGTGGGACCTGCGTTCTCATCAAGACAACTGGACTTCAGAGCAGCTGCTCCCCAAGAGGAGAGCTGGGGCTAATGTGAATGTATTGTCTCATGGATTCAATTCCACTGTCGTTTTATTTTTTGGAAAAATGCTTAGTTACACATTGGAATCCAGGGTATAATGCATACAGTTCCCTGTAAACATCCTAAAATGAATGTAAGGCCAGTAGTAAAAACAAATTTGAAGTCTGGTTGTGCTACTCACATTACTGGGTACATTATTTAGTTCAGGAGCCCCCATTTCCTCATTTGTAAAATGAGGATTAGTAATACACACCTTCTAGGGTTGTTCTGAAACTGACAGACTTGTATTGCTCAAATGGCTTAATAAGCACTTCCTCTTCCTCCCAGAGTTACTGAATGCTTGGTGGACATTCTACTAACCCCTAACTGATGCTACAATTTCTTGGTGGATCTGGAATCTACTCTCTGAAACTCATGAAGAATTGCACATTTCTGGTGGGGTCAAGGGCTGGAGGTAATCACTAAGCAATTTCTGCTCCTCTCAGCAAGGCTGCCTTCTAGCCAGCTGTGGGTCATGGGGGAAATCACTTGTACTTTTCTAAGCTTCCACTTTCTCTGAAAAATGAGGCACACATCTCTAAGGAGATTTTTTTTCTTTTTTTCATTTTTATACTTTATTCCCACAGGGACACGTGAGAATTTTAAGTGTAGTTCAAAAAAGCTCCTCAGCTGATTCTGATGTAATTCTCTCTCTACAATTCATGCACATACACATTCTCACTGTCTCCTGGTGGAGAGAAACCTCTGCAGTACTGTGCATATTCCTAAATGGTCCCAATGTTTATTACCTGAGGATGATATTAGCATCAGTGACAGGAAATAGATGTGTGAAATGACCACTCACTCCTCTTCAGCAAACCTTTAAATGGGGTTGCTCATTCAGGCTCTAGTCTCACCTGCCTGTTTTTGCTAGATGATCTTATCCTTTCCCAATGGCTTTCAATGACACCTATCATCCAATGTCTCCCAGATTCTCATCTTTGGCCCAGACCTCTCTTCTGAGTTCCAGATCAGCATAGCCAATGATCAACATCATATGTGCCCTTGGCTGTCTCAGTGGCACATCAGTCTCAGTGTGCCTAAAACAGATTCACTTCTCTGGCAAAACTGCTTTCCTGAGTGTCCCTGGATTCAGGGAATGGCAAAACCACCCAGCTAGGTGCTTGAGTCCAAGAGTTGTCTTTGACTTATCCTTTTTTCTTACCCTACATATAATTATTCACCATGTCTTATTGATTCTACCTCTTAAAATGCTTTTGAATCTGTCCACTTCTCACCATCCCCACTGCTATCATTCTCCTTTGAGCCACCATCATCTATCTCCTCAATGATTACAACAGCTTCTTAGTTGGGCTCCTTTCAATTCCATTCTTGCCTTGTGTATTCTCACTAACATCAGAGAGATCTTTAAAAATGCACTGTTATCTTAGTGTGCCTGGGTGGCTTAATCAGTTAAGTGCGTGACTCTTGATTTCAGCTCAGGTCATGATCGTGTCAGGTTCATGGGTTCAAGCTCCACATCAGGCTCCATGCTGACAGTTCAGAGCCTGCTTGAGATTCTCTCTCTCCCCCCTTTTGTCTCTTCGTCCCCTGCCTCACGCATATACATTCTCTCTAAATAAATAAATATTTAAAAAATGCATTGTAACCCATGGTTTCCTATGGCTCTCTGGAAAGTCACTTAAGTGATTATTTTGTCCCACCTTTTCCTTCTCTAGGCTTCAGGCATATGGACCTTCTTTCTTAATCGCCAAGTCTCAGGGGTCTCTCATGTGCTATTTTCTCTGCCTCATAAATTCCAAGCTCTTTCAGGTCTCAAGTTACGTGGCAGGCAGAATTTGAATATTATCCCCAAGGTTCTCACCCTTCTGGTGTCCTGTATAACCACCTCTTCTTCAGTGTGGGTGGAACCTGTGTATATGAGGGGTTATCACTCCTGGAATCAGGATACTGATCTGTTTATTTTTAATTAATCACAAGCACAGATTATCCTGGATTGGCCTGAACTAATCAGGTGAGTCATTAAAAGAGTCTTGAGATCAGAGAGATTCTCCTGGTTTTGAGGAAATGAGCTACTGTATTGTAAGAGGGTCTATGAGGGCGAGGAACCACAAGTGGTTCTAGAAGTTGAGAACAATCCCTGGTTGGCAGCCAGCAAGAAAATGGGGGTATTGGTCCTAAAACCACTAGAAATGAAATTCTGCCAATAGCCACGTGAGAGGAACTTAAGCTCCAGAAAGGAACGCAGCCCGGCTGACACCTGATGGCAGTCTTATGGGATGCTGATCGAAAGAGACATACCCGGACTCGTGACACCTGCAGAAACTATGAAATCATAAACATGGGTTATTTTAAGCTTCTAAGTTTGAGGTAATCTCTTATGCAGCAATATAAAACTAATACAGGTCATATTTCAATGAATTAATCCTGTAATTATGTATTACACTGTTGTCTCTAGGAGACTGTTCAGCTTCTGCACAGCTGTGTTCGCAGTACCCTGTGTGTTATTAAGTACATAGTCATTGAGAATGAATGTTCCCTGAATTAATTTATGAACATCTTGGAATCGAGACTGAATAGCTTTTTCATGTTGTTGATTACCTTGTTAAAACCCTATTAGACAGAAAAAAGTCATCTTCTTGCCACCACAAAGGTTTCAATATGGCTTAAATTTATGATGAATTCAAGCAAACATTCCTCTAGGTCACAATCAGGACAGGTCCAGTGCTAAGGAGCTAATCTTCACACAGTTCATCAAAAGTTCCCTATCTTGCCATTAAATGGACAACCTGCTCTTGGCTACTATGCATCAGGATATGTGAAGAAAATCAATGTTTGGTGTGTCAGTCAAGATGGGTTAAGTTATGTTGCAGCAACAAATAACTCCAAATATCAGTGACTTAAAATGGTAGAGCTATACTGTCAATATGGTAGCTACCGGCCACATGTGGCCACTGAGCACTTAAAATATAGCTAGTCCAAACTGAGATGTACTTTCTGTAGAAAATATATACTAAATTTTGAAAACTTAGAATATCTGAAATAAAGAATATAAAATATCTAACTTCTATGTTGATTACAGGTTTAAATAATTTAGATCAATTGGATTAAATAAAGCTATTAAAATTAATTTGATATCCCTTTTTACTTTTCACATGAAAAGTAGAGTATTTAAAGTTACACTATGTTTATTGGCTGGTGCAATGATAAAGGTTTATTGCTTTTTTAAAAAAAATGTTTTTAATGTTTATTTCTGAGAGAGAGATGAAGCATGAGTGGGGGAGGGGCAGAGAGAGAGGGAGACAGAGAATTGGAAGCAGGCTCCAGGCTCCGAGCTGTCAGCACAGAGCCCAACGCGGGCCTTGAACTCATGAAACGTGAGATCATGACCTGAGCCGAAGTTGGACGCTCAACCGACTGAGCCACCTAGGCGCCCCAGGTTTATTTCTTATTTATGCTACCTGTCCATTGCAGGTCAGCTCATTTTAGTGAGCTCACTCAGTGATGCATGATGATAGGTCACTGTGCCAGAGGAAGAAAGATCTCAGCGGGTCTCATAAAGACACATGCCACTTCTGTGCCCATCCCACTGGACAGAAATAGTCATATGGATCCATTTGTTTATAAGACCATCAGGAAGAGGGATTATATCCAATGAGTAGTGCTAACTAATCCACACTGGTATAGAATAGTCTTCCATCACCTACTCAGGATCACAGTAAACCTAGTGTGTAAAGCAATGGTATTTTCTTTCTAACAACATAACCAATCATAAATTCATTCAAACAGACAACATTATTAAAGATAATCTTAACTATATCCTAAGCACTACATTGGCCCCTAGGGATACAAAGAAAGCTAAAACATTGTTCCTACATCTCAAGGAACTCACATTTTAGCAGATCCACTATGATACTAACTATAAATGATGCAATGGATATGAACAGAAGTTAGCTTAATGTCCTATGAGAGCACAGGAGTGAAAAGGATTCCTTTGTGGATGCTCTCTCTGTGCAGCATTAAATCTCCCCTCAGAAGTAAGCAATTTCAGTTCTGATCTACACATGCGAGAAGTCCTTTCACTTGTTACAGATCATAACATCTCCCTACTCCTTCAAGGTAGAAGTATGGAAGTTGAATGTGGGGACATCTATATCATCACCGGTATGCTTTGTATTATCATAAATGATCAACCCACTGATAACTATTTACAGTTATGACTCAGTCAATAACCCATGTGTCATTATGCCCTTACTAAACTGCAGTGATTAACAGCCATAAAATAAGCATGACCCAGAAAGGACAGATGAACAGGGTGGCTGCTGCCAGGGAAGAAGCAATTTAACTTTGGAAATACTTTCTAATGAGCTTGGAAAGGTTATGACATCCTTCTGAGGCCTATTCTATTTATCTTTTGGTGGAATGCTGATCAAAATTGGAAGATGCAATAACAGGGCACATAGTTGTATAGCTTACAAAGTGCCTTTTACCTAAAGATTATAAAAAAGCTGTCAAGAATGGGACTCATATGAGTTATTATAACAGAGAAATGCAGCTGATAGACTATACATAACTCATATCAGCATTATACTAGTGAGAAACTGATATATCTCCTTTCCCTACTTTAAAGGACTTAGCTAGCTACCTATATATCAACAGACATAGATATATAGCTATATATGTTATTATATGTTATATATTATATACATATATTAAATATATTAGATTAAATATTATTAGATAATATTATAAGTGTTAATATATATTAGATAATGCTAATGTTGTGTGGGTTCCATTAATAGGTCCCTGACATTGGGTTCTCCTCACCTTCAGGAAAGATGGACTTCTGAGTTTCCTGGCCCACTGTGGTAGGCTGGAACCATATGATGAGCTCTAGCCATTGAGTTGTGAGCAGAACCTTGAAGACTGCTGTGTGATTCACCTTTCCCTGCCACGGTGGCAGGGTGAAGCTTCGGTAATGCTGGGTCCCTGGTAACTATAAGAGCAGCCCCCTTCCCCTTCCCCCTCCCCCAACTCTATTATCCTGAGATGGAAAACTAAACCCTGTTTTCTTAAGTCCCTGAGATAACAAAGCCTTGAGTGGCAAGTGGAAGTAATATAAAGATCTGTATGGAACTTCATGAGATCATAAGGAGATTTATAAGGAATAACTCAGGAGCAGGAATGAGGATGCTCTAGTATTTGGATATCAAATAGAAGGGGTGGGCCAGCAAGGGAGATTGAGAAAGAGCCAATGAAGAAGGGAGAAAGCTAGGAGAGCATGACATGCTCCAGAGTCAAGGAAAGAACATTTTTCAAGGAACAAATGATGGACTGTGGGCAGCGATGCTGCTGACCATGTCCGTAAGATAACAGAGATGTCATGACTTTTGGTTTTGGTCATGGCTGACCTTTATGAAAGCAGTTTCTGTTGAATGATGAAGGAGAAAGCTGAGCCTGAGTAGTTTAAAAAGAAAATGGTAGGTGAGAAAATGGAGACAATAATGCTAGACAAATCTTTCAAGAAGATTTTCTGTGAAGCAGAGAAAAGAAAGGAACAGTTGTTGGAGGAGAACATAGGGGATCAAGGGATTTTTCCTTTTAAGATGTTAAGTTACAGGAGGAAAAAAAGATGTGAGTTACAGGTGTATGTTTGTAATGATTGATAAGAGAGCAAAAACTGATGATGCAGGAGACAGAGGAGACAGTTAAAGGAGAAATGTCCTTGAGAAGGTGAAATGGGAGGGGATATAGCACATAATGGAAGGGCTCCTGGGATAGCAGCAGACATTTCATGCACAGTGGCAGACACTTCATGCATAGTAACAGAAGGAAGGCAGGGGTGGGGATAGATGCAGAAGACCCCGGCTGACTCCTTCTATTCTCTGTCACAGCATGGGCAAGGTTATCAGCACAGCCCCTTTATATGGTGGCGGTTAGGGAAGGTGCAGATAAAGATGAGACGGTTGAGGGGTGAGAAGAAAGTGTGAAAGACCAGTTGGCAAACTCTCTCACCTATGTAGTCTTTGGTCAGATGTCACCTTCAGTGAGCCCCCTACTCAAAACCCTTTTTACAATAAAATCCCTTCACCCCCAGTACTCCTGTATCCTGTTTCACTTTTTCCTTTGCTATCTCATTTGTCACCTTCTAACATACTAACCATGCTATAGACTTATTCATTATGTTTACTGTTCACTGTCTCCCCCATTAGAATGTGAGCGCCATGAGGAGAGGGCCTCTTTATTTTGTTCGCTGATATTGATGAAATTATGGCTAAAAGCATGGTTAGGACAATTATCCCATCCCAGACTCATTATCATAGTCAATGTACTTCTCAGTGACATGTTAAGAGTATTTAAATTCATTCAAAGCAAGTTTCAGCTCCAAATATTCAAGGGTTTACTTAGACCTCTCTTTCCCTAAAGAGACGTCATTTTAAAGGGAGATAGAGGTACAGCTTCACAAAGCATAAACAGAAAAAGAAAAAAGGAAAATCACAAACTAAAATTCAGCACTGACTTGCTGATTGCTTTTCTTTGTTTTGCCAACCAAATAAAGCACTATAAGACATAATGAATCAAGGCTAATAGTTTTTCATTCTACTGGAATTTGTACAGAGAACTGCAGGGTGGGAGATCCCTTCTAGCAATCAGAAGTAACAGTAGATGCCTCAAACATAACATATTCAGTATTATCCATGAGTTGCCAAATACAGACTAGATTTCAGAAGACCCACAGACATTTATTAGTCTGAAAAGCTGAATCAAGGAAGCCTCAAATGAATGCCAAAGTGATTTACTGCTGTGTGCTTCAAAATAATATCCTGGCTAAACCAAGGAACCTACAGACTGTGGAGGAGGAGAGGCCCCAAGAGGAGACATAATGCATTTTTGAAACACTAATGGACACGAGGTCTTACCGTGTGTAATATTCTTTCCTGTCTGCTAGACTGCTAAGGTCAAGGAAAATAGCAAGCAATACGTTTCATTCTTTGCCTGCTCTACTCCCAGCCTTCCATAAAGCTCTTTTTAATTTCAATACATGTAGGAAAAGTCAGAATTAGAACAGAGATGAAAAAGAACTCTAGTGAGCAATAAACATCATCTTCTTGGAAGACCCTCACAATCTTGGTTAAATTTGCAGGTAATAGCTCATACGGTTGATTTACTAAAACTCTTGGCCTGAAAGAAATGTAGCAATGAGATGACTACTTAAATAGAAGCACAATGGGATGGATTTGGTTGCAAAGAAGCTAAATGGTACTAGGTTAGACCACTTAAAAAATAACTAAAAAATGCTTACCTGGCTAGTATCAGTCCAGTCATTAAGGCCTAGGAAAACAATTACATCTGACATGAATTATATTCATGGGAAATTGCTGAATGAGCATAAACAATGTGAAAGTCAAGATGAAGTGATTATCCAGGCAATATGGTAGGTTCTGTGAGGAAGCCCCTGGTAGTCCTATAAGGATTTCCATGAATGAATTAAATGGGGAAGCAGAGATGCACAGAGGAGCCCTGAGGCCTCAATCAGAAGTTATGCCTTTGCTCATACTGTTTCTTGTCTAGAATGCCATGCCCTGTACTTTCCTGCTCAGTACATATCCATTCATCCTTCAAGACCCTGGTCACTTCCTCTACCTTCCTGAAACCTCTGGACATTCCCTTAGTGCCTTCTAGGAACTTTTCAGGTTGTACACTAATCATCGGTTTCACACCTACTCAATGAACTCCTCAATATACTGAGCGTATTATGGCAGGTTGTAGATTCCAAAGATGGCGCTGACGATAGCTTTCATCCCATACATCTTCTAGAACCTTGCCACTCTCCATCAAGAGGTAGAATCTGTCCCTTCCCTTTGATCCTCTCTCTGCCAATGGATTGGGTGTAGAAGACACGCTTCTGTGTCTAGGTCATAAAAATGTACTTCTGCTTTGTCCTCTTGGAACCTAGCCACCATGTCATGAGGAAGCCTGAAGCAGAGCCACCTCAGAAAAGCCTGTGGAGAGACCACATGGAAAGGAACCAAGGTCCACAGCCCACAGGTCAGATTGAACTCTCTGCTGACAACCAGCACTAACTTTCCAGCTCTGTGAAGCAGCCATCATGAAAAGGGGTCCCCCAGACCCCTAGAAGAGTTGATGCCCTATGGAGCAGAGAAAAGCTGTTCCTGCTGGCCCTGGCCAGTTGAGATTTGAGAGTAAAATAAATGAGTATTATTTTAAGCCAGCAGTTCTGGAGTTGTTATGCAATAACAGATAACTAGAACACTTTTTTTATATTTGATTCTCCACTGCCTGGCAAAGTGCCTGGAATATGATAGACACTCAATACACATATGCATGATGATTGATACTCTAACACCATAAGAGCTGGAAGTGGTGGAGAGGACCTTCCTCCTTTATTCCTCTTGTGGGAAATTATGGGAGAAGGAGTTTTCAGCTTGTCTTTCCTTTTCCCCTGCATCACAAATACATGAATGTCTCTTTATGCAGGCTGTGACTGTTACTGCCCCTCAAAGATTTTGTCTCAAAGAATTAAGCTCTGCTTTGAACAAGGAGAACTGCTTGGTGTCAGCATCTAAACAAAGGTGTAGGTGTTGAGAAGGCACTGTGATTGTGGGCAATTTTCTGAGCCATGCCCATGTGAAACACCAGAAAGAGCCATCCTGCCATGATAGGAGGAGGGCTGATGGCTTCCCTACACTGTGTTGTTGTTGTTTTATTTTTTTGTTTTTTGGTTGGCTTGGCATCTGTGCCCTTTCCCAAGGCCTCCTCCCTGTTGCTGAGAAGAAGCTAGGACTACATTTTCCAGAAACCCCTTCCCTGTGGAAAGATGAATGGTACTCAGATGAAATCTGGAAGGTGGAAAAGAAGCTATTTTTCCACCTCAGGTAGGCAGTTAGAGACAGTTGTGTAAGGTATCTGATTAAGTTAGAGACAATTTCAGTAACTTTTTTTGAGAATCATCTGTGCCACAGTCAGACATTCTTGAGATCCCTAGTGGCTTCCAGGCCAGCTCCTGAGACCCACCCTGATAGTCCCTGAGGAAGTAGCTGGAGGTAGCCTCCCTATCCTTCACATGTCAGCCTTTTCAGCAGTGGTGTAAGCCTCTACATTGAGCACTTCATTCTTGAGAGACACAGAATGGTTTGTCCTCATGCAGAACCCTAATCCTAAGCAGTTACATGCAGTAGGGAAGACTTGAAAAGAAGAAACGTGAGGCACCTTGGTGGCTCAGGTGGTTAAGTGTCTGACTCCTGATTTCAGCTCAGGTCATGATCTCAGGGTTGTGAGATCAAGCCCCGTGTCTGGCTCCATGCTAGCCTCCCTCTCTGCCCCCCACACTCTTTCTCTAAAAATTAAAATAATCATAACTTAAAAAAAGAAAAAACTTTGGTATATGTGTAGACAAAAGCGTGGAATCTCTCTTTTCTGTTGTTGGTGAGGTTGCACCAACAGAGGTGGAAGCTAAACTGATGAATGGCAAAGAACAAATTAGGGAGGGGGGTTGTAACCAGATCAGGTCTCCTCAAAGAGAGACTGCTCAAGCATTTGATTTGTCTCTGCTCCTTACCCCGGGAGAAGTTATTTAGATGCAGAACACCACAGTCCTCCCCACCCCTTCCCCCAGCCAAATCCACCTAGTTCCCCCTCTGGTAGTATACCCTCCCTATTCAGTTGTTCTACTTATTCTTCCTAACCTCATCCCTGCCCACATAAGCAGAAATGCAAGACGAAAGTAATCCAATAGTGGAAAACTCTACACTTCCTTAGAGAATAAGGTTTACAAATGCAAATTCCAATTTCTCTCTGTGCTTAGTTTCCCCATTATTTTAGAGATTTCTTTGAACTTCTGGAATGAAACAGTGACTCCTTCCTAGTATTCCTGCATATTTTCTCCATAACACTCATCACATCTGACATATTATTTAATGCCTCTCTTCCCTCAATAAGAGCAGATTCTCATTAGATATTTTACGAACGAATAAAGAATGAATTCATCTGGAAATGGAGTCATCAGACACCAAGGACTGCTCTTAAAATATGCCCAAAACACAATAAGAAGTGAGTTAAGCCTTGGTCCCTGCCTCAAGGGTTAGTGCTGCATCATCACTTTTGCAACCAAAGTATATCAGGCTTTGTTAATAAAATTCAGCTTACAATTCATCTTTTTCAAAGTTTCTACTTGCAAGGATTATAAGCAGAAGATCATAGATTTATAGTTCTCTGGACTGCCTCAAAGCTTCAAAATCTCTCCATCTCATTAACGAATAGTTAGTGCCATATCCCTAGTATGTACTTTGAGTAATCGTCAGCAATTTAATCTAACATGTAGTAAAAACAACAGGAACAAAAATACCACCATAAAGAAAGGACTTCAGTTCCTTTCAGAGCTACAACAGTGCAACGCCTACATTTGGTATACAGTAAGTTACAATAATTCAGAGTGTGTTATACATCAGACAAGTTCAGTTTAGACCACTGAGAAAGTCTTTAATTGTTTGTCTCATGGGATGGTAACAACAGTTCATAATATCACTTCCGTTCTTCAGCTGTGTCTTGTATAATGGGTGGGTTTTTTTCCCTTAATGTTTTTCTGTCTTTAGCAAAGGAATATGTGTGAGTCATATGAAGTATGTATTGATTTAGAATAACCTTTTGAGTAAATCAGTGTAAGATAACTTTGTACTGGTCATCTTGACCTGGAAACAGAAATGTCTTCCTAAACAAGCAAAAGCAGTGGAGGCAATAATAATTAGGCCTACAGAACTTTAACTGGTCTCATAAATTATAGAGAAAGTAAGGGGATGGGTGGGGAGAAGGAGAGAGAGAGGGAAACAGAGAGACAGAAGAGAAGGCAGAGAATGAGAGAGAAACAGAGAAGGAGAAAGGGGCTTTCCCACAATTTGATGAAAATGCCTTAAGAAGATGGAACAGGGAGAACCAGGAAGTGATTCTGATAGACTGATATGGGGCAGTGGTAGGTGACACCAAAAAGGATTAAGCCCTGGCAATGAGATAAGACTTACCATTAGTATCTCTTGCTACCTACCAGATCCCTTCAGCTTTCCCTAGATACAGGGCAAGGACCTGTGGGCCAAGAGGTGATAGATTGAATGCCTGAGATCAGGAAACAGATAACTAATGGTTGAAGCCTCTCCCTTCATTATCAATACCAGCAGCAAGCATTTATTGAGCACTTAATATGTGCAAAACTCTAAGCACATTATAATGTATTAACTCACTTTATCCTTATAACAGCCTCATTAGAATTATCTGCCACTTAATAAATGAAAAAACTGAGGTATTAAGAGGTGAAGAGCCTTACCTAGTAAGTGATAAAGTAGTAAGTGGGTCTACATTCCCCAAAAGGCCAATCTTACCTGATTTTTCTCCCAAAATACATAGGCCTCTTTCTGATTCAAGAGTCTGAGTGTTTAAAGAGTAAGATTCAAGAGTTAAGAGTGTTTAAATCAGTTGGTGTTTTAAAGGTCATCAGGCTTGGCTAGGACAGAGGTCTGGGGGCAATGTCCTGCTCCTAGAGATAAGGCAGGAAAACTACTTGGGGGCAGACAGCATGGAAGCAGGGATCAAAGGAACTCCTGGGACACACAGTGGGGAGAATATTCACTCACCTCAGAGAGCATCTCTGGGGGGCAACGTTCATGGAGAACCTCTCCAGGAAGAGGGGAGTTGACTCATGCCATTTCCCTCCCCCACCCCTCAGCAAAAATGTAGAGCCACTGGCAGGAAGCAGGGAAGCAGGACAGCACCAACACTGGCTGATTAACTTGCTTACACCAAACCCCATCCCCCCTGCACTCTGGCGGGGACTACCCTTCTCAGTCAAGGTTGTCACAGTCCCAGCACAGCAGACCCTCCCCCAGAAGACCAGCACAAACTCTGGCCCACACCATATCCCTAAAGCCTGGAGTTTTAAAGGTCAGCAGGCCTGGCTGGCATAGAGCCAGGAGGGCACTGTGCTGCTCCTGGAGAGAAGCCAGACAAATAACTTGGGGAATAGGGGGGCCAGACAGTGTGGAAACAGTGATCTGAGAAACATCTGGGGTACAAAGCTGGGAAATTATTTGCTATTCTAGGAGGCTTACCTGAGAAGCAGTTTTCAGGGAGACTCTTCTCTGGAAACAAAGGAGCTGTCTGGCATCACTTCCCTGCCCCATCCCTTAGCATAAACATATAGCCACCTGAGGGAAGCAGCTCAGTCCAGACACTATTTGCCTAACATGCTTACATCAAGTCCCCCTCTCCCTGCCACCACCACCCCTCAGCTGCTGTGGAACTGCACTTCTCAGTCAAGCTTGTGTTATGGCAGGTGTCATGGCAGACCCTTCCCCCAGAAGACTGGCACAAACTCTTGCCCACACCTCATCTCCCAATCAGAAAGTTCTGCAGGGCCTCAGTTTTGGTGAAGGTGGTGTCACGTCTCATTTCACAAGCAGACCAGGGCACAAATAGTTAAAACTCACCACACTGTGGCCAGGGACCAAACATTGCCCACAGCAGGCAAAGAGGGCCTCTATGGATGACTGGCCTGAAGGACAAAACAGCCAAAACACAATAGCGAGCACACACCAGAAACACTCCCTGAAGCACCAAGCCCTGAGCACCACGTGACCTCTTTCATAAGGTCATTACTTTCAGGAGCAAGAGACATAACTGGTTTTTTGAACAGAGAAGGCAGAGACTTAGACAAAATGCTAAGATGGAGGAATTTACCCCAAATGAATGAACAAGGCCATAGCCAGAGATCTAAGTGAAACAGATATAAGCAACATGCCTGATGGAGAATTTTTTTTAATGTTTATTTATTTATTTTGAGAGAGAGAGAGAGAGAGAGAGAGAGAGAGAGAGAGAGGGAGGAGGGGCAGGGAGAGAGAGAATCTCAAGCAGGCTCTGCACTATTAGTGCAGAGCCTCATGGTGAGCTCATGACCTGAGCTGATATCCAGTCTGAGGCTTAACCAACTGAGCCAACCAGGCACCCCCTGATGGGAGAACTTAAAGTAACAATCCTAAGGATACTCACTGGGTTTGAGAAAAGAATAGAAGACATCAGTGAAACCCTTACAACAAAGATAAAAGAGTTAAAAAAGAATCAATCAGAGAGGAAAAGTGTAATAAACAAGATTAGAAACAGGCTTGATGCAACGGAAAGGAGCAGAGGAACGATTCAGTGACCTAGAAGATAAAATAATGGAAAATAATGAAGTTGCACAAAAGAGAAAAAGAACAATTCCACAACATGAGAATAGACTTAGGGAACTTAGTGACTCCATCAAATGTAGTAACATTCACATTACAGGAGTCCCAGAAAAAGAGAGAGTAAGAGGAGGGATACAGAAAATTTATTTCAAGAAACAATAGCAGAAAACTCTCCTAATCTGGAGAAGGAAACAGACATCCAGATCCAGAAAGCACAGAGAACTCCAACAAAATCAACAAAATCAGGCCAACACCAAGACATTTTGTAATTACATTTGCAAAATAGAGTGATAAGGAAAAAAATCTTAAAAGTAGTAAAACAAAAGAAGGAAATTTTCCTTACTTACAAGGGAAAATCCATAAGACTAGCTGGAGATGTCTCACCAAAAACTTGGCAAGTCAGAAAGGAATGGCACGATATATTCACAGTGCTAAATGGGAAGAATCTGCAGCCAAGAATACTCTATCCAGCAAGGCTATCATTCAAAATAGAAAGAGATAAAGCGTTTCCCAGACAAAAACTAAAGGAATTTGTGACCACTAAACCAGCCCTGTAAGAAATATTAAAGGGGACACTTTGAGTGCAAAGGAGAGACCAAAAGTGACAAAGACAAGAAAGGACCAGAAAAAAAATTTCCAGAAACAACAACAAAACAAATAACAAAATGGCAATAAATACATATCTGTCAATAATTATTTTTAATGTAAATGGACTAAATGCTTAATCAAAAGGCACAGGGTATCAGAATGGAAAAAACAAACAAACAAAAAAACACAAGACCCATCTATATCATCTATATGCTATCTACAAGAGATTCATTTTTTTTCTTTCTTTTTTTTTTTTTTTTTTTGAGAGAGAGAGAGTGGCGAGCATATGCCCTTGAGTCGGGGAGAGGCAGAGGGAGAGACAGAATCCCAACCAGGCTCCATACTCAGTGTGGAGCCCATCACAGGGCTCCATCTCGTGACTGTGAGATCATGACCTGAGCCAAAATCAAGAGTTGGACGCTTAACTGACTGAATCACCAAGGAACCCCCAAGAGACTAATTTTCAACCTAAAGCTTGAAAGGTGAGGGTGTGGAGAAACATTTATCACACAAAGAGAGGTTAAAAGAATATTGGAGTAGCAATGCTTGTATCAGACAAACTATTTTTGTTCTTGTATTGTTTTTATCCTGCTTTAGTATCAGGGTAGTACTGGCTTCATGGAATGATTCTGAATGTGTTCCTCCTATTCCATTATTTATAAGATTCAATAAAGATTGTCATTTTGAAAAATGTTTGGTAGAATTCACCAATGAAACCACGTGGTCTTGAATTTTTCTCTGCTGGGAGATTTTTGATTCCTAATTCAACTTTCATTCTTATTATTGGTCTAAGAAGATTTCCTATTTCTTGGATCAAGATTGATGATTCAATCATGGGTGTGTGTGTGTGTGTGTGTGTGTGTGTGTGTGTGTGTGTGTTTAGGAATTATCTGTTTTTTTCCCCTAAGTTATATGATTTTTTAGATATAATTGTTTAGACGAATCTGTTATCACACTATGTATTTCTCTAGTTATCTGTTGTGTTGTTTCTTCTCCCATTTATCATTTTTGTTTTTGAGACTTCTTTTTCTTAGTTGATATAGTTAAAACATTGCCAATTCTATTTTTTTTTTAAACTGATAATTACTTTCAACGTTATGTTATTTATTCTGGTCTCTATTATTCATTTGATTTTTTTTGTTATTTCCTTCCTCTAATAAAATTCAGCTATGTTTCTTCTTTTTCTAATTCCTTGTAATGTTGTTTATTTGAATTTTTTTTTTGGAATTTTTATAAAATTTTATTTGAGAGAGTGATAGAAAGAAAGAAAGAGAGTAGAGGGGCAGAGAGGATATGAGGAGGGGGCAGAAAAAGAGAGAGAGAGAGAGAGAGAGAGAGAGAGAGAGAGAGAGAGAGAGAGAATCTTAAGCAGGCTCTATGCTCAGTCTGGAGCCTGATTTCAGGGCTCAATCTCATGACTGTGAGATCATGATCTTAGCTGAAATCAACAGTTTGATGCTCAACTGGCTGAGCCATCCAGGTGTCCCTGAACTTTTTTCTTACTACAAGCATTTATAACATAAATTTCACTCTAACATCTGCTTTTGCTGTATCTCTTAGGTTTTGCAATATTGTGTTCTCTTTTTCTTTGGTTTTGAGACATATTTTGATTTGCCGTTTGATTTCTTACTTGGCCCATTGTTTGTGCAGTAGTGTGCTGTTTAATATTTACATATTAAATATTTAATATTTACATTGTAGATTTTCCAGCTTTATTTTACTGTTGATCTTTAGTTTTGTACAACTGTGAATAGAAAATATACTTCGTATGATTTCAGTCTTCTTAAATTTTTAATATATGTTAGTTCTCTTTTTATGTGATTTAATCGGGATTCTTCTCTGTGTACTTGAAGACAATGTGTATTCTATTTTTCTTGGACGGAATGTTTTATGTAGATCTTTAGAACCATGTATTCTGAAGTATGCTTCAAGTAAAAAATGTTGAAAAAAATAACTTTAACTGAGGTTACTTGTTTAAAAGAAAGCATATCAGAGGGGAGGTGGGGGGATAGATGAAATAGATGAAGGAGATTAAGAGTATACTTGTCTTGATGAGCACTGAGTAATGATGTATAGAACTGTTCAATCACTATTTTGTACACTTGAAACTAATAACATTGTTAACTATCCTAGAATTAAAATAAAAAACTTAACAAAAAAACAATGGTAACCCCTGAAAGACACTGTTATGGTATGAATGTTTTATGTCCCCCCCCCCCCCCCCAAAATATGTTGAAATCCGAGTGTGATGACATTCAGAGATGGGACCATTTGGAAGGTGATTAGGTCACAAAGGTGGAGCCTTCATGAATGGCATTAGTGCCTTCATAATATAAAAGACCCCCCAGAAAGATAGTTCACCTCTTCCGCCATGTGAACACACAGTGAGAAGGCAATGACTATGAACCACAAAGTGGGGCCTCAGCAGGCACCAAATCTATTGGGTTGCTTGATCTTGGACTTCCCAGTCCCTAGAACTGTGAGAAATTTCTATTGTTGTAAATCATCCAGTCTGTGGTATCTTGTTTAGCAGCCTGAATGGACTAACACAGATCTTTAAGGAATCTCCAGGCCTTTGATGTTCACAGAAAACCTGTTTTCTTTGCTCTTTGCTTATGATTGTCCTTAATTTTCTTTTCTCTTCTCCTCACCCTGAGACCCTTGGTAATACTACTTGTGACTTAAGAAAGTGGAGATTATTAAGTAAAGTCTAAGTCTCTCTTTTAAGGCCAGAAAGCACTAGAGGACAGGAATTTGGATAGTTCATTTTGTCCTGAAACCCATTTATTTTAGACACTCATCCCCATGGATTTTAACTGTTAAGGAAGGGAGGAAGTCCCTGGTTCTCTTCTCCTCATATCTCAGTGCTCTGGATCCAGCATCTACAGCAACTAGCTGGATGTGGACACAGAAAAAACAGAGGTGAAAAATAGAAAGGGCAGGAAGCCTGTGTAGGCAGAGAACATCTGAGTGAAATTAGAACTTTAAATGGAGAAATCATTGCAAAATTTTCCCTTGAATAGGGGTAAAGCAACACCGAGATGGGCAACAGAGTACAGGGTTTTTAAAACTAGATTAATTTATAATTTCATTCCCTGATTAATCCAAAACCAAATCCTTTGGAATCAGACAAATACCTGAACCTTGACAATTCTAAACTTGTTACCTAATGTATTCTGAGTTTTTCCAAGGGCATTAAAGATAACCATTAATCTCATTAATGTATATATGCATTAGCAACATATGGTCAGCAGACGTTGCTATTCCTGATGGTTACATTTTAAGGGATTTGTAAACTATATGAAAATTTTTCTAAAGTTTGCCTTGAAAAAGTATTTTAAAAATGTGTTAATATACTTTATTTAGCTGGTGTAACTATAATGATGATAATATTTTAAATGCTTAATATATGACAAGTATAGAGATATGCACTTGATATGAATTATCTCATTTAACTATCATAAGAGCCAGGGAATATATCTCATTAGTCTCATTCTGTAGATGAGCCAACTTCCCCAAGAATACACAGCTTTAATGGTGGAAAAAAAATGAGCACTCATAATATCTAGCCCCGGATTCTTAACCCACTCTATTAGCTACCTACAACTGTATAACAGATTACACCATGAATTTAGAGGCTTAAAACAACATGCATTAGTGATCCCAGAGTTTCTGTAGGTCAGAAACCCAGGCACAGTTTAGCTGGCTTCTCTGCTGTGGGGTCTCACCTGGCTCCAGTACAGCTCTTGGTTAGGGCTACAGTGTTATCAGAGGCTCAACTGAGGAAGCTCTTCTGGTTGTTGGCAGAATTCATCTCCTTGTGGTTGTGGGGCTGAGGTCCTGGTTCTCCAGCTGGCTGTCAACCAGGACTAACTCAGCTCCTAGAGGCCACCTCATTTTCCCTTGTACCTGGCCCCCTTCATAGACTATCTTGGAACATAGTAGCTCATTTCCTCAAAGCCAACAAATGAGTCTCTAGTGCCAGTTGGCCAAAATGGGGTCTCATACATCATAACATAATCACAGAAGTGGCTTCCTACTACATTTGCCATAGTCTATAGGTTAAAAGCAAGTCACAAGTCCTGCCTGCATTCAAGGGGAGGAAAATATACCAAGGTGTGAAAACCACAAGGCTCACTGACTTTAAGGTCTTTCCACCACAACCACTAGGCAAGTAACAGACTGGAAACATGTTTGTGTCACCTTCTTAATTTTTTTTTCAAATTTATATATCATCTACAATATTTTAATTTCCTATGTTTCCTTAAATTGGCTCATTCTTAAAATAATTACTCTATAAAGAACTTTTATAACATAGGCATATGGGGAAAATCAATATTACTTTCTATAAATAGAAGGTAAAACCAAAGCAAAATAAAAAGTAAGGTAATATAAAAAACAAAGATTTACAGTGTACCATGTGTTTACCAATATGGGCTCACTTAATCCTCACACAGTTCATGGTAAGCAATATCATCCTCCTTATTGAAAATATGGATGGGGCCCCTGGGTTGCTCAGTTGGTTAAGTGTTTGACTCGATATCGGCTCAGATCCTGATCTCAGTCATGAGATCAAGCCCTGTGTCAGGCTCCACACTCGGTATGGAGCCCGTTTAAGATTGTCTCTCTCCCTCTCCCTCTGACCCTTCCTGGATTGCTCGTGTTCTCTTTCTCATAAACAAACAAACAAATGGAAGCTGAGTTCCAGAAAAGTTTGGTAAAACATTCAAGACAACACAGCTTGTAAGCAATTGTAACAAGATTCAAATCCATGGCTCCTGGCAGCCAAAATACACAAGAGCTACAGTCTAGACAGCACCCAACTGCATTATGAATCCCAACTTTCCTGGTTCCTTTTCCTTCTCATAACTCTGCCTGTCTTCTCAGCCTGTCTCCTAACTCTGCAACCCTGAGATCCATCTTCAAATACCATAAATCAACACAATGTGAGAATGAAGAGCAAGTATGCTCAGGTTTTAATCCTAGCTTTATCTCTTATAATGACCTTGTCATGAGGGGGGGGTAGTTATTGCTTTGCCTCAGTTGTCCCATCTATAATATGAGGATGATAACAGTAGGGGATTAATAAATGCAAGAGTTAAAATTTCTTTTTTTTTTTACCATAATCTCAAAGAAAAGTGTCCAAGATACCTAACCTTGAGTGCTGTGTATGTGTTTATTGCAGCTAGGTTTTCAATCCTTCTAGAGGTAACTAAAAAAAATTTTGACAGAATGCATTATTGTGCAGTTTTTTGTTTGTTTTTAAAGATTACTATAATTAGTCTCTTTGTGGGGGGCAATGTCCTTGAGTAGGAGTGACAGGATGGAGTCTTGTGCCCCAAGCAAAGGGTTGGACTTAGCTAGGAGCATGGTCAGTATGCCCTTAGCACCAGAGAGAAGGTTGCCTTTGTGGGCACAGATGCAAGCAAGTAAGTCCCTGTGATGGGAGGAACTTGTAGTCATTCTTTTCTTATTGCTTCAAGGACATTGCTCTGTAAAGTCTTCCTTCACTCTTTTACATCAATTTTGCCTCTCAAGTAAATGATTTCTATTAGCATGAAAACATGCAGTTATTTCTCCCATCTTAAATAGAAAGAACTCTTTCTTTTAAAAAAATTTTCATATTTATTTGTTTTTGCTAGAGAGAGAGAGAGAGAGAGAGAGCGAGAGAGCGAGAGAGCAGGGGAGGGACAGAGAGAGAAACAGAATCTGAAGCAGGCTCCAGGCTCTGAGCTGTCAGCACAGAGCCCAATGCAGGGCTCGAACCCACGAGCCAAGCTGTGAGATCATGACCTAGGCCAAAGTCAGATGCTTAACTGACTGAACAACCCAGGTGCCCCAGAAAGAATTCTTTCTTGACCCAACTTCTTACTGCAGTTACCACCCCATTTCTCTCTTTTGAAAGAACTGTTTATATCTGCTCTCTCCACTTTTCTCCTCCTACTCTTTCTGACCATATTTTGCGCATGATTTCACTTCCACCTCTCCAAAGAAACATCCCCTGCCCAGTTTACCAAATCCCACCACGTTGCTAAATTCAATGGTTAGCTTTGGTCCCGATCTTAGTCCCTATATAAGCAGCAATTGACTCAATCTCTCCCTCCTGAAACACTCTCCTCCAGGCACCACACCCTCTGGGTTCCCCTCTGCCTCCTTTCAGCTGACTCCTCTATCCTCCAAATTCACAGCATGGGTATGTCCCACAGCTCAATACTTGGATCTCTTTACCATTTGCAGTCATTCCTTTGGTAACCTCATAACAAAGTATATCTCCCAGCCAGAGCTCTCCTGTATTTGAGACTCTTCTGTCCTACTCAATATCTCCACCACTGGGACACATCAAGCTTAACCTGCCTATGAGAGGACCCACTCCTCTCTTCATTCCTGTAAACAGCAACTCCTTAAATGAATAGCATGTAACAGATAAACAGCCTGTGACTCTTCTCTCTTACATCCGTCATCCAACCTGTCCGAACTTTCCATAAGGTCTCCTTTCTACTCTTCTCATCATCTCTGCTGTGTGCTTGACCAACCCACCATCCTCTCCTTCCAGGATCCTTGCAACAAATCTCCTTAACTCATCTCCCTGCTTCTTCCCTTGCCATGTCTCCCCCTTCCATAGTCCAAAATCACCAGGCAATCCTAGTGACTCTAATAAAACAGAAACCAGATCTTGTCATGCCTCTGCTCAAAACTATCCAAGGATGTCCTTATCACTCAGAAAAGCTAAAGTTTCCCAGTGACTACAAAGGCATGATGTCATCTGGCTTCCACTGGCTCTCTGGTATAATTTTTCTTACTATTCTTCACCTTGCTCAGCAACTCCTGTCATCCTGGCCTCCTCACTGTTCCATGAACACACCAGGGAAACTTCTGCCTCAGGGCCTTTTAACTTACTGTTCTCTTTTCTTGGAGTAGAGGCCTACCCTTGCCAACTTCTACAAAATTGCAAGCCTCTTCTGAAATTTTCTGCTTTACTTTCTTCCCCATAGCATGTATTGACATTTTATATATATTTACTTATTTATTTTGTGCTTAAGTTCCAACAGAAAAGGGCTTTTTGTTGGTTTTATTTACTGCTGAGTTCCTAGTCCTGGAAGCAGTGCCTGGCACACAGGAAGTGTGCATATTTGCTGAATGAATTAACTATCGTCGAAATGTTACGATTTACCTAATCATAGTTATTTTGTAATGACTAATGAAAGAAGTTTTCCACCACATTCTGTGTGACTCTAAAGACAAAGAGTGCTTCATTAACACAACTACTCCTCACACATTCCGAATAATTCAAAAGTCATCCATGATTTGCTTACTTATATGAAGGAAAAGATAAACTTATTGGTAATAATCATTTCAAAAATAGATACCAAAGGGCCAACAATGGACATTTAATTTGAAGTTAAATGTAAAGTGGAAAAAAATGTCTGAAATAGAAAATGTAAATAAGTAAGTATGAGTTTACCTTTAAAAAGGGATTTCTTTAAATAGCCACTAAGAAGCAGATCATTTGGGCTCAATGATACTTTATTTGGGAACTTTGCTGTGAATTGCTTTCTCTAGGCTAATTTGAAAGATGAGTTACAGAATATTAAAGACCCAGGGCGCCAAAAGCAAACACTTAGCTGCTGACTAATCAGGCAGGGGCAAAGTTTTTAGGAAAGATTAAATTTGACTGTGTCTTCACTTTTATAATGAATTAAAGATTCTCCTAGTTGTTTCTTGAAATTCAATGTTAAAAGAGATAACGATTATCTTACTGTCAAAATGTTCAACTACAGAGCCTGTCTTTACCCATTTGAAAGCAAAAACCTTGAAGTCTGTGAAACATGTTTTCTATAATTGTTGGACATCATGACACACAGCTAATGAAGAAAACATTAACCATAAAATGTATTTAGTATTAATCATTTCAGACATATATGGATTGATAGTAGGCTTTCTGGGTTTCCCTTTTTTCTTTTCTACCTTGAACTAAGTTCTTTGTATTCTTCATAAAAGAGTAAAGTAACTTCTGGAAGATGTAATAGCTATTAATATTATTGTCTCTCTGTAGCTGTTTACAAAATGATTTAAATAAGGGTGCTTTTGATAATTTCTAAATCTAATAACACAAGATAGATATAGGTCTATTTTTCAACCAAGGGACATTTTAATTATTTGTGACAGGGAAAAATTAATTTATAATTTCCTACTGCCTCCCAATCAGAGGAGAACCTGTAAAGGCCCTCTTGTTGAGTCTGCTGAGGCCATGAGAACACAAAGCAGGGTTAAGAGGCTGAGTTAAAGCCCATTGGGCCACATATGCAAAGGGTGTGGGCCTTTCGAATTGTTTCAAAAGGAAAGAATAGAGACAGGCAATGGGAAAGGCTGCTTAGAAAAAAGGGTCCACCTCTTGCACCGTTGGTGGGAATGTAAACTTGTGCAGCCAGATTGGAAAATGGTATCTGGAAAATGGTATGAAGGTTCTTCAAAAAGTTAAAAATAGAATTACCCTATAATCCAGCAGTCGCACTACTAGGTATTCACCCAAAGGATACAAAAATACAGATTCAAAGAGGTACACGTACCCCAATGTTTATAGTAGCGTGATCAAAAATAGCAAAACTGTGGAAAGAGCCCAATGTCCATTGGCTGATGATTAAAAAAAAATGTAGTATATACATACACTATGGAATATTATTCAGCCATCAAAAGGAACGGAATCTTGCCATTTGCAACAACGTGAATGGAGCTAGAGTGTATTATGCTAAGTGAAATAAGTCAGTCAGAAACACAAATACCATATGATTTCATTCATAAGTAAAATTTAAGAAACAAAATGGATGAACATATGGGAAGGGGGAAAAAAGTGAGGGAAACAAACCATAAGAAGCTCTTTACAGTAGAAAACAAATTATGGGTTGATGGAGGGATGTGGGTGGGGAATGGGCTAAATGGGTGATGGGCATTAAGGAAGGCACTTGTTGGGATGAGCACTGGATGTTATGTGTAAGTGATGAATCACTAAATTCTACCCCTGAAAACACTATTACACTATATGTTAACTAATTAGAATTTAAATAAAAATTTGAAGGGAAAAAAAACCCCCAAAACATAACAAGGTTCCAGAAAAAGGAAAACCTAGATGTTGGTAGTGGATAGAGGATTGTGGGAGTAAAGAATAGGAAAGCTGCCGCCCAGAGAGGAAGTTCTGGAGGGAAAAGGAGAAAGAGATATTTACATAAGTCTTTATAAAGTTTTCAATATGGTAAGACCACCTTTTTTCTACTGCTATTTCTTCTAGTATCCATTAAATAAATACCTACCTATTAAAATTTTGAAAAATTACAACCAAAAAAATTACCTTGTATACAATCATATAGCAATCATACGGCACACCACATCAGCATAACTGGGTAACAAAAGTCAGAACAATTCTCTGCTGCATGCTTTAATTCTAATAGATAAATACTATAGCATACATGATATTTAAGGAGACACATATGAATTTTGCCATCTCCATAGTATTGGGTATTATTGGAAAGTATTGGACTTTTTGAGTTTTAACCACTAAGTCATAAAATGGCATTAAACGGGGAGGGGGACAAAACAGAAGAGACTCATAAATATGGAGAACAAACTGAGGGTTGCTGGAGGGGTTGTGGGACGGGGGATGGGCTAAATGGATAAGGGGCATTAAGGAATCTATTCCTGAAATCATTGTTTCACTATATGGTAACTAATTTGGATGTAAATTTTTAAAAATAAAAAATAAAATTAAAAAAAAAAAGACCTAGGCATAAAAAACCCCAGGCATGGAGAACATAGCTATGAAGCTTAAAATAGAAGTCACTCAGTAATTGAACAAAGCCACCTAGTTTTGATGGGAATTAAGACTTTGACAGAGTCAGAATAGACAAGAAGGATTTTCATTATTTAGGATCACGTGGAACTTCACATTTCTTTATATACAAATTCTGAATATGGAAACAAATTCTGAATAAGGAATAAGAATAAAAGGTGAATGATTTTTAAGGGTAAAAATACAGTTGTCTCAATAAGAACTTAAAGAACAAGATTTATCAAAGATATGTTCTATGGGTATAGCAAAGATTTCCTGAAACCCCGCCAAAGTGGAAAAAAAACACAACATATTTAATTCTGTGTGTTGTTCTGAGGAAACCTCCAACAGAGACAGCCTTCTGAGTAACCCGGATTTACTTACCTGAGAATAAGAACCTGTTAACTTGAGGCCACAATTTCCATGTTGCCATTTTTCTAATTCTCTTTTTGGAGAAGCTCAAGAAAAATACTACTTCTGTTTCATAAATGCTCACAAGTTCAGGTCAGTCTAACAGATCTGGAAAAATCACATTTAATTGTGTCCCAAGATCAGGATGCAACCCATATATACCATATAGAGAAAAATCTGGATGTCTGATTTCAAAGATCTAACCCCTCAGCCTTGAGGAGCAGAATCAGAAGCAAACATTTTTAACTGTCAATATGCTCTTCTTATTGACTTTGAAAAGCTCCAGAAGATTTGCACAATGTTTAAGGAAAATCTAAGAAGAGTTACATAATCCAGCTAACAGGGCCAAGTTTTCTAAGTGTGCATGGTATTTTGGGGTACTCAATAATCTCATTGTGGTTTATTGTCAGAGGCATGGCTAGGCCTCTTGTATTTTACTAATTTGTTCCTTAATACTCCTTATGCAGAGAAGGAAGGAAAGAACAAAACACTGGTAAGGTAACCCTTGAGTTATAGAACGTGTTAAAAACCTTGAGTTATAGAACGTGAATGTCTCTTAAAACTGGAATCATTTTCTAAGCTCCAGCTGTTTTTGGCCAAATCAGTCAACAGTCTCTCCTGGTAGGTGAGGATACCCAAAATCATTATGTTTCCTGAAATGTAAAAAGAGGCTCCAGAGTGGAATGATTGCATTTTATCCAAAGTTTTCTTACATCCACGCAATAGAACCTTCCATTCACATAGAAAAACAGTGGATGAAGGAAGTCAGGGAAATAAAAAAACTTTGAAACAATTCATTTAATTGGAATAGAGTATTTTGATTTTCTTGGAACCTTTTGGCATTAAAATGCTCTCTAAGGCAAACTGTGCTTCGAAAAACTAATTATTGGAACATTCCCCAAACACTGCAGACTGGCAAGTCTGACCAAATGAAATGTTCAGTTAACATAATGAACAAAAACATCATGGCTTATTTTTTAATTGCCTCTCGATATGAATAGACGCATATTTGTGTTTCTTCTCACCCAAGCAAACTATTTACCTCTTTCTCCATTTGTAATCCTTCTGCTCTAATATTTCTTTCAAATACTTCTCTCTTTTCAGTCTGTGGGTTGGATTTTCTGTACACAAGAATGTAGTCAATTCGACACTTTCCATCTCTGAAGTAAAGTCCATTTGATTTGTTTTTTTCCGGCACTGTCTGCACACAACGAGAAAGGAACCAGTTTCAGACACTCATAAAAATGAGTCTGCGGTGAGGAATGTTAAAGAACAATGAAAAGTAAATGAATTCTTTACTGTTTTATCAAAACATTTTTATTAATGAAAAATGTAAACAGTAGAATGTGGAGCAACCGAGAATGATCACACTCTAAAGGTGAGAGTGGAAATTGATATACTTATTCTGAAAAACACACTGGCATTAAAAGTGAACATTTGATGGGGCACCTGGGTGGCTCAGGTCATGATCTCACAGTTCGTGAGTTTGAGCCCCAGGCCGGGCTTTGTGCTGACAGTTCAGAGCCTGCAGCCTGCTTCAGATTATGTGTCTCCCTCTCTCTGTCCCTCCTCCACTCGTACTCTGTCTCTCTCTCAAAAATAAACAAAAACATTTTTTAAAAAGTGAACTTTTGCATAACATACAACCCATAATAAGAGATATCCTCAAAGCAACTGGGAGACATGTATATGACTACAGAAGCACTGTTCATAAGAGTAGAAAATAAAAAACGTGAATCAATTCAAATGTCCATGGACTGGCAAATAGGTAAATAAATTGCAGAACAGTCATACAGTAGAATATTATACATCAGTAAAAATGAATGAACTATAGTTCCATAAAATATGGAATCTTAAAATTGTATTGACAGAAAAAAAACCAAGTCACGTAAGACTTCATGCTACATGATTTTTAATAAAACAAAAATACAATGAATCTACAAAGAAGCTGTTAAGGCTATAAATGTGCATGATAAAGCTATTTTTAGAATAAGAGTATGAAAAAACCAAGAATTTAGGAATATGGGACTTTTGATAAGGTAGAGGGATGAGATTAAAAGCAGCTTTGATGGTTTTAGTATTATTCTAGTTCAATGTTTCTCAAAATTTTTGTCCACTATAAGAAAAACATTTTGCTTTGTGATATCTGTATATATACATAAACATAGAAAGGATCTGAGACAAAAGTTTCACAAGACAATACTTACCCTTTCTACTTACATACATGCTAATATTAATTTTCCATTCCCTTAAAAATAATTGAAGTTAGTAACCTAGTTGTAGATTTGAAATTTGAAAAATGACCATTCTAGTTCATACGTTGGGTGGTAGATTAAGGTGTTCATTTTGCTATTATGCTTCAAGACTTACAAGTAAGCTACAAATATTATTTTGCAGTGAGCACACATATAAAAATTAAAGAACAAAACAGTAGGTATAATTTTCATCAGGCTTCATGGACTTGTTGTAATCATGTACAATGCTGAAAGAGACCATCAATTACAGGGTGGTTAGGCTAGAGACAAATTTCTCAGGCTGATAGATTTCAAAAACATGTCTGTGAACCTACCAAGTGGAAATGGGGGAAGAGGAGTTGGCTACCTTTTCTGTAGGTCACAGTTTACATCAGTTTTCAAATAGTGGTATATGGGAGGCAAACATGCCAGACTTCCAAGATCATTGCACCAGACTTCCGAAGTCACTGCTAGAACCTACATTCTTGTACAAATGCCATGCATACACCCTCATGCAAAAGGGAAAATATCAGCCAGGAGGGATAGAAATGTCACATCACTTTGTCTTGGTGCAGATATTTTCAATTGATGGCCGATCCTTACTATTTTTTTTTTTTTTGGCTTTTCTTTAAGAAGTACTCAGAAGTCCACCCAAATAAGCACTTTATTAACAATTATTTGCCAAGTAAGAGAGAACTACTTTGTAGATTTAGCATGTCAGCATCTGCCTGCAAAAACAAGGTTTCAGCATGGCATCTGGAGCAAGGTTTATTAGCAAAGCCTTAACCCTCCTGGGACTGTTTCCTTGTCTGTAAGTTAAGGAGAGGAGACTAGGTCTTTTGAGATCCCTCCTTTATGCCACATCATGGCATTCAAAGTAACTGTGTGAATAGATGACAACAGAAAGAAGTTTTTTAGAGAAAAACAATACAGGGGCACCTGGGTGGCTCAGTCACTTAAGTGTCCAACTTCAGCTCAGGTCATGATCTCACTGCTCATGAGTTGGAGCCTCATGTCGGGCTCTGTGCTGACAGCTCAGAGCCTGGAGCCTACTTCGGATTGTAGGTCTCCTTCTCTCTCTTCCCTCCCCTGCTCATACTCTCTCTTTCTCAAAAGTAAATAAAAGTTAAAAAAAAATTTTTAAATACATGGATGGTAGCATATGGTGTTTGTAGAAAGAGGTCCAAGGAAGCTTGGTAGAAATAAACAGTTTTCCCTGTTCAAAGGTGTCATCCTGTCAAAAGTTAACTGGCTCTGGAATAATAAAAACAGGAGGAATATGCAGTAAATAAATGATTCTGATTCTGTGTTCCTATTACCTATGCGTATACAAAGCTAATGCATATACAAAGAAGATATTAAACTCCACTGAGGTGCAATCTGAACAAGAGTGAATGTCCCTAACAAAAGCCTTTTCTTCCAAAATGACATATGAACAGATGGATCTATTAACAACTGCAATGAGTTTCCAGATTACATAGGCAAGTGGCAACTCAAGGAGGCTTTGGACAACACAATCTACTGAGAGCTGGTCTATTCTGTGTCACTGTTCTATGCACTGGGGGATGTATACAAGGAAGTCCTTTCTTGTAAGGCTTTCTATCTACTAGGGACACTCAGAATGAAGATTATCACAAAATGACAGGTAGTTTCAAGAATCTCCCTTTATATAAATGAAATGTCTCTGGGTATAAGAAGGAAAATACATGACTCACTGAAAAATGTTTTAAACATAGGTAGATTCAGGATTCCTGAAATGTGCTAGACTTGTGGGGGAAATAAAAGAATATAAGACCTGCCCCTTGTTTTCTGGAAACCTACAGTTTAATGAGACGATGACTTTAGACAATCCATTGGAGGCATATTCCCAGTTCCCACCTGGATGAAAACCAGTATTTTTAAAAAATTACACACTTACCTCTCCCCCTGCTTCCAATCTGCTAGCATCATCTGAAGTACTGGTCAGGTTTCCAGGGTGAAGCAGAGAATCATCATCTTTGCAAGGACTGTTGACAGCTTCTAATTCATCAAAAAGAATATTGACATCCTTGGCCACTAAAACCAAAATAAAAACATTACAAGTGGGGTTAAGAATTTTGGATCTTAAAATAAATACCGAAATAGAATGTGTCTCCCTTTGGCTTCATATTTTTTTCATTGTTTCAAGAACACCTTGAATGACAGGTGTATTATTTCCTAAGAGAAAAGGAGGTCAGATGTAAAACATGTTTTATCAAACAGTGTCTTGATTAGGCAAGATTAAGGACAATGTGAAGCAAAGTAAAGTACTTCCATAATATAAATATAACTTACCTTCCATGATAAGAGAAGGCATTATGTTTGTTTAGTTTTCCTTCATATAGTTGTTTATCATAAAGTACTTTCACTTAAGACTTCTAAGAACTCATTCTCTGTGTTGGAGATAACCTTTTAAAATTTTATTTTATTTTTCATCAAAGTGTCATACAACTTGCTAAGTGAACCCATACATGTGCCAATTGAAAGATGCAGTAAGATCTGTAATTTTATTCCTGCGTTACTTCCTAAGGTCTAATAAAGAAAACCTAATACAGTAAGAAAACATACAGATAGGTTTTCTGCCTTTCTTATTTCTCTAATCATGAACTGAAATCATGAAGTTACCCATTCAGGGGCTTTCCCAAAAGATTGCTGATGCCAATACACGAAGCACTATATATCAGAGTTCCAAATAAAGAATATCACATTCAAATGCATGGTGCCTTATAGCATACCAGAAATGAGAGTTCAGCACTAGTGGCTGAAGAAATATGGTGCCAGGTCCAGGACCCTTCCTTAGCAACTCAAATGAGAGACCAATATTGAAGCTCACTTTTTCCTTTGATGCTTTAGAAATTGCCAAGGGTTTTTAACCTGCCACAAGCTGTTGCGCAGAATAATTTGTAGGTGATATGGTACTATTTACATAGCACATACAAGAGTATTCATCCTTTCATTCAAAATGTTTTTAGGGATGTGCACACTGTGTTGTGCACAGAGTTGTGTGATAGCCATACCTTGATGAATAAGGGTGAGTAAACAAAACAAATAGTCAAAGAAATGTAAACTGCATTGAACGCTATAAAGAACAGAACATAGTTTGGATATAGAGAGAACAGATATCATCTACCTAGAGAGTGTGACCAGGTTCTATAGCTATATCCAAATTTGTGACTTTAGGCAATTCATTGAACTACTCAGTTTTTTTTCATGTAAAATAAAATGGGTATGGCAATAAAATTAACATTTATTGTTTACTGTGATAGGCTGAATCATGGTCCCCAAAGGTAATCTGATACCTGAAACATGTGAATATCTTACCTTCTATGGCAAAAGGGATGCTGTAGATGTGTTTAATTCAAGGATCTTAATGTGGGAGATTATTTTGGATTATATGGGAGAGCCCAAACT
This sequence comes from Prionailurus bengalensis, assembly GCF_016509475.1. Lineage (NCBI taxonomy): Eukaryota > Metazoa > Chordata > Mammalia > Carnivora > Felidae > Prionailurus > Prionailurus bengalensis. The sequence continues at coordinate 121,398,094 of NC_057358.1, read as the reverse complement.
AATTACAAGGCAGGCACGAGGGTCAAAATCAGAGAGATGGATTGGAAGATGCTATGATGCTGGCTTTGAACATGGGGGTAGAGCCAGGAGTCAAGGAATGCAGGTGCCCCAGAAAGTAAAGAAAGGCAAGAAAGCAGATTCTCTCCTAGAGCCTGAAGAAGGAACACAGTTTTGCTGACACCTTTATGTCTTCTGACCTCCAGAACTGTGAGATAATTTTGTGTTTTTTTAAGTCACTACATTTGTGGTAATTTGTGATAGCAACAAAAGTAAACCAATACACTTACTATAGGTTTTTAGACTCTGCAGCTCCAAAGAAAAAAACCTCATGGTCTTGTTATACAACCAAGATTTAGGGACACCTATGTTGTGCCATGAACTCAAGGAAAGGAACAGTTCTGAAGGGGCATGGTATGTCTAGTGTTGTGGAAGACATCAAGGGGAAAGGCAACTTCCCTGACAACCCTACATAAAGAGATTCCTTCTCGTCCAATTATTCTCCACCTCCTCTCACTGCTCATTTCTTCACAGCACTTATCACAATGTAATTATATTGCTTATTCATTTGTTTACCTGTATACTGAATGTTTACTCTATGAGAATATAAGTTACATAAGAATAGGGAACTTGTCTGTCTCGACTGGTGTACAGAGGTCCTGGCACAGCCCTCAACATGTATATTTAATGATACAATGATGACCTCAAGGGGGACATAGTCTAAGGATGTCTGGGAGCCCCCTTTTCTCAAAATCCTATGGTTCTAGGACCTTGCATGTTCATTTTTCCTAACACAATTCTTATTCACAAGCCAGGCACTCCATAGTTTCAAGTAGAGACTGATTAAATTTTCAAGTACGTAGTGATTACATTTCAAGTAGATATTGATTATATTTGAACAACAGGATAAAATTATTTTAACAAAGTATAAGATTTACTATTAGTTAAAAAATATTTTTTAATGTTTATTTATTTTGAGAGAGAGAGACAAAGAGTGTGATGGGAGAGGGTCAGAGAGAGAGGGAGACACAGAATCCAAAGAAGACTCCCAGGCTCTGAGCTGTCAGCACAGAGCCTGATGTGGGGCTTGAACCCACAACCACAAGATCATGACCTGAGCTGAAGTTGCACACTTAACCGAATGAGCCACGCTGGTGCCTCCTGCTTACTATTCTAGGCTCTACCACTCATCTTCATGAACTTGTGCTCTCATTTCGTCACTGATGAGGCAGGTATGGAAAACTTCTTTTTCAGGATGGCTGAGAGGATTCAAGGAGATCATATACATGTTAGTCAGGGTGGCTGACGCATGGCGGATCTGCAAGAAATGTTGGTTTATTGATTTTGGACACTGGGGCCTTAAGTTACCACTTAAACCTTATCAACACAAGATGTCAAAAGAAACATTTGCAAGTTTAACTGGTTGTTATGAGGGGTAGATTGGGGTGAGGTGTGAAATAAAGGGGGAAGCTAAAGAGGACACTAAGATTCATGTCTAGGTGACTTACTGACTCACCATGGGGACAAACTCTTGAATATCCATTCATCCATCCATGAGAATTGCCCCTCTGCTTTTGCCAAAGATAAAAAATTACCAGATCATCTTCTGTCAGTATCACCTTCTGGTGTTGGCACAATCAGTTCAATAAAGCCCTCTATCTTTTGGGGTTCCCAAATGGAACCGTGCTGTCACCCAGGAGATGTCTGGAGACATTTTTCATCGTCCTGGCTAAGGAGAGAGGGTGGTGCTAGCATCTAGCAGGGTAGAGGCCAGGGATGCTGCTAAACATCCTACAATGTGCAGAAGAGCCCCATAAAAAGTTGTCTAGCCCAAAATGTCAACAGTGTTGAGGTTGAAAAATTTTGCTTTATATTAAAGGACCCACTATTTGATTCTAAAGGGACCAGATAACTTGGGAAAGGGAAGAGAAGTCCTTTGTTTTTCATATTGCTGCCCAACAGTATTACTATCTGGAAGTTGTTATGGAGCTGATGTTACCTGAATGCTCAAGAGAAATAAGTATGCTGTACTATCTGATTTTTAGAGAATTAAGTTATATTAAGGCATCACTATCACATGCCAGTCTCTCAAGAGCCTTAGCAGAGATTAAAAATGCTGATCCGTCAAAAAGTGCTGAGCTGAACACACAGTCAATAAGACTGTAGAACATGTAGACAACTACACAGACAGAAGAAACACGTGCCCTTCATCAATATCTCACCATTGTTACTGATAGAGCAGCTTTACATGCTAAGATTTAGAAACAAAGTACAATATCCTTTGAAGCAAATTTATATAATTTCTTTAAGGAAAAAATCCCCAACTTCCAAAGTTAATCAATTTTAAAAATCTATCTATTCAACAAGTACTTAGTGGATGCCTATCTTGCCTGGACACTGTGCTGGGCTAGGAACTGGGGTTTAAGCACTGGATGTACCAGCCATGGCCCCTGTCCTCACAGAGCTCACCATCTAGCCAAGGTGGCAGCTTTATCCATGGCATGGATATCACAATGATACTGTACATCCAAACAAGGTTACTTTTAAAGGATCCCCTCACTTTCCTTATACTTTTTTTCCTCAAAATAAGTTTGATAATTATCTACTTATTAGAATTCTGCTATTAGACCCATTAAATAAAAAAGAGTCAAATGTTTTGAGAAGTCAATTAAGAATAATAAGATGAGAATGCAAAAAATTCTATTCAACCCACGTAACAGACCTACACTGCATAAACTCAGGAAGGGCTGTGTGAACAGAACTGGAAAGCTGAGTCAGTATAGGTAGATACCATGCATTTGAAAAGCATGAGAGACCCAAATGACCTCTGCAAAAAGCAGGCATTCAGCCTAAAAAAAACCACGTACAGCAAAGAGTCATGTACATCAGCTACACAAAAGTCAAGAACCTTAAATTGCCTGGGAGATCAAAAATCAGAATCTTGAGTAAATCATCAAACAGCATAGGAAAGAGATTTCTGTAGGCTGACTTGCTATGCTATTCCAGAATAGAGACAGAGCAGAGAAGTCAGAGGGCTAGGAGGCAGGTAGATCCTGACATTCTTTATATGATGGAAAGGCAAATTTACCTGTATAGTACTAAATCTACTCATTAAATATTTGCAATTATTTAAATATTTTTTCAATGAAAATAGTTTAGGTTATGAGCCATTATTCATTCTCTAGGGAAAAGAGACCACAAATATATTTCAAGGGCTCGAATAAAGAAGCAAACAAGTTAATTACCTTCTACCATTTGCTCACTGAAGCAACATTAAGTTAGGTGCTAGAGGTACAAACATGAACAAGAGATGAGTGGAAGAAATCAAATCAGTGTTATAAAAGCAAGGGAAATCAAACAGTGTGTCTTTTAGAGAGTAAGAAATAAAGACCAAAAAATCAAATAGCTCCACTCACCGCTGTTTTAACTCTATTCCTCAAATGCAGCAGGAAAACCCCACACTGCTATGAAAGTACAGTAGTACTTTAATCTCAGTATTTTCTGATGCAGAGAAAATAAAGTGAAATTATAGGTCACTGAAGACAACATGAGAGGACTGTGTAGTGTAATCCAGGTATCTATATTTGTCCTCCCGAGCACCAGCTCATGTTACTATTTTTGTCCCAAGTTCCAATGATTACATCTGATATTCAGAATTCTGAAGATACTGTGTATTGGCCTCAAATCCTCATCAGAAAACACGAAAAAAGGACACCTTTGGGAATTATTTAGAATGCAAAAAAAAATTGTTTAAATCTTAATTGAGGGGCGCCTGAGTGGCTCAGATAATTAAGCATCGAATTCGGATCAGGTCATGATCTCACAGTTTCCGAGTTCCAGCCCCGCATTGGGCTGTGTGCTGACAGCTCAGAGCCTGGAGCCTGCTTCAGATTCTGTGTCTCCCTCTCTCTCTCTCTGCCCCTCCCCCACCCGCATCTGTCTCTTTATCTCTCAAAAATTAATAAACATTAATAAAAATCTTAATTTGAACATAGCTGGCTGTTTTATAAGAAGTTCACCTTCACATCTAGCCCCAGGGTCTCTTCCAGGGAAAGGCCCATGGCATCTCCACAACTGATGTAAGGACTAGCAAATAGGAGGCGCTCAATGCCCATTTCTAGATAAGTAAAAACTAGTTGTAAGGTTCTATCAATTTTTTTTTCTTATTCTAGTTCTCTTAGTGTGATTGCTTGGAAGTATCTGTTTCTCTCTCAGACCCAGAAATTAAATATGAAGGAAGTGGGAAGGGAGACATACGCAAGGGCATTACAATGTATTGAGTGCCGACTGTGTATTAAGGATTTTCAGGTCTGTTTTCCCTTTTCATCCTCAAAATACTTTAAGAGAGGGACATTCTGAGAAAGAAGCCAGGCTCAGAGACACAAAGTATGGCCACACAGTAAGTGACAGAGATGAAATCTAACCCAGTTCTGACCCCCATATCCACGATGTTTCTAGCTGGCTTCCTGTTTCTGTGGAAAGAATCCTACTGTTCTTAAATCATGTTTGGCTTTCAAGTACACAGGAGGTCCTTTAACCACCAACCAACTATCTTGCCCTAGTTTTAATATTTATCTGAGTAGAGCTAGACTTTACATCTGTCACCTGACAGGTCTGACACTTTTTAAAATTTAACAAATAGACCAAATTAAATGTTTTTAAAAATTCAGAGTAACACAAGAGACGCAGTAAAACTTTGAGTACCTGAAGGTGGGATTTTAAAAACTAAACACTACTTAACATTTGTATGATACCAACAAACCTAGGACTCTCTGTTCATTACGCTTCAAATGAAATCTTATGGTGTTTCTAAGGCAGAGACGGCTTGGTGTACAATGAGGAGGGAAAAAAAGGCAAATTTGGAAAAATCAAAATAAATAAAGCAATTGGAAAGGACATGAATCTTCCCTTAGCTGGCTTTACTTCTTGCCAAAGGTCAGCGGTTTTCAAAGTGTGTTCCCTGGAACCCCAGGACCCTTTTGGGGAGTTTCATGGAAGGGACAACGAGGAAACTGAGTGGGCAAAGCCCTACACCCTCTACCCCCAGCTACTCCCAACAACTCAGTTACCTGTTTTATATATTGAGATATTACGTGAAAATACATATGAGGAAGAAACAACAGCTTCTACTGCTTTAAAAAGTTTATAAATCTCTGGGGCGCCTGGGTGGCGCAGTCGGTTAAGCGTCCGACTTCAGCCAGGTCATGATCTCGCGGTCCGGGAGTTCGAGCCCCGCGTCAGGCTCTGGGCTGATGGCTCAGAGCCTGGAGCCTGTTTCCGATTCTGTGTCTCCCTCTCTCTCTGCCCCTCCCCCGTTCATGCTCTGTCTCTCTCTGTCCCAAAAATAAATAACAAAACGTGGAAAAAAAAATTAAAAAAAAAAAAGTTTATAAATCTCTACTAGTGTGTTACAGCAACAATTAAATGGCTGTGTTAACATCTCCCCAAAGAAAACCTGGGGTAAGAAAGCTGGGGTTCTAACTGTTACAGATCTGAGAGTAGGTACTTTTTTCTGCCATGGAAAGTTTACTTGAAATACTTTAAGATTAAAAATAGGTCTCTGAAAAAAGAAGTCATAAAAATTTTTTAAAATGTGTAGTCATTAAAAAAACGTCATTGGCATTTTCTGGCTCAGTAATGATGCGGTTTATATAAAACGGGGCATAGACAATAGCATGGGGTACCCACAGGGCACTCTGCAATGGGGCCAAGATCATTAACTTGTTCCTGGGACAGCATGTTTCTTATGAAGAGCTTCTCTTGCCACTACTTCATTCTAAAGAAACGGACAGACACCGTGGTTACTTCTACAACAAGGCAGATAATAACAGCACCTCTTAAAATCTGAGAGTGATACTTAGAGAAGAACTGAGTACCTAATTCTAGCTTTGCTCAATAGCCTTGGTTACCTTTTAGCAACTTGAAAGGAGGTCAATGATGTTCTACATTAAAGATCCTGAGTCTCCTGACCATAATTTCCCTTTCTTTGGAAAGAGCATGAGCTTTGGAATCAGACAAGCCTGGATTCAAATGCTAGTCTTCACACCTACTAGCCATTAGATTATTTAACTTATTTAAGCTTTAATACATTTCTCTTTTCAGTGAGGATAATACAAATTACCATACAGGATTATTGAGAGGAATGAGGACAAGGTAGCAGCCAACACTTGCCATGTGCCAGGCACTACATTAAGGGCTTTATGCAGATTTACTGTAACTATTCCCCTTTATCAGATGTGGAAATTAAGGCAAAAAGAATTTAAGACTGAATACAATAATATAGGTAAAAAGCCAAGCGAGAGTTGCCAGGCAAGATTACATGTGCAATATATGTCAGCACCTCCCTCTTCCCCATCTTCCCCTTTGAAAACAGCATGACCATACAGATTAAAAATAAAATTGGAAATCAGGGCTCAAAAAATTGGATTCAAAATGACTCACTGGATGTCACTGAGAAATGACTCAGTCTCTGCAGGCACAGAAGCACAGAGGACCACCAGTGCAGGAACAGCACTGTGATTATGTGGGCACACGTGCAAGCACAGAGGGTCAGACTATAGGATAGCAATGAGCCTTCCAACCTCCAAGTTCTCATTTCAAACATTTTGCTTTTTGCTCTCTTTCCCTCACAAGAATCTAATGGACTATGACACAATAATGTGCCATGGTGTGAATGCCACTCTAGAGTCCCCACAGTCTGTTATCTGTATATGCTGGGAATCAAGAAAACAAGAACCGAGGACAAAGCAGAAGTGGACAACAAAAAAGTGGGGGGAAGGAATGATCTCTAGAAAAGGATGGGCATTGATGATAATTTAAAACAAGAATTAAAAGGTTCAGTATAACCTTTGAATGGTATATTTTTTTAATGGCTTTCTAATGTAATAAATTCTCATTCACAAGTACACACACATATGCTTCATGGACCGCAGATCTTTAAGATGTGATTCTCAATCGAATTGCAGAATGAAATATATTATTTTTCTAAGTGATCCTTCTCGAAAAAGTCCAGATTTTAAAAATTTGGGGACAAAAAAAATCAGAATAGTTTTGTTTTAGTTGCTATTATTATATATACTATAGTAGGCACTAAAATCCTTTGACTACTAGGGGCTATGAATCTTACTAGACAAATTCAAGACTAAGAATTGCCCCCATGATCTTGTCATCATTACATCAAGTGAAATCTGTCTCTAAGTCCCCACCCCACTGGCCTGGTAGACAATTTCAGTTCAGCCATTGCTGACATTCCTCTACTTCACACATGTAGGACTGTAAAAGGTTACAGAGGTTTTGTAAACAGCAGAATGTTTAAAGAGACCGCTCAGTTCTCCAAGCCACACTGCTACTCATGAACCACCCCCTTTGCAAGTCTAGAATAGAATTCATTCATTCACTCATTCATTAACAAAATTTGTTGAGTGGCTACTATACTCTATTTTCTGCTCAAGATACTAGAGATACAACAAAGAAATAGGAAGAGAAGACTGCCACCTTCCCAGAACCCTCAAAGTTCCCTGAATGCTAGAAGATCTGCTTCTTCCTCAGGCTAGAGAATCTCAGCCAAGACTGGCAGTTCTGGTGGCTCAGGTGCAGGCTCCCAGCACACAACCCAGTCATTTCCTCCCTTTCTACACACCGAAGGGAAGCCATGCTACCACTGCAGGGCAATCTAAGTGAGCTGGACAGGAATTCCTTTTCTCTGTCTCTGGGTATCTATGTGTGTTTCTTTCTCCCTTTACCAAGCTTTAGTCACTCAGAAGCCCAGGCTTTCAGAAAACAAAAGCCAGAAACTTCATGAACACAGAACTCTACTGAAACAAAGGATGGGGATGGGGAACAAAAGGTTAGAATAAAGAAAGAGGGGAAAATAATGAAGGAAAACACACACATACACCCTTATGTCATACTGCCACATATAAATGCTTTCTTCCTAGAAAGCAATCAAGTTTTCATTTTGAAAAATAAAACAAATGTGATCTGTGACTGTTTTAATTTTTCTTGAACTTAACTGTGCACCAAAATGTTCACCAGTGCTTTAAGATTATGAGGAACATAGTGTGTGGCACATGACAGGTGAGATGGATAGATGGATGAATGGATAAAATGACTCTTTTCTTCCTTAGAAGCTGTATATCTGATATGGGGAAGCTGAGAAACTTATAGGTGGCCAGCCATTCTAAGACACCTTTTGGACAGATCAAACTATTGTTGGACAGATGTAACTATTGTTAGGGCGTAAGTACTATAGGAAAAAAAATGTAAATGTATTTTATAATGTAGAAGCATGGAGAAGAATTCTTGCATCAAGACATAACAAAGTAAGAATAATTTTTTTTAATTTTAATGTTCATTTTTGAGAGAGAGAGAGAGAGCACAAGTGAGGGAGGGGCAGAAAGAGAGGGAGAGAGACAGAGAAACCCAAGTAGGTTCCAGGCTCTGAGCTGTCAGCACAGAGCCTAACATGGGGCTCAAACCCACAAACTGCAAGATCATGACCGGAGCTGAAGTCAGAGGCTCAACCAACTGAGCCACCTAGCTGGCCCAAAATAAGAATAATTTTTTTTTAATCTGGAGTTCATTTTTCCTAATTATTTTTAGTTAATCTTTTATTTATCAGAACAAGGGCCAACATATGTCTAAACATTGACTGTCAAATATTAACCATTTAGCCTTAGGGAGGTATACTCCGTTTTTTTCACCTTTAAAATGGAAAAAATAGCATCTATTACTTATAGGGTTGTTTTAAGAATAGGAAGAGATAGAATGGAAGAGCACTTACTGTAACAGTCAGCCTACCTTTGACACTCAAAACATGTTTCAAATACTCTTTCTCTCTTTTCTAGCTTGTTCTTAAAGGTCATATATGTATGTCCAAGAAATTCCAAGAAAATAATGAAATCTTTCTATCATCTCAAGAAAAATACTTGTAGGAGAGAAAGAATTTTCCTGATGTCCAAATCCTATATATTTTTACATTTTTGTAAGTTGGTCTCTTAAAGCTTCCTGTAAACAATAATCTATAATACAGTCCCTTGAAGAACCAAACTATGTATTTTTATACTTAGAAATTTCAATTAACTTGTTAAATATCTGAATCACATTTGAAATGCAGGGAGAAACTGAAGGGAGATAAAAGGTCCAAATCCCTCCTACCAGTAATGACTCAGGCCACATGGCCAGCTTCTCAAACCTACTTAGCATAAAAATTATTATATTTTTAAGTTTATTTATTTATTTTGAGAGAGAGAGAGAGAGGAACCAGCAGGGGAAGGGGCAGAGAGAGAGGGGACCAGAGGATGTGAAGCAGGCTCTATAGTGACAGCAGAGAGCCTGATACAGGGCCCACAAAACACGAGATCATGATCTGAGCTGAAGTCGAAAGCTTAACAGACTGAGCCACCCAGGCGTCCCAGCATCAAACTTATTTTTTAACAAGAAAACAGATTAGTTACAAAGTATTAGAAAATTCTTAAACCTATAAAAAGTTTATTTTCATTTTAAAGTAAAATACTTCCCTTTTCTTAGTTTTACATTTATTTTTTTTTTTTAAATTTTTTTTTTTTCAACGTTTATTTATTTTTGGGACAGAGAGAGACAGAGCATGAACGGGGGAGGGGCAGAGAGAGAGGGAGACACAGAATCGGAAACAGGCTCCAGGCTCTGAGCCATCAGCCCAGAGCCTGACGCGGGGCTCGAACTCACGGGCGGCGAGATCGTGACCTGGCTGAAGTCGGGCGCTTAACCGACTGCGCCACCCAGGCGCCCCAAGTTTTACATTTAAATATTAACTACTCATAAGCCTCCACTCTTCTACTTGTTCACAGCGTTATCATATATAAATGTCTGTAGTAAAATATACTAACAAAAATTACTATAAGTATAATCTCATAAACATTTAAATTTATGTAAGTTCACGCAGCCCTAAAAACTTCTAAGTTCATCTCCTGCACTTGCATAGAAGCCAACTTTTATCATTTATTAAAAATTTTTTAAAATCCTCTCAGCACTATATAATCTATCATCTTTCAAATCAGATGAAGTAATTACAGAATTTTATAACTTCCCATGAAAAAATTATTTTCTCTCCAATGTCTATTAATTGGATTTTTAATCTCTTGGGGAAATTTTTCTCTTTTATTCATTAAGCTAATATGAAGGGACTGCCCAACCAGAACAAATAACTGGTCCTCTTGTATTCTTCATTAAAAATATTTCTCTTAGTACCAGCCTTATCTTCAATTTCAGGATCCTACCCCTTGATGTGTTTAAACCCCATACTGAGCACATTCAGAAAGGAATTAAATGAAGGGTAGGAGACCCTCTATCCTCCTCTGGTCTCCAATCTTGATCATATTACCTCAACAGGTAACCTCTGCCACCCTCAGCTGTCCTACCTATGAAAGGAAAGTATTAATTATCTCAGAAGGTCAGGAGGGCAATATAATAACAAAAGAGGATAACTGCTATGAAAATGCTTAAAGCTTCTCACTAAAAATTTAGTACAGAAATGCAGTGTCACAAAACCAAAAGTAGCAAAAAAATTATAGCGGTTCTTTCTGCAGTGCTCTTCAGATCTAACCCCTTCAAACATGAAACTGTACAATACTATTGGATCTTAAAAGAGGAGTATCATTATCTCGAATTAGAGCTCCAATAATGAGACACAAATGTTAATGATTTAGTATGTGATACTACATCATCCATCCTCAATGCTGAATCTACAACTTGAGTAAATGCATGGTTTATGATCAAATTCGTAGTGACAACTACCAAACACAAAGTAATGTAAGAAGAGTAAACCTTGATTAATCAAAATGCTTACAAGAGAGGGGTCATTCCTGGGTCACAGCCCATCATTAAAGATTCAAGATACCCATTTTGGAGAATAAATTCCTGATTTCAGTTTATTGCATCAACATTTACTTCTTAATACTCTTACATTTGAGCAAAGGAATAATATTCTGGTTTCTCAAAGAGTTTTATTTGATTATGATTAATCAAGGAATCTAAAAATTACAATTCCTAGATATTGGTTAAATATCACAGAATACTAAATATATAGAATTTATAATTCCACTCCAGTTTTCCATCAGGTTTCTTCAAACACCCCAATACTATGTGACTCAGTTTCACAAATTAAACCTGCAGTTCAGTAGCCATCTTTTCTGGTCTCAAAATTATCTTACACAGTATCTCTTTTAAGACATTTTTTAAAGCATGGCATCTAGGTTTCTAGTTTTATTATCCCTCCCAAGTATTAGAAGAGTTTCTCCTTTCATGGTCAAATTAAAATTTGAGTGAAACTTACTTTCTTGTATTGCATTAAGAATCTCTGAAAAGTCCACATCACTCTTTGGGCCGTCAGGTAGTATTTGCATATCCAGCTGGTAGCCTTGCAAATCCACACCTCCTTCTAGAGAAATGAAAGATATTCATGGAGTTTGCACTGGTTATCAGAGAGCCCAGCATTAGGGTCCCAAGGAGAGGCAACGTCAAAATCTAAAATGAACAGCCAGCTGGTTTGCCAGTGATCCTCCCTCTTGGAAAAATTACTTAAAAAAAAAAATGAGAAACATTACCAGCCATTTGATCCTTATGGGACCAAAAAGGTTTAACTGTATTTCCAATGTAAAAAATAAGGCAATTACTTTTTTAAAATACCACACACTTCATAGTATTTACTGATAATTTCCTAGGTGAAGAATGAAACATGTTAGCCTCCACCCAAGGACATTTAAAATTATTTTTAGCTTCGTATGGCTCAAAAGTGACATTCAATACAAATACTTTATAGCATCTTCTCTAAAATTATAATACATTCTTAGAAAAGGGTTTAATATTCTTGATATCACAGGAAAAAAGATATCATTTTCCCCCTCACAGTTGGACTTCCCTACTACATCACTTATTTTTCAATTATACCAGAATGCTTTTATTTATTCTATGAAATAATTAAACCTCTTGTACTAGATTTGCCTGATGCATTTTTGGTGTGTTCTAAAGAAAGAGGGTTATTTAGGCTGCTCCACATACCTATAGAACATTTAAAGAAGTCAAGGAAACCAAGATATCAAAAAGTAGCTCAATTACTACTAACAAACCTTTAAATCCTTCTTAAAATAATTACAAACAACATCTCCAATTTGAGGAGTCTGGTAGGGTTAAAAGCCAGTGCTAAAAGGAAAAGATAGCCTGATGAACAGAGTAGGCCATGCCCTAGCTTCCAATACTTTTGTAAAAATAATTATTTCATAAGCCCAGAAATTATTCTTAGCCTTCAATAAACTTGTTATGTCCCTAAAACTCAAAAAGAGTATGACATAGTCATGATTGCACAGGGACACTCATTCTAGGAGGGACAAGGACATAAGTAACTTAACATAATAGAAGGTGAGCTTTAGAAGGGCAGGAACTTTTATCTGCATGCTATCACTCGGTACTTAGAACAGTGCTTAGCACAGAGTAGGCCCTCAACAAATGTAGGTTGAATGAATGACTAAGGCTGTGTGGTAGTTATGAAACATAAAGGCCATAGAGCTACAAGGCAAGCTAAGCTCAGATACTAGAGTCTTACAACTGAGCATTCAAATTCTTATTAGGAAACATTGAATCTCTCTAAATCTTGGTTTCCTTATCTATAAGATAGGGGTGATATTAATAACAATCTCACAGAATAGCCATGAGGACTAGATGAGATAATGCATGAAAAGCTCTTAGCTGTCAAACAGTCAGTGCTCAGTAAATTGGAAGTCATTACTATTATCACCCATAATAATATTTCAAAGGAACACTGACATTTGTATAGAACTATCTAGCTATGAATAATGAGAAGCCACAAGTCCATTTTTTGTGATACCAGCATGCATTTCAGTGACTGTCAAGCACTGTCAAGCACTGTAGACACAGTGAACTTCTTAAATGCATGCATGCGGTTGCCTTACTGAAGTTGAGACTAAGCTTCCAAACAGGAATTAAAATGGGTTATTTGGTTTATTTCCACCAAGTTCAGCCACTGTGAATAAGGAGAAGTTCTGATGCTTTTCAACCTCTACTAAGTCCTTTGTTCTGTTCAATAACCAAAGACCTTATAATAACAACGATAAAAAAATAAAGAACAAGAATATTCACTACTGCCTCTAGGCTGGCTCTGGGCTATGTGCTTGTTCATCTCATTTAGTCTTTACCTTTGAAAAGAAGGTGCAGTGAGAAGTAACTTGCCCAATGTCACACAGCTACTAAGTTGTAAAGATGCAATACCAATCCATGCTCATAACTACCATTCTTTAATAGCCCCTATATCAAAGCAGTTACAAATAGAGGCTGTCAGAAATAAGAAAACTGGATTTACCAACAGTCCCATGTTCTAGAACTTCAGACCAAGATAAATACCACTGCATAACTTAAAAAGCAAAGGACTTGCTAAATAGACTAATCAATAGAAGCCCAACTTATTTACCTTTGTTTGCCTTAGTCAGAAGCTCATAAATTCATGTGGAAGTAGTTTTGACTAATAGCCACAAATTTTAATAACTAAAATTACACAAATTTTTAATATTTTTTTTTGTTAAAGAGCAGTATAGGAGTATAAGAAGTCACAGAAACAGCAACATAAAGGGGGCATTCAGGTCATTAACGTCTCTTTAAAGAACATTTAATGCTTAAGATAAAATTAAAATGTGAGGAAAATGAATACAGAGATACAGATAAATAGATTTGTCTCAAGTATATTTAAAAAAACACCCTTTTATATAACTAGAAAAAAAGACAGAAAGAAATTAGTCCAAATGGGTACACAGGTTATATCTCACCTATAACATTATGGGTATATTTTGTTTTATTCTTTATCTTCTCTATTTTTTTTATAATAAAATTTTTTTATAATTTTAAAGTCATTAAAAAATTCAGATTGTGTCAGTAGAGAATATTAAATATTTAGAATTCAGGATTCAAGTCTTAAAGACTATAGATGTTAAACGAGTAAGGGAATAATTTAATATAAAATTTTCTAAATTAATTCAATTCTTTAAATGTATACGTTAAAGAGCTCAAAATTGTAGGATGCAGCATTCTCTTCATGGAAAACCTTAAGATCACATTTAGAATCCTTAACATTTAAGGTATCTTTCTTCATCTGCTCTAGAAGAAATAAAAAATATACTTTCATAAAGTGTAATAATATAAGGGTCTGGAACTTCTGACAGGAAGTCATTCATTAAAGTCCAACATGACAAAGTAGGGCTTTTGCAAACTTTCCTAAATAGAAAGTGATCACTTGTGCAAGGACATTTTCAAATAAATCCTTCAAGGTGACAATCTTCACCTTTAGCACATACTGTCAACTGAACAAGACTAAATTACTTCAATACAAAACATTCTATGTCTACTTTGAATGTCTGGTATTTATTTATTGTTAGTCCTATAGCTTCAATGTGATCTCTAAAATGTTGAGAATCATATCTTCTGTAGTCAAAGAGGCCTCTGACTTGAGTCAAAACACAAAGGTCTTTTTTCAGAGGCAAGATGGTGAAAACGTCATGGTTTCAAACTGATCAAGTTTTAAAATAAAATATAACGCCCATTGTTGTTGACAGTAACTGACATGCAAACCAAATGTAATCCCAACGAAACTAAACCAGCAAGTTACATTAAAGAGGGAAGCTGAAAACTTTCCTAAAGATGTGGAGAACATAATGCATAATTTTAAAAATCAAAAATAGCCACAAAATTCATGTGATCTCCAATTTTGCCTTGAGATTCTCTCACACTTGATTGATTATACTCAAATCTTAATTATGATTCTGCAGTGTGAGAGTAAAGTTGAAAGTAGTTTCAATAAAAAGTAACCTTGACAGCAGTGCTTACATTTAATAAAAGATCTTCAGCTGGGCAAACAATAGGTTAAAAATTCATTTTAGATTTATAACTAGCTTACACAGATTTAGCTAAATGCTTACATACAAAAGGAACCAAAAAAACCAAGCTCTAAATAGGAGTCTCAATTAGCAAATATGTCAATGCCTCTCCCATTCCATCTCTGTCTATAGAAATCCTTTTCTACTTCTAAGCCCCATCCTAAATACTCTGCTTCAGAAAACATTTCTTGATCCTAATAAGCAAACACCACTTTCTACTATTTCTATTTTGAACTTCTACGGCTACCTATATTTTATCTTTTCTGTGGTACATTTTTCTATCAAAAATAAGGTAGGTAAAGTACCTAGCACAGGATAAAGTAGACACAGACATGTGAGCTCTCATTTCTTCCCATCTAGGTTTTTTCTTCATCTCTAGCACTCTCAACTAGACTGTAACATGATGGAGGCCCGATAACAAACTTTACTCACTTTTATCTCCTAGAGAATCTAAAACAAGGCCTTGAACATTTTAATTGCTCAATTAATGCTCTTATACTGCAATTTCACATTACTAGTAACAGTGGATACAGACTAAGAAAACATCCCAGTTTTCTTTCCTCGTCCATAATTTTAAGGCATCTTGACAGGTTATCTATAGATAACTATGGAAGACATGTTCTAGATCATCCATTTACTTTTTGTGAAGTCTTCTCAAATTTTGTCAAATAATAAAGAAAATGCTGAGGTACCAAAATCTTAAAGCTTATAATGAAAGTCAAGAGTTGCCAAACTTACCCCTTTCTCAATCCAAACCTATCCCCTGAGTACACTCTCAAGAGTTTGTTTTTACTTCTTTTGGCTATTTATGTGTAGGTGTTCCATTGTTTCTTGATCCATTTTATTTATTACTTATTATTACCTGCTATGATGTAAGACAATATAAGTTATATTACTGCCACTTCCCTTTGTCCTCCACCCTCCCATCAAATCACTATTCTTAGTTATTCTGTTACATTTAATAATATATTATATAATATATAATAATATTCTGTTATAGTTTAATAATTTTAAATGACTTAAAATTCAATTTCTTGTTCAACCGAATTCAGACAGATCTTATATTTGCAAATTAGCACAAAATGGTACAAAAAAGCAGATTCTGACATTACATTGACCTGGATTTGAATTTCGTTTATATGTGATCCTGAGACATTTTATTTAATGTCATTATTTTGAGCCTCGTTTTTCTCATTTATAAAATGGAAAAGATGAAATTTTTGGAGGCTCCATTGAAAATTATGGACAATTATATATATATATATATGCAAATATGGCTCATAGTGTTAGATCACCAGGTGAGTATCTATTTTCTATGTTTTATCTAATTTTATATGGCATATTCCTTCTCTGGAAAATGAAGGCCAATTCCAGGTTTAGGGTATAGACTAAACAAAAACAGTGCCTTAAAAAAATTCTGTAACTTGGACTTGGAATATTTATTTCACACTGAAAGAGAAATAAAGAGAAGTATGACAGGTCAAATCTTACCTTCCCCATGCAACACAAAAGACTGGGGACTCTGTAAAGTAGGCCAGAGGGGACAAATGGTATTTTCTGTGATTTCCTCATAATTAATGATGCTAGATGTGAGCATCTGTCTACATTTTACTTATATTCTGTAAATAAAAATTGGTAGTTCCTGTCCTGAGAGGCATTTTTTAATACAAATTGTCAAATGCAATATTTTTACAATATAGGAAGTAGTGATATACCAAAATTTTATATAAATATCTAAAATAAATCCTCATATGTAATATTTTTGGATTTAATAGGCTGCAAAAATACCCTTTTTTGTAATTGAGAGTTTGTTTTCAATTCCTCATAGTGAATTCAGTGTTTCTATGACAATGTTAAGATGAAGAATGGTATTAAGGAGAGGAAGCAGTACATTCTGTCTTCTTTACAAACTTTTCCTGCATCAAGCCAGGGTTCAAAATGTATCTTTTAAGAATGAAGAAAATGATTTCAGTTCTTCTCAAGGATCTGAAGTCGAAAACCCTAGATTCACATGTGGGATATTCCGCTGGCTCTAGAAAAACTTTCCATCTCCGTGTCTTACCTTCATTTATGGTGCTTACCAAAATCTATTTAATGTGCCACAAGCTAAAAAGACTTTACAATAGAGGATGCTTCGTAAGTACTATTGTGAAAAGACACACAGATCACACTCTTTCATATTAGTGTTTCATAACTATAAATCTAGTAATATTGGAAGATTATTCTCTTCCAAAAGAAAGCTCAGCATTGTATTAAGAGGAATAAACAGACTGATTCACCCATACCAGTCACTAGCTAAACATATTCTTTCAAATGTTTAACATTGAGTAGTTCTAAGGACTCAATTCTGGACTGGATCCTGACTGGAAAATCGCATTTAGCTAATAGCGGGTAGAAGTTTCTCAGGTCTAAAATGGAAATAATAATCCCAGTGCTTTAGCCAATAATGGCTGACTTTCAACAAAACTGTTTCCATGTTTCTCAGGACTGGCAAGACTGTGATCTCCTAAATTATAATGCATCCTTGCACTAGCAGTTCCAAAGAGAGTTTGGAAACCAGAGCTGCAAAGCTACAAAGCTGGAAAGATTTGTGAGTTCTGTAGGCAGGGCTTCTTGGTGGGTGGGCAGGGGGCTCTTGCAATATCCTAGCTGGTGAGTTCTGTTGCTATGATAACAGGCATTCTTTAGAGGAAGAGAAGACAGTATTTAGGATTAGGAGGGGTTGCAGAATAGAAAACATGAGACCTTCAGCATTACTATAATGTTGTTTACTTTCTTGCATGATAAATCTATAGATGGGCTTGAGATGAATGTATGAAAGAGTATGGCCTTGCAAGACAGCAAGCTTCATGAGCGCTAGGGTTCTGCCCATCTTGTACATGACTCTTACCTCTAACTTAGGAAATTAAGCAGAATGGAAGCTTACTATTAACTACCTACCACAATTATGGGCTCAGGTAACTAGTTATAGTTGTATGATCTTTAGTTAAATTATTATTTAAATTTCTCCAAGCTTCTTAAATATAAAATTGTTTCAAATAACCTCAGGCAGAAGATACAGTTTTATACTTCACAAAACACAATCCTTGTTCCAGAAATTAGTCATTTTGTTTTCCCTGGGGCTGCCTTTTCTGTAGCTTTTCTTCACTCACTTTGTGTGTTCAACTGGTTGTGAAAAGACTTCAGAAAATTCTCTCTACATGCATCATATAAGTCAAAATATGTGCATATGTCTCTAAGCAAAGGGAAACAAAAATGCAAATATCTAAGGGAAGAATTTAGTACATATTTTTAGAAAACACAATTCTGTTACTCAGCAAATGAGAGCAAGGAACACAGATACCAACGCCCAAAATAGCTTGTTTTCCTAAGCACCCCCTGTTTACTAAACTCACATCACACATCACAAAAAAAAACACTTAAAGAGGAAGAGATTCAAATGAAGGATAATTAGTGTTATTTCCAAATCCCACCACTGACTGTTCTGAAAGATACCACATTCACCTTCAATTCAATGAGAAATAAAACAGAAGTCCAAAGTAACTCTTATACATTTTTTACCACATAATTTCAAAGCCATGTGGAAGATCTTATCTTCCAGTCACACCCAAAATCCATTTCACAAGTAAAACAAATATGTAATTTCACCCAAACTTCAGATCTATTCAAGGAGAGCAGCCAGGTTCCTCAGGTTCAGTAAAAAAGTTTCGGCCACAATTCTCAATTTTTTCTTTCCAGATAAGGTGATGAGAAAAACACCAAAATTTCACACTCAAGTAATTCTCATCTTCAAGGGGAAAAAAGTGGCACAGTTTAAAACACACATACACACACACACACACACACACACACACTCATAAGAAATACAAGACGTAGGTTTTAGTCAGGGTGCATCAATTATTAATTTTGTACTTTGGGACAAGAAATTTCATTTCCTGACCCATAGTAAAATCAGGATAATTCCACCTCAGAGACTGCTAAAAGAACTTAGCAAGATGTAGGAGAAATATTTATGAAAGCCCTTTGGAAACAATGGAGCATCATCTAATGTGAGGTAGTGGTATCATGATTATTATTGTTGTAAAGAATGGTCATCCATTTGCTTTTTCCTTACTTTTTTTTCTCTAAGGAATGAGCTGAATCTTGACTTTCATCTTGGCTGAACTAGAGACAAGTCAGCCTTAGTGTGGCTTCTTAAGAAAGATATAAGTCTAGGGGCGCCTGGGTGGCTCAGTCAGTTAAGCATCCGACTATTGATTTTGGCTCAGGTCATGATCTCATGTTTGTGAGTTTGAGCCCAGCTTCAGCTCTGCACTGACAGAGCTGCATTAACAAATTTTAATAATAAATAAAGACACAAGTCTTTCTTGGCTGTCCATTTTTAAATCTCTCCCTACTTGCTCCTTGTCTCTCCCTGTCCCTTTCACTGTAGCTCCTGGTAAACATGAAAGGCAATTCTAAGTTCAATCTGTTCCCTAATTTGAGACCAGACCTTGACATGAGGGCCAGAAAGTAATCACTAAAACTCAGGGCAATGGTTATGTGTTTTATAATATTGGAACTAGAAAAGGGGAGGATAAAAAAAAACCAAGTGTAATGCAGAGTACAACAAAAAAGAAGTTAAAAAGTAGAGCATCACTTAGATAAGTTTCCAATGGAATCCTACTGGTCCCTTTTTCAGTAAGTTCTTCTTACATCAAGGTTTTAACTATTACAGGTCTTTTAATTTAAATTTTCCAAGACTTTGCTACACTAACTTGCTAGAAATATACAGCCACCAAGTTGTTTGAAGAAGAAGGTAACATCACACACTGAATGACAAAATCAAACTACCTGATTTGGAATCTTGCCTCTACCATTTACTGGCTGTATGTTCTTGGGCAAATTACTTAACCTTTTCTGTGCCCCAGCCATAAAATAAGGATAACAGCAGAGAATATTAGGGGAATTAAATAAGATAAGGAATTCAAGCAGTTTAACAGTTTTTGAGGTTAGGAATATGATACAGTGCTTAATAAATTATAGCTATAATTTGATTTATGTCAAACATTTAACACCTCTGTATACAGACAGAACTACAGACATTAGTCCTACAAGAGGACTAAAGTTCCTCTTGTGTGAAATTGACGTGTCCCAGCATTTAGGTACCATGTCTACATAATCATGCATAAAGGGCTGCTCAGGTTTTAAAAGATAAAAGAAATTGTGTTAGAAATTATTTGGAAAACCATGAAACGTATCAGCAAAAAAAATCAATTCACAAATTCTAAAAGAGAATATAGGACATATAATGGGATCAATAATATTTCTCTGGGACAGTATGATAGGCCTAACAGATTAAGGGAAGGCAATAGAAATATTTCAGATTGCAGAAGGCTTCTAATTCTATTTTATATGGCATAATCATTAAACTGGGATAATGTGATCTATACTCACACCAAGCTTTATGGTTTCAAATTCAAAAGATTGCAATCAATGCTTCAGTTTACTCTACTCTTGACCCTTAAATTATAGTCCCAAGCCTAGTGCCATTTAATACTTCTATTATTTGCCTATAAAGGGGAATAGAAAATAACATGCATAAATTATGAGTGGCTGAAAGATAAGGTCAAAATAAAATCAACACACAAGAACAACATCTGAAACAATCAGAAGGAAAGTGAAACCACACAATACAAGATAGAGGTAAAGGGCTCCTGTGTCAGTACAGCACAGTGAGAAGCTGTCTTACTGATACTCATTCCAGCATGAGTTAACTGGAAAACTGCTCTATGGTAGAGTGACCGAGCAAGAGAGGGTTCTGGGACATATTCATTTTCAGGCTTCTGAACTGTGTCTGTGATGGTGAGAACAAAAGTGATCACTACCATTTATTACTGAGCACCTACTATGTGCCAAAAATCATACTGAACATTTTACATTAATGAATTTATTAACTTGTCCTAACAGTGCTACATAGAGTTGCCAGATATAGTGCATAATAATACAGGGTGCCCATTTATATTTGAATTCAAATAACAGCTAGTAATTTTTTATTATAAGTGTACCCCATGCAATATTTGGGGCACACACCAAAAAGTTTTGCTGTTTATCTGAAATTGCTATGAGTCCTGTATTTCATCCGGCAACCCTAAGGCCATGAAATAGGTATTAATATCCTGGTGAGAAACCTGAGATTCACAGAAATTAAGTCATTTGCCCAAGTCTGCATAGCTGTCAGGTAACATATCTGGGTTCAAAATCTCTAACAACAAAGCTTGTATTCATAACCAGTATAATGCACTGTCTCTTTTATTATGCTCTTTCCTATATAGGAATAGCCATCCATCCATCCTCCTGTTGATACTCTAATTGACCTTCGAAGTCCAATTTGTAGATTATATGCCTTGTGAATCCTTCTTAGATTTTTCCAAATAAGAATATTCCTATAACTTTACTTTTATCTTTGTTCCAGCCCTTAAAACAGTTTGATTTCTATTACAGCAGGTTACATACAGGTCCCTGTAGTGGACATTCTTCTATGTGCATTTCTCTTTTCTAACATCACCTCTATTTCCTTTTGGGACAGTGTCTTTCCCTTACTACATGTAGCCCAGGTGGGAGGAGAAATCAAGAGGTCCTACAATCCTATTATAAAAGCTGAAGGGGGAAGTCTCCTTCTGTCCTATCCTTTCTTTCATCACCACCTCCCAACCAAGGAAAAGGTGCATGGCAAATAAGACTGTCTCTCCTAAGTCTTGAAAACTAAGACAAATGGTAATAAAAATAATAAATAACTAAGACAGATGGTAAGGGTTCATTTATTTCAGATAATTAAGTAATTTATTTCTTGGTCTCTGTTCCTTTTCCAAGGCTGGTTTCTATAGGCTTTCCATCCATATCTTCCAGATTTAAATTCCTTCTTTGCTTGGATTAAATAGTTTCAGTTGTTTATAACCAAAGAACCCTGACTGATTGTTTCTTTGGACATGAGTGTTAAGCTCCCTAAGGTCCAGGTGTAATAGAGTTCTACCCCATTCCAGTCCCAAGGAGTTATCTTCCAAATACATATTTGTATATAGTAGGCACTCAGAAATGCTTACAAACTCAAAGGGGGATAAATTAACTGAAATTGTTCAGAGCTGATAGCACAGAAGATCTACAAGGCTCTCTTGTTTTTTCTTTTTGTACTTCACAATCAGTCTGAGTGAGCTTTTGGAAAGCACATTGAGAATTGTGATTATTAACTGTGTAAAAAGTGGATGAATCACTTGATAGGCCTCAATAGTACTAAAATGTCCATGATGCTTCTAAAATCTATGACTCGCTAGAAATAAGTTTGAGAGCTCTTATCTCTCAACAGAGAGCTAGGATGCATTACTGCTAAGTACACTAAAAATAAAAGGATGTAACTGAAGTCACATCTATCTTGCAGAATAGGAGTTTTAAATATATGTATTTGGGTTTTTAATTATAACTTATTTAATATAATTTTAATTATAATTCTATGCTAAAGAATTGGCCTTATTTATATTTTCTACCATTATCCAATGCAAGTAGGGTTCAATATCTATGATAAAATTATGGATAAACATAGTGATGTGTTCTTAAGGTGATATCAGTGACATGAGATATGCTAAATTATCCCACACTGACATCACACCATTCGCAAATAATACTTCTTTAAATTTTTATTACATTAATTTCAGCATAGGATGTCAAGTAAACACTGACTCAACTCTACCTGGGTCAGAGATGAACAAATATTCTATGTAATTCTGGGCACTGTAAATTCAAAGAGGCAGAAGTGGGTAGAATGGTAAACAATCTTAACACCGTATCATTGAAGGAAGAACTGAAGAAACTAGGAAATGTTTCAGTTGGCAAATAGCTCAAGATGAGTTTTTAAACAACTAAAGGAACATCATTTGAAAGAATTTAGATTTATCCTGTGTAACTTCAGAATGCAAACCTATACCCAGGGGGTGGAATAGATTTCAACAAACAGCAAATAATCATTTAGTAAAACCTTCTCTGAATTATGGAGAATACAAAGATAAATTGAATACAGTTCCTGCATTCCAAGAGAACTATGAAGTCTAAAAAACATACTGACTTTGATAAGGCTTCCAAATTGTGTGAAGTACTGGAAAGTGGGAGGTCAATTCTGACTAGTGAGATGTAGGAAGACTTTTGAGAGAATGTGGTATTGGGTTACATTTTGAGTAATGATAAGGGCTGGATAGAGATTTACTGGGGAAAGGGGCATTTCAAAAGTGACATGAGCTTATCTGAGAAACAGTGAGGAGCTGTAGATGGTTAAAATAGAATAAGACAGGTTATGGAGTACAAAAGATAAGCCAGAAAAACTGGGAGAGGTTAAATTGCAGAGGGCTTGAAAAACTGGGCTCACAAGGTTGCGTTTTCTTCTGGACAGCCATAAAGATTATTAAGTAGAGGAGGGATATTATTAATGGTCTTATTTGGAGGAAAACTTTAGACGGTCCAGAAAAATAATTAAAGAAAGTTGTGGAAGGCAATTCCCCAACATCCAAAACCCTTCCATTGGGCCCTCCATAGTTCTCCTCCTATCATCAGTCTTTTCTCAGAATGTTCCCTTCATTATCTTGTTCTTATGAAAGTCTGGCTCTTCCACAGGCCACTGCTTCCTTGTGGCTCTTTCCTATGGTACTCTTTTTCTCCTACGGTCCTCACACCAATGGACCTGGAGGGGAGAAAATATCCTCATTGAGTCTTAATGCCACCTTTAGACCACTGGTCTTTCCTTTTCTCTAAGCATCCCCAGCCTTAAGTCTCAGGTTGTTATATGAACCTTCAATTCTTCATTGCATTTACTTGCTGCCTTCCAGGCCATGCTCCCTCATTTCTTGATGAGGTAAACTCCTGGCTTATTATCACTCTTCCAAACACTATTTAATTCTTGACCATTTCAGTATCTATATAGGTGATATTTCCCAAACCCTGGCCTCTCAAGTCTCTGAGAATTCTTTCCTCCAATACTCTTGCCCTCCACCCTATTAGAGCGACTCATTTCATACCCTAGTCTAGACCCTGTTATTACTAATAACAGCAACCCCTCCATAATATCAGTGCCAAGCATTCCACTCTCTCATAACCACCTCTTAACTTTCTAGCTCTTCTTCCTATCCTAACCTTGACACCCTTCCAACCCCTCTGAAACCTCCAACCAACTGATCTATCAACTTTCCACTGTTCCTTATCCCCTTAATGGCCTCACTCCCCACCTTACCAAGCCTGAATCACATAACTGATTGCTCTAATTCCCTCTTATGCACCTTTGATACCCTCTCTCTTTTCTTAATTCCTTGGCAAAATCACAACCCTGACTAAATATAACTGTCCATCTGTTCTATGTCTTCACACATGTCTCTAAACAAGGTTAAAGAACAACACACAACCATGATGACCTGTCCTACTTTAATTTCATGACCATGAATCTCAAATGGGCTTTTAATGTGGATTGGCTGGCAATTGTATTTCCCCTGCCCATTCCACACATCATCATACCATCTCCCTCTCCCTCCCTCTCTGAACAAGGCTTTATTCTCATTCTCAGTAATGACCTTGCTTCCCACATTACAGATAAAACTGATACAGTAGGAAAGAACTCTTAGACCCTCGTCACCCTGCCAACAGCCACACATACTCTCCCTTCCCATCTGTTATCACAGATAAATTATTCATGATTCTATTGTGCATAGCCCTCGTCTCTCACTGACACCCACATCATGAATTCTCCCCTATCCTGAACATCATAAATTATCTGCTGGAGATATGCTATTTTGAAAAAAACAAAATGATCTCTTGACTTTACCTCTTCTCTAGCCAGGGCCTTATTTCTTCATTAGCCTTCACAGAAAAATGGCTTTTAAAAAGTTGTCCATATTCACAATATCTAATTCATATCCTTCCATTCTCTCTTACACTTAACTCAGGGGTTCATCCCTACCACTGCACCAAAACTGTTCTTATCAAAATCACCATGGATCTCCACTTTACTCAAATCAATGGCCAACTCTTAGCTCTCATCTTACTTGATTTTCATCAACATTTAAACTACATAATCACTCCTCAACTCTTAAAACTGAGAACAAACTGAGGGTTGATGGGGGGTGGGAGGGAGGAGAGGGTGGGTGATGGGTATTGAGGAGGGCACCTTTTGGGATGAGCACTGGGTGTTGTATGGAAACCAATTTGTCAATAAATTTCATAAAAAAAAAATAAAATAAATAAAATAAAATAAAATAAAAAATAAACTACATAATCACTCCTCAACTCTTGATTGACTTTCTTTACTTCCAAAACATGTAATTTCTAGTTTCTCAACATCCTTTACAGTCATTCTTTCTTGGTCTTTGTTCGCACCTACCTTTATTATTGGGGTCACCCAAATTCCAGCCATTAATTCTCTCCCCTTCTCCATCTTTACTTCTTTCTGTCATCTCTTTTCATTACATGGCTTTAAAGCCCATTTAAATGTCAACAACAGTTGATTTTATATCTCCTTCCCAGACAAATCTCTCAAACTCCAGACATGCTTATCCCACCACTCATGTGATCTGGCCAGTTCTGGATTATTATCATGTCCATAACCAGACTTCCAATCTTGGCCCTACTTCTTCCCTAAAACTCACCAAATCTTCCCCTACAGCCTTCTCCATCTCAGTTGATACCAGCCAAATTTACTCAGGCCAAAAATCTTGGAGCCATCCTTAGCTCTCCTTTCTCTCTTAATCCACGTCTAACTCATTGGGAAATCTTGATGACCCAACATTAAAATACTTCCAGAATCCAAATTCTTACTACCATTTCTGTCACCCCTAGTTACAGCTACCATCATCCCTTGACTTGACTATTATAGTGGCCTCCTATTTGACCTTTCCCCTTTCACCCTCTCCATCTGTAGTGTATTCTTACACAATAGCTAATGCAGTCCTCTTAAAATTTAAGTCATATAATGGGATTATTCTGCTCAAAAACCTGTAAGAACTCCCATTTTGCAAAGAGCTCTAGGACCTTATAATAGTCTACAAGGCCCTGCTCCATCTGGTCTCTATCTACACTGATGTTTCCCCCTCACTCTAGGCTCAGGGGTCTCTGTAATGTTCCTCAAACTATCAGACTCCTTCCTCATTCCATGAGGTATGCCCAAAACTTGAAGAGTACCTGGCAACCTAAGAGGCCTTCAATAAATATTTGTTCAATGAAAAGCAGGTAGAACAATTATAAAGGTATTAAAATTTGTCAATGATACCCCAATAAAGCTGGAAAAAATTAAGAAAAACTATTGTAGTAGTCTGAAAAACCACGAATGAAGGTTCAGTTCAATCCTCCCCTGCAAATATTTATTGAAAGTACAAAGATAAATAAGCCAGAATCTCTGTCCTTGAAGACCTTATGGTAGAAAGACAGGTAGTTTAAAAATGTTAAAAGACAAAGGAGCAAAACCAGGGCATCCTAGAGAGAGCAGCATGAACAAAGGTTGGGAGACATGAAATAGCATCATATGTTGGAGAGTTGAAAGCAAGTCAGTCTGATTAGATGTGATGATCTAGTAGATGCAACCACTTGGGTAAACTACAGTCCCCAGTTACTCAATGAACACTAACCTAGGTGTTCCTGTGAAGACATTTTGTAGATACAATTAAAGTCCATAATCAGTTGCTTTCAGTAAGAAAGATTATCCTAAATAATCTAGGGAGGACTGATTCAATCAGTTGAAAGATCTCAAAAGCGGAGCTGAGGCCTCTCTGCAGAAATTCCTCGTATTGACAACAGCTTCACCTCTGCCCAAAACTTACAGCATGCCATTCATGATGGCCTGCTCTGTGGATTTCACACTTGCCTATATACCTTCCCAATTATGGAAGCCAATTCCTTGAAATAAATCTCTAAATATCCATCTTCTACTGGTTCTGCTTTTCTGATTGAACTGGGACTGATATACTAGAATATAAAGTTTCAGGCAGAGGGAGGACAAATGAAGGATGAGAGGCAGGAGGACTAAATCAGCAAGGGCATTTGTTTTTAACATGCTCAGAGGTTGTAACTTTACCTCATAATCAGTAGGACCAACAAGGTGAACGGCATTATTAGGAGTAGAGATGAATCATTTTGGATTTGATATGAAGAAGGTCCTAGGACAGGAAGCAAGGGGAAGAGAGAGATGCTAGTGACTGGGAAACCACCCATGTTACCTGTCAGGGAGGTAGGAGGAGAACCAAGAAAGAAGGCTATCATGGAAGACAGGGAACAGTGTAGTGGGGAAGCAGTGGCAATCTGAAGCACCCAGTCTGGTGTATCAGAAGAGTCTGCCATTCAGCACACTACGATAAAAGGAGGTCACTAAGGAGGTCACTCAAGAACAGCTATGATCTACAAATCAGATTGTACTAGGTTCAAGAGTGGCTGAGAAGTGAGAGAGAAGAGAAAATAAAACTATTCTACAAGCGTGGCTTAAAAGGGAGGAGGAAAACTGGCAGTAGAGAGAAAAGGACAGTGTTAAATAAAAACATTAGAATGAGAGAAGCTTAAGCCTTCTTCATAGACTGAGGAGGAAGAGCCAACAGTAAAGCAGGGGAAAAGATGAGAACGAGGGTACACACCCTCTTGAGAGAGGTTCAAGAGAAGAGGGGTGGCCAAGCCCACAGGTGAAGGCTTAGTCAAGGACAGTGGGAAGACCTTCATTTTCTGAAGGAAAGAGAAGTCTGATGAAAGTAAGTAGAGATAAATTTGGAGGTGGAGAGTAAGGAATCCTCAGTAATTAATGCCCCACAGCCCTGGGGTCGCTCAGTGAGGTTAGGAAACAAGGTCATCAGTTGAGAGAGAGATGGTGTGACATATCTAGAGATGGAGGCTTGGCTTTAGTTGAGGCTGGGTAGCCACCTGTCAAGACATAACACAGAGGAATAAGGATCACATGACAGTTATACTAAAGGACTTCTGAACTGCCTCACAATTCAATCAATGTGCCTATGAATCAGACTGGCAGAAATGTTGCCTCAGCACCCAAAACAATGCCTGGCATAGAGCAGGTACTCATTAAATTCACTGAATGAATGAATGAATGAGTCAATGCTTAGATGAGCTCCTCATCCACACAAGCAAATAAAACCTTTTAGTTGAAATTACCTATTTTAATATCGACTCATTTTAACATTTTAAAGAAATACAGACATTTTCCAGAGCCTTGAAACTTAATACAGCTCCAGTATGCTCTCCTAATCTCCAGAGAATATAGTCAAGGCAAGCCAGATAACTTACAATTCAAAGTGGGCATTTTTAGCTTGGCTTTTTCCCTGGAGTATCATAGAGAAAATGATGAAGAAAGTGGTCAAATCTCTCTTTTGTTTTATTGTACAATATGGTTTTTTGAACTGAAAGTTTACTCACTTGGATTTTTATTTAGATTCTACCACTGTAGGTAGAATGTAGTCTTAACCTTTTCTGACACGTCAAGCTCTTTCTCTTACTGGTCTTGGTGACATTTACCACTGACCAAAGAGAAGACAAGGAAAAAAACAAAACTGTTTAAAAAGGCAAGTTTAACTGGAAGTATGGCATAATTAGGTAACAAGATATAATGCAGGCAGCATTAAGTTGCTGCTAAAATGGGTGTCTTAAGCATTCCCCATGCCTTACCTGGGTGGAAGACTTTGGTTTTCCCATTAGTGATTCCAGAAGAGCTTGCCTCCATTTTTACTGACCTTCTGCCTGGTGGAAGTGAGGAATGCCTGACCACAGGCAGGCGACGTGACCCTGGGCGGCTTGCGACACTTCGCCGTTGATGGATTTGCAAACGCTTTTCAGCCCCATGAATAGATAAACTTAAACCTGGAATGAGAAATAGAAGCATTATATTAAATAAGTCAGTTCTGAATGGCTAAGATGCCAAATTATTTTCTGGCATGAGATACAGGCAGCATAAGTAACTATGGTTCACTTGTTAAGGGATGCTAATGACACTACAATTTTGACACCAATTGATTTTCACATTGCGTTATATACTGAACATTATTTCATTCAGAAGTGGACATCCTCAGTTATCATGACAAAAGCTTTATGAATGGAGACCCAAAAAAGTCAAATATTAAAATTCTGCCCAAAATCCTGGGAAAATATGCATTTATTTAGTTAGAAACTGTTGCTGGTTTATTTGGATTTTCAATAAAAATTGAGAAACTTTTTTTCTTTCTTTTTAAAAAATATTTTAATTGCAGTAGAGTTAACATATAGTGTTCTATTAGTTTCAGATGTACAATATAGTGATTCAACAATTCCACACATCACTCAGTGCTCATCACAACAAATGTACGACTTCATTCCCATCACCTTTTTAACCTATCCCCCCACCCACCTCCCCTCTGGTAACCATCAGTTTGTTCTCTATAGTTAAGAGTCTGTTTCTTGCTTTGTCTCTCTTTTTTTTTTAATATGAAATTTATTGACAAATTGGTTTCCATACAACACCCAGTGCTCATCCCAAAAGGTGCCCTTCTCAATACCCATCACCCACCCTCTCCTCCCTCCCACCCCCATCAACCCTCAGTCTGTTCTCAGTTTTTTTTTGTTTTTTTTTTTTTTAATTTTTTTTTCAACGTTTATTTATTTTTGGGACAGAGAGAGACAGAGCATGAACGGGGGAGGGGCAGAGAGAGGGAGACACAGAATCAGAAACAGGCTCCAGGCTCTGAGCCATCAGCCCAGAGCCCGATGCGGGGCTCGAACTCACGGACCGCGAGATCGTGACCTGGCTGAAGTCGGACGCTTAACCAACTGCGCCACCCAGGCGCCCCTGTTCTCAGTTTTTAAGAGTCTCTTATGCTTTGGCTCTCTCCCACTCTAACCTCTTTTTTTTTTCTTCCCTTCCCCTCCCCCATGGGTTCCTGGTAAGTTTCTCAGGATCCACATAAGAGTGAAACCATATGGTATCTGTCTTTCTCTGTATGGCTTATTTCACTTAGCATCACACTCTCCAGTTCCATCCACGTTGCTACAAAAGGCCATATTTCATTTTTTCTCATTGCCACGTAATATTCCATTGTGTATATAAACCACAATTTCTTTATCCATTCATCAGTTGATGGACATTTAGGCTCTTTCCATAATTTGGCTATTGTTGAGAGTGCTGCTATGAACATTGGGGTACAAGTGGCCCTATGCATCAGTACTCCTGTATCCCTTGGGTAAATTCCTAGCAGTACTATTGCTGGGTCATAGGGTAGGTCTATTTTCAATTTTCTGAGGAACCTCCACACTGCTTTCCAGAGCGGCTGCACCAATTTGCATTCCCACCAACAGTGCAAGAGGGTTCCCGTTTCTCCACATCCTCTCCAGCATCTATAGTCTCCTGATTTGTTCATTTTGGCCACTCTGACTGGCGTGAGGTGATACCTGAGTGTGGTTTTGATTTGTATTTCCCTGATGAGTAGCGACGCTGAACATCTTTTCATGTGCCTGTTGGCCATCCGGATGTCTTCTTTAGAGAAGTGTCTATTCATGTTTTCTGCCCATTTCTTCACTGGGTTATTTGTTTTTCGGGTGTGGAGTTTGGTGAGCTCTTTATAGATTTTAGATACTAGCCCTTTGTCCGATATGTCATTTGCGAATATCTTTTCCCATTCCGTTGGTTGCCTTTTAGTTTTGTTGGTTGTTTCCTTTGCTGTGCAGAAGCTTTTTATTTTCATAAGGTCCCAGTAATTCACTTTTGCTTTTAATTCCCTTGCCTTTGGGGATGTGTCGAGTAAGAGATTGCTACGGCTGAGGTCAGAGAGGTCTTTTCCTGCTTTCTCCTCTAAGGTTTTGATGGTTTCCTGTCTCACATTTAGGTCCTTTATCCATTTTGAGTTTATTTTTGTGAATGGTGTGAGAAAGTGGTCTAGTTTCAACCTTCTGCATGTTGCTGTCCAGTTCTCCCAGCACCATTTGTTAAAGAGGCTGTCTTTTTTCCATTGGATGTTCTTTCCTGCTTTGTCAAAGATGAGTTGGCCATACGTTTGTGGGTCTAGTTCTGGAGTTTCTATTCTATTCCATTGGTCTATGTGTCTGTTTTTGTGCCATGTCTCTCTTTTTTTTTTAGTTTTGCTCATTTGTTTCTTAAATTCCACATAAGTGAAATCACATGGTATTTTTCTTTCCCTGAGTTATTTTGCTTAGTACTACACTCTCTAGCTCCACTCATGGTGTTGCAAATGGCAAGGTTTCATTCTTTTTTATGGCTAAATAATATTCTACTGTATGTATGTATATGTGTATATATGTATTCCACATCTTCTTTATCCATTCATTCATTGATGAACACTTGGGCTGCTTCCATAATTTGCCTATTGTAAATAATGCTACAATAAAGGTACATGTATCCCTTTGGGTTAGTGTTTTTGTATTTTGGGGGTAAATACCCAGTAGTGCAATTCCTGGGTTCTAAAGTAGTTCTATTCTTAATTTTTTGAGGACCCCCATACCGTTTTCCACAATGGCTGCACCAATTTGCATTCCCGCCAACAGTACTAGAGGGTTTCCCCTTCTCTGCATTCTTGGCAATACTAATTTCTTGTATTGCTGATTTTAGCCATTCTGACAGGTGTGAGGTGCTATCTCACTAGTTTTGATTTGCATTTCCTTGATGATTAGTGATGTTGAGCATCTTTTCATGTGTCTGTTTCTTTGCAGAATGTCTATTTATGTCTTCTGTACATATTTTAGTTGAATTATTTGTGGGGTTTTTGGTGTTGAGTTGTATCAGTTTATTATGTACTTGGGATACTAACACTTTATCAGATATGTCATTCACAAATACCTTCTGAAGTAGGTTGCCTTTTAGTTTTGTTGATTATTTCCTTCACTGTACAGAAACTTTTTATTTTGATGTAGTCCCAATAGTTTATTTTTGCTTTTATTTATATAGTGTTCTTCTCTGCATCTTTTTATAGATTTTGTTTTAAAATCTATTTTGTCTGATTTAAATATTGCTACTACTGTTTTTTTTTTTTTAATTTACATCCAAATTAGTTAGCATACAGTGCAACAATGATTTCAGGAGTAGATTCCTTAATGCTCCTTACCCATTTAGTCCATCCCCCTCCCACAACCCCTCCAGTAACCCTCTGTTTGTTCTCCATATTTAAGAGTCTCTTATGTTTTGTCCCCCCCTCTGTTTTTATACTATTTTTGTTTCCCTTCCTTTATGTTCATCTGTTTTGTCTCTTAAAGTCCTCATATGAGTGAAGTCATATATTTGTCTTTCTCTAATTTTGTTTAGCATAATACCCTCCAGTTCCACCCATGTAGTTGAAAATGGCAAGATTTCATCCTTTTTGATCACCGAGTAATACTCTATTGTGTGTGTGTGCGTGTGCGTGTGTGTGTGGATGCACACACACACACCACATCTTCTTTATTCAATCATCCATTGATGGACATTTGGGCTCATTCCATACTTTGGCTATTGTTGACGTGCTGCTATAAACATTGGGGTGCATATGTCCTTTTAAAACAGCACACCTGCATCCCTTGGATAAATACATGCAGAAGAATGAACCTGGACCACTTTCTTACACCAGACACAAAAATAAACTCAAAATGGATGCAAGACCTCAATGTAAGACAGGAAGCCATCAAAATCCTCGAGGAGAAAGCAGGCAAAAACTTCTTTGATCTTGCCCGCAGCAACTTCTTACTCAACACGTCTCCAGAGGCAAGGGAAACAAAAGGCACAATGAACTACTGGGACCTCATCAAAATTAAAAGCTTCTGCACAATGAAGGAACAATCAGCAAAACTAAAAGGCAACTGACAGAATGGGAGAAGATATTTACTCCAGCTTTCTTTTGACCCCCATTTGCATGATAAATGTTTCTCCATCCCCTCACTTTCAATCCGCAGGGGTCTTCAGGTCTGAAATGAGTCTGTAGGCAGCATATAGATGGGTCTTTTTTTTTTTTTATCCACTGTCACCCTATGTCTTTTTTGATTGGAGCATTTAGTCCATTTACATGCAAAGTAATTATTGACAGATATGTATTTATTGCCATTTTGTTAATTATTTTGTGGTTGTTTTTATAGTTGTTTTCTCTGATATTTTTCTTCTTTCATGGTTTGCTGCTTTTCTTTAGTGATATACTTGTATTCCTTTCTCTTTATTTTTTGCATATTAGGAGGTTTTGCTTTGTGGTTACCAGTAGGATTATGTATAACATCTTATGTATATAGCAGTCTATATTAAGTTGACTGTCACTTAAGTTTGAACCCATTATTTACTTCTCTCCTTCCCACCATGTTTTAGTTACATGGTGTCATATTTTACATCCTTTTATTTTGTGGATCCCTTGACTGATTACAGAAATAATTTTTTTTAATTTTTTATTTTTAAAAATTTACATCCAAATTAGTTAGCATATAGTGAAACAATGATTTCAGGAGTAGATTCCTTAATGCCTCTTACCAATTTACCCATCTCCCCTCCCACAAACGCTCCAGCAACCCTCAGTTTGTTCTCCATATTTATGAGTCTCTTCTATTTTGTCCCCCTCCCTATTTTTATATTATTTTTGTTTCTCTTCCCTTATGTTCATCTGTTTTGTCTCTTAAAGTCCTCATATGAATGAAGTCATATGATTTTTGTCTTTCTCTGACTAATTCCACTTAGCATAATACCCTCCAGTTCCATCCACATAGTTGCAAATGTCAAGATTTCATTCTTTTTGATTGCTGAGTATATATATATACCACATCTTCTTTATCCTTTCATCCATCAATGGACATTTGGGCTCTTTCCATACTTTGGCTATTGTTGATAGTGCTGCTATAAACATGGGGGTGCATGTGTCCCTTTGAAACAGCACCCCTGTATCCCATGGATAAATGCCTAGTAGTGAAATTGCTGGGTTGTAGAGTAGTTCTATTTTTAGTATTTTGAGGAACCTCCATACTGTTTTCCAGAGTGGCTGCACCAGCTTGCATTGCCATCAACAATGCAAAACAGATTCTCTTTCTCCGCATCCTCACCAACATCTGTGTTGCCTGAGTTGTTAATGTTAGCCATTCTGACAGGCCTAAGGTGGTATCTCCTTGTGGTTTTGATTTGTATTTCCCTGATGATGAGTGATGTTGAGCATTTTTTCATGTGTTGGTTGGCCATCTGGATGTCTTCCTTGGAGAAGTGTCTATTCATGTCTTTTGCCCATTTCTTCACTGGATTATTTGTTTTGTGGGTGTTGAGTTTGATAAGTTCTTTATAGATTTTGGAAACTAACCCTTTATCTTCTATGTCATTTGCAAATATCTTCTCCCATTCTGTCAGTTGCCTTTTAGTTTTGCTGATTGTTCCTTCACTGTGCAGAAGCTTTTAATTTTGATGAAGTCCCAGTAGTTCATTTTGGCTTTTGTTTCCCTTGCCTCTGGAGACGTGTTGAGTAAGAAGTTGCTGCAGGCAAGATCAAAGAGGTTTTTGCCTGCTTTCTCCTCGAGGATTTTGATGGCTTCCTGTCTTACATTGAGGTCTTGCATCCATTTTGAGTTTATTTTTGTGTATGGCGTAAGAAAGTGATCCAGGTTCATTCTTCTGCATGTCGCTGTCCAGTTTTCCCAGTACCACTTGCTGAAAAGACTGTCTTTATTCCATTGGATATTCTCTCCTGCTTTGTCAAAGATTAGTTGGCCATATGTTTGTGGGTCCATTTCTGGGTTCTGTATTCTGTTCCATTGATCTCAGTGTCTGTTCTTGTGCCAAGAAATACTTTTTTTTAACTGCTTTTGTGAGTTTTTCCATACTTTTACTTATGGTCTTTCCTTTTTAAAGAGTCCTTTTAATATTTCTAGTAGGGGCATCTGGGGGGCTCAGTTAGTTGGTTAAGCAGCCAACTCATGGTTTCAGCTCAGGTCATGATCTCACAGTTTTGTGAGTTCGAGCCCCATGTTGGGCTCTGTGCTGGCAGTACAGAGCCTGCTTGGGATTCTCTCTCTCTCTCTCTCTCTCTCTCTCTCTCTCTCTCTCCCTTTCTCTGGTTCTCCCAACCTCACGCTGTCTCTGTCTCTCTCAAAATAAATAAATCGACTGTCAAAATTTTTTTAAAAATATTTCTTACAGCGTTGGTTTAGTGGTCATGAACTCCTTTAGGTTTTGTCTGTGAAACTCTGTCTCTCCTTTTATTCTGAATGATAGCCTTGCTATAAAGAATATTCTTGGCTGTAGATATTTCCCTTTCAGCATTTGGAGTATATCATGCCACTTCCTTCGGGCTTGTAAAGTTTCTGCTGAAAAACCCACTGATCGCCTTATGGGGATTCTCTTGTATGTAGCTGTCTTCTTTTTCTTGCTGCTTTTAAAATTTTTTCTTTATCACTACTTGTTACCATTTTAATTACTATGTCTTGGTGTGGACTTCCTTTGGTTGATTTTGTTGGGAGAATCTCTGCGCCTCCTGGATCTTGGATATCAGTTTCCTTCCCTAGATTAGGGAAATTTTCAGCCATTATTTCTTCAAATAAATTTTCTTCCCCCACTTTTCTCTCTCTTCTTCTGGGATCCCTATAATGCAAATGCTCTTATGCGCAATGGACTCACTGAGTTCCTTAAGTCTATTCTCCTTTTGCATAATTCTTTTTCTCTCATTTCTTCAGCTTTATTACTTTCCAATACTGTCTTCTAGTTCATTAATTCACTCCTCTGCTTCTTCCAGCCTATTTATTCCATCAAGTTTATTTTTAATTTCATTATGTTCTACACATCTCTTATTGGTTCATTTTTTTTATGTTATCTATCTCTTTGTTAAGGGTCTCATTGATGTCCTCCACCCTTTTATCAAGTCCAGTGAGTATCTTTATGATTAGTATTTTAAATTCTCTCTCAAACATGTTACTCATATCCATTTCACTTAGGTCTCTTGCTGTGGTTTTGTCCTATTCTTTCATTTGTGATATATTCCTCTGTCTCCTCATTTTGTCTAGTTTCTCTGTGTGTTTCTCTGTGTTCAGGAAGTCAGCTACATCCCTGTTCTTGAAAGTAGACCAGCTGTGCACTTTTAACTAGGTGGTGCAGGTCCTCCTCCACATGAAAGGCACAGCTGAAGTGGAGACCTGGGCCAGCTGGGTCACTCCACAAAGAGTCCCCAGGCAATGGGTACAGTTTTAACAAGGTGCCCACGTCTTCCATGGAAGGTGGGGAGATACAGTGCTGGCAAGGTTTACATGGGTCTTTTGGGAGAGAGGATCCACAGACGGAGGCAGGTCTGGCTGGAGAGGCAGGGTATGGTGTAAGCAAATTAGGAAGTGAGTGCAGGCGCCACACTAGTTCTCACAGGTGGCTGTGTGTTTATGATGAGAGGTAGGGGAGTGAAATGTTCCTAGAAAAGGAACATTTGTTTGTTCATAGAAAAGCTTGTTTTTTCCTAGAAAAGTCTCTCAGGGAACTCAGATTAGTAACTGACTTTCCCTCCTTTACAGGAGGACTCCAGGTGACTTTTAAACTGCTGCTTCAAGCTGTATATCCACAGGCTGTTAGCTATGCTCTCTTTAAGGTCAGGGGCTCAGCTTTCTATCACCCTCTAGGCTCTCTTAGAGCTGAGCCCGCTGATTTTTAAAGTTCTAAGCTTTAAGTCCTGTTATTGTAAGTACTCATGAAATTCAGCCCCTGATTTTCAGAGCCAAATGTTATGGGGATTTCTCTTCCCCTGATAGGCTCCCCAGTGTGCTAGTCTGTCTCTCACCACTCTGTACCTTCAGCTACCTCCCTCCTGTGATTAGACTCTAGGGGTTTAGGTTCTCAGAGTCCTTGCCCCTCCTACCCTCTTCTGTGTGGCCTCTTCTCTACCTCTACTTGTGGAGTGTGTTTGGCCAGGCTTTGGGCCCTTTTCTGGGTTGTTTGCTCTGAAGCAAGTATTATCTAGTTGTATCTGTGAGACAAAGTAAGTTTAGGGTCCTCCTTCTCTACCATCTTCCTGGTAGTCCCCAAGCAACTTTTTAATTAAGAAATAATTGAGAAGTTTTTCCACAGGACTCATGTAGAGAACAGTTCAAGACTGAACTTGGATTTACACCTCTGATAACCTTAGAATTATATACCTTTTGAGACCTATTTTTTCCAGGAAAATTTCAAACATACCAAAAGCAAAAAGAATAGTATAAAAAAACCCACATATCCATCACCTAGCTTTAACAAACATCAAGATTTTTCTATAAAGCTGAGGAGAATAAAATATTTTTCTAATCTTTTTTCATCTATTCCACTCCCTTTGTTGTTGATTTGTTTTTTAGGTGCTGGAGTATTTTAAAGCAAACTCTAGACATCTTGTTAATCTGATCAAAACCAATATTAATTGTATTGCCTTACACATTATATCAATATGAACTATACCTACTAATACATATGAACCACATAAAAAATTCAAGAGAGTTTTTAAAATATTAATAACAAATTAATAATGAAAAGATTTTCTTAAAGAACACTCATTGATCACCATTTGAGGTTGCTAAAATACCAATTGCTCAGAAAATTGATAAATAAAAGGAAAGAAGCATTTATCCCTGCCTTTCCTTTACTAACCACATTTCAAGGTAACCAAATAGCTGATAAGATAAAGTTCTTCACTGCAGATTTCCAGCTAATAA
This sequence comes from Prionailurus bengalensis, assembly GCF_016509475.1. Lineage (NCBI taxonomy): Eukaryota > Metazoa > Chordata > Mammalia > Carnivora > Felidae > Prionailurus > Prionailurus bengalensis. The sequence continues at coordinate 121,360,559 of NC_057358.1, read as the reverse complement.
ATTACCGATGGAAAAGAGAATTGGAAAATCATTTTAGAAGCTACAGTGAATATAAAAGTAAGTTTTGTCCAAAGAAGCACCATGAGGAAAGAGCTAGAATTCAAGCACATGGAAAACTAAATCCAGATCTTTAAAAAAAGAAAGCCAAGGAAAGGTGTTAGCCTTATTTAATGCCAACCAGTCAGGGAAACATGGTCAGGAATGATGCCATCTGATGGAGGAAAGCTGAGTTTCAACAAATTGCAAAACCTTTTATTAAGAGGAGAATATCTTGAATTTGAAGGTAGAAATTTAGTCCTGAAAATTACCTTAGTGACTGGCATTTAATCGGGTGCTTTATACAGATGAGGAAACTGACCCTGTCAGGGTAAAACAATCAGTCTACTTATTAGTCCTGGAAGGCCACAGTAAGAAGTCTACCAAAAACTCAGAAATAAGGGATATAAAAGCCTACTCAGAGGTAAATTGTAAATCAGCAATCACGAGTCACGTCAGAAATATAAAGAGTCATCTTAAATTTCCCCAAGGGGAGGAAAAAAGACGTGACTTGGGCCAGACTGTAAATTCTAAAAAATTTTAAGAAACCTCAAATCAGAATGAAGTTTGGTCAGCCAAGTATAAAAAGAACAACAATAACAAAACCTGTAATAAACAAACATGAGCAGTGCCCATCCAGGTAACAGCCTCTAAGTTCAAGAGTTCTAACAGCCAGGAGTGCCTGGGTGGCTCAGTTTGTTAAGCATCCAACTCTTAGTTTTGGTTCAGGTTCTGAGCTCATGGTTCCTTTGAGTCCTGCATCAGGCTCCATGCTGACAGTGGGATTCTCTCTCTCCCTCCCTCTCTCTGCCCCTCCCCCGCTCACTGTTTTTCTCTCACTCTCAAAATAAATAAACTTTAAAAAAGAGTTCCAACAGCCAGACAGTCCTGAGACACAATTTTACTCTCCTTTATCCATTTAAGTGCCCTTGCTCTAACAGCATTCACCAGGCAACCTTCAGATTAAGATTTGGCTTCCATTGCAGGAAGAGAGTAATCATACTAATGTTCCTATCTACCCAGGAACCAAGGTTCTCAGTGTGGGCTAACAAACTGGCATCCTGAGTTTCTTTCTATACACCAATCTCCTCATGATTGCTTAGAATGAATCTGCCCACAAGATCTGGTTCTAAGCCCTCAATGCTTTAAGTCTGAGATTTGTTCTTGGGAAATTCACCCAGGTAAGGCCAGCCATGCTGGGTGGTCCCTTGGGAGACAGCCTGGCAGCTTTGCCCTCACAGTACATGTCCCACTCTGATGCTCAGATGCCTGGGCAAGTGTGGGCCTTCTACTCCTAGGTGTCTCTCTGTGGGCAGGACTAACACAGTGGCATCAAACTGGTATTTTCACCATGTCATGCTTTCTATCATGGTTGTATGTTCCACATTTCCAGAGAGATGCAAAATGAGTATCTTCAGACCCATAAAGACTCCAGAAGAATGCAGACAAATTTTTAGGTGTCAGATGAAGGGGCTGGGAGAGATGTTTTAAGTCAGCATCAGAGAGTACATGCAGTCTGAGTCTGCAACCATGAAACAGACCACTCTTTCAACATTTCTTGTCCCTTTTACAGAGGATTATTGGGCTAAAGGAACTAGAACTGTGACTCACTGTGGCACTTCTAGTTCTTATAGAACTCCTGTCAAGGAGGTATAAAATGTTAGAAATGAGAATAAAAATCACACTGTGGAAATAAACGGCACAGATACTTGGAATTGTTGAACATTACATGTTAAAAATATAGTAATGTAGATCATGTGGTGTGATGTCAAAATGTAAAAAACAAAAAAAAATTCATGAGTATGGCCAGGAGAGAATAGAAATGAGGAAGATGGGTATGTTACAAGGGAATTGGGAAGAAACCCTTATTGCCTCAGCAAATCCATACGGTCCTCCAGAAATTAAGATTTCTCAGAGTTGCAGATAAAGTACCTGGCCCATCAGAGCTCTCCTCATACAATGGCAAAGTCCATGGCAGAGAGATATGTAAACAAATAGCACACAAAACATCAAATATACTCCAGACATGAAAAGTTAACATTTATAGAAGACTCAGCAGTCACATCTTCAGAAATGAATTATCAGTCAATAAGTTGCATCATCCAATTTGGTCTTAACTACTTTGAAAAAAACATTGATGATTATCTATTAAATGCCAGGCACTGTGGTAAATACTGATAATTACCCCATTAATGCCTCACCCCAATCCTACAAGACAGAGAATTGGCATCTACATTTTACCAACAGGAAACCTGAGGCCCAAGAGGCAAAGTTACTTGTCCAAGGTCAAACAAGTAACTGAAATTTTAACCCTAATCTTTTCCACTATTGCATGTAGCCTGGTTAATGTAATTAAACTGATTAAATTAGCTATATACCAATACATAGACAGTTTTAAGTGTATAATGGTTCTAAATAATTTAACAAGGCAGGGTTGGAAGGTATGGTATGCTGACATTCCTTTAACCCAAACTCCTATCAAACCATGTCTTCACCCTCTTTTCCATCCATTCTGAAATGTCTTCCTGGTTCTTAAACAGCTACCAAATGCCTTAGTTAAGAATGAGCTGAAACTGCACCTTCTCCTTGAAGCCTTTCTGGTTCCTCTGGCTCAGAGTCAACACTGTCTCTAATCTTGCAGTTAGCCTTTACCATGCTATGCTCTTGTACTCTCCTTCACCCATCAGCACATGGCTGTCCCATTTCTCCAGCTATCTCAAGAGTCTCTAAGGGCAAGGATCACACTATGTACTTCAATTCCTTCCTCAGCTCTGAAAAAAGTACAATCCATACAGAGATATGGGATGACAATTTGCCTTCATCTCCTTCTCCTTCTGCACGCTGCATTCTACATGGTGCAAAGACTCCTTCGGCATAGGCAGAGCAGAGTCAAGACAGGCAAGGAAATGATACTGAGTATGTTGACTCATGCAACTTTTAATTTTATGCTTCCTGTTTCACTATACACTCATCGCCTTTCCTAGACTTCTTCAGGCCTGAAACTTGGCTGCTTTCCTCAGCTTCAGCAGATAGCTTCCTCCCCAACTCAGCTGAAAAGGTGGAGCCCAGACAATGTAAAGCTTCTAGTCTTCCTACTTTTCTACCTTAAAATATCTTTAAAAAAGAGTATCTTTTTCTCTTGAGACCTATCATCTACCTTACTTGATAAAAAAAAAATCTGTAGGCAGAACCTTGAGAAACACATCTTTTTAGGAACGAAGACAGCAAGTACAGTAGGTATTAACATGTGAGTACTGGAGTCAGGGTTTCTGGGTCCAATTCTTGGCCACACCTTTTTCTACCTATTTTACCTAGTGCAAGTTACTTAATCTTTTGTGCCTCAGTTTAGTCATCTGTAAAATGAGAATAATGACAGTTTTCTACCTCAGAATCGTGAGAATGAGTTAATATCTGCAAAGTGCTCAGGGCAGTGCCCAGCACACAGCAGCTGCTCAGTGCAAGGCAGAGGTCATCACTGCCTTCTATCATATCAATGACTCCGCTGAACTTTTCAATCTCACCCCTTAGGCCCTAGAATTTAACACTGTTGGCTCTGCTCATCTGCTTTTAAACAATCTCTTTGGATTCTAGGACACCCTTCTTACTGCTTCCTCTCCTAACTGTAAACTCTCCTCTCTCTTGTTCTCAAGGGTGAAAGTGTTAGTTTCCTCGGGCTACCATAACTTATTGCCACAGCTCTGGTGGCTTGAAACAACAGAAATTTATTATCTCCCTGTTTGGGAGGCTAGAAGTCTGAAATCAAGGTGTTAGGAGGACTGTGATTCCTCCAGAAGTCTCTGGGGGTGAAATTTCCCTGCTACTTTCAACCTTTCAAGGGTGCTGGCATTTCTTGGTATTTGCCTTGTGACCACATCACTCCAATCTCTTGTCTCCATAGTCTCATCACCTCCTATCTCCATCTGCCTTTTTTCTACAAGGACAGGCATGGTGGCATATAAGGCCCACCTGGATAATACAAGATAATCTCTTCACCTTAAGGTCTTTAATCACATCTACAGACTCTTTTCAAATAAGGTCTGGGGATTAGAACATGGATGTATATCGGGGGGCCATTATCAGCCTACCATAGCAGGTGTTCCCCAAGGTTTTGACTTTGCTCTTTTCTTTCTCTCCACCCCTTCTCCAAGTGATCTTCCAGACTCCATGTCTTCAGCTGTGTGGACATGTCCCAAAGTCACTCTTGTTCTACACTGTCTCCCATATTTCAAACCCATCTTTCCCACTTGGCCTGAATCTCTTCCCGAAAAATTTGGTGAGTCCACAGAACACAAGAAATGTTTAATATTTTGAGAACAGAAAACAAACTCAGATTTATTTTAAGCACCTCCTTAATTTCTCTTAAAATCCTATCTCACATGTGAATATTGTTCTCAATAAAATAATATTCTTTGGTGCTCCTTCTCTCTGGCTCACTTCCAAGGTGCACTAGCTCCAGCTGCATTGCGCAGTACAAGTGCGCCCGTGGAAAAACGATTTGCTTTCATCTAAATGTCACTCCTGTGATTCAGAAGAGCTCTGTGCCACAGGAACATCTGCAGTTCTGTTGGTGTTTTACAACTTGCAGCCATAGCACCTCTGTGTTCTATCACACTCCTAATCATTTCTTAGATAAATTATTTTTCAAAACACTGAAAACCTATGTTTTGAATGTCACTACCATGAGCAAAACAAAAATCTCATCTATTCCTGATTAAGGAAAAAATTAATTTGTGCAAGGGGATGTTTATTTCTAGTTTTCTCTTTTTCTTAGATTTAACTACAAAGTGGAGAACAAATCCAGCATTTCCTCTTCCCAGAACACTTATGAGAATGGAGGTGAAAATTCTCCTGCCTGCTCCTGAGGCTTAGAATTACTTCTCAAACTTCTGGAGCTTTTCTAATATCTTCTCTCATTTGGCTCAAAATACAGTTTACAAAATATTTATAAGATAGCTGATACCCTTCAGTCTCCTAAGGAAAAAAAAAAAAAGACTCAAACATATAGAATGCATTTGGCCAAGAATGCATCCCACTTATCATAAGCTTAGGCATGTTCCCATTACAGGGGGCAGAATTTGTGCAATCTCAGTCAGATGAGCTCAGGTGGACCCAGAGCAAACATTCTGAGGAGATTTGAGTGCCAGAAATGGTGGGTAACTGAATGTGGGTGCATTCCAGGGAGCAGTCACAGATGCTGAGATTTAACCCATATGAGGCCCTCCTGGAGGGCTGAAGATGAAGCACTGTTTGGCCTCAGTAGGCCTGATGAGAAGATTTGCAACAATCCAACCTTCCTCCATCACATCAGGTCCTTAGGTGTGTCATGCCTCCTTCTGTTTGGTCTGCATTGTAACAGGGATTACCATGGCATCGTAAGATGCTCAAGCACTTTGAAAAAAGACCAACATGCTAAAGACTAGGTATATTACCGAGATTTAACTTTTGGCTCAATGTCTACATGAAGAATTTACAGTATGGAAACCAATTTGACAATAAATTTCATATATTGGAAAAAAAAGAATTTACAGAACCAGAGAGTGATAAGAGCCTATAAGAATATTTAACCAGGGGCGCCTGGGTGGCTCAGTCGGTTAAGCGGCCAACTTCGGCTCAGGTCATGATCTCGCGGTCCGTGAGTTCGAGCCCCGTGTCAGGCTCTGTGCTGACAGCTCAGAGCCTGGAGCCTGTTTCAGATTCTGTGTCTCCCTCTCTCTGACCCTCCCCCGTTCATGCTCTGTCTCTCTCTGTCTCAAAAATAAATAAATGTTTAAAAAATTTAAAAAAAAAATTAAAAAAAAGAATATTTAACCAGCATTACTAAATTCAAATAAAGTGCTGGATATAAATTACTAGGGTTTCTCTCCTTCAAACCCACCACTAGATTCTAAATAGCCTTTTTGTAACTTCTTTATTTCCTGTGGCTGAGGCAGATTTCAAGTCTCCTTTTTTCCCTTCTGCTACAGAATTCTACCAGAAGCACTTCATTTCAGGGAACCACAGTGACACAGTAGATTACTGTCCCCGGTTCATACCTCCTCTCTGCCATGTGGCCCATCAGTACTTCCCAGTTGGGAGGGAAAGTGTGTTCCCCGCTCCAGTGATTTGGACTTGGTGATCATGACTTGCTTCAGTCAATGGGATGTTACTGGATGTAATGAAAGCAGAGACATGAAATGTGCCTGCACAGTTCTGCCTGAGTTACTTCTTCCCTGCTCCCTCCCTACAGTGGCTACATCCATTTCCATGGCTCTCATTCTACTGGGCTCTAATATTACCCTTGCCTCTTTACACATAGTTAAACTTCCCACTGTTGCTAGACTCTGAATTCTTCACTACCTCTTTCCTTAATGCAACCCCTCCTTTGCAACAGAAGAATCCCCTTTATTAAAATCTCTTCATTTGTTAGAATTCTGTTTTATCTTGAACCTTGATTATCATAGATTTGGAAATTCATCCCTTTCAATTTTAACCCTTAAAGGCTCCACATCTTCATCAGTGAACAACAGTATCACTGAAAATTTCCTTGGAAGTTTCTCAAAAACTCCATGCGTGCTATCTTTCACCTTTATTCTCCCAAGTTGTCTTGTTCTGTGTCACTTTGGTCAACTTTTTTTCTTCGCTACTCTGAAGGCTAATCTAAACCCTGAATTTCTCACTTCACCTCATCCTGTGATATTTAACTTATCCTAAATCTTTACATTCTCACTCAGGAAAGCACTGAGAAAATGGCTATGGAATTCTTGTTACTCCATGAAAGTTTAAGGGTTTTCCTTGTGTTCTGTGGCCTTAGGCACAACATATTCCCGCCACCCCCCACACCAACACATATTAAACTTATAACAGAAAATTGTCGTAGATGATATTTAAGGATGTAAATAAGATGGAAGTAGGCAGTTACATGAGTATGGTTTAAAATTAATACCTTGGGAAAGAGCTCTTTTTGAGATCTTCAGTTGTTAACTGATCGGTTCATGGAAGAAACATTTGTTAAGAGCTCACTCCGTGCTAAGCACTGAGGATTCAGAGATTAAAGGATAGAGTCTTTACAGTTCAAAGTGCTCACAGTCTGACAGAGAAGGCATACCCTAGTCCTAAAGTAGCAAAAAGCTAGGGTTTCTAATGTAATCTAGAAAAAGATGTCAACACTTCCTGGGTTTAATAAAAAGAAGAGAGAAAGATCAGGTCATTTGGTCTTTCCTTAAGCAGCCAGTGAAAAGGCATCTCTGCTATTCCTGAAACAAATTTATTTGGCATTTTTCATAATAGAGTGGCATGGTCAAATGTTATCAAACCCCAAGCACATACAGCTGGGGGTAGGCAACAAAAGTAACCAAGAAGCTAGTTATCTACTTCACATGGTAAAACCCACACACTGTGAAAAAGTACACAATGCAATTCCTAAACTTCAATGGAACCAATGATTAAGTGATATCACCAAGTGAGCGACTCAAATAGCATAAGAACATTATTTCTTAAAATCCTTGGACTCAACTTTAACTTATCTTGGCAGTCAATAAAATGCTTCTAGAAGTTACCAGTAACCTCAAATGATAATCATTAACCCTCAAAAGGGAACAATGCTTTATATAAGATTTTGTTCATTTAGGCAAGTGAGCACAGTTTAGTTGAAAAGAATTCTTTTTTACAGAATGGTTTATTTCTATTGAAAACTACTAAGCTGTACATGCTCTTGGGCCCAATGACAGAAACAAAGATGATGAAGGCAGAATCTGTGTTCTTGCAAGGAAAAAAGGTATGTAGAAGTAACTAACAGTAGGGAGAGGTGAAAGCCCACAAGGGAGGGGAGATCCAGACTACATACACTCCAAGGGGTGAAAGGGGTCAGCACACCTTTCCTCTAAAGGGCCACAGAGTAAATATTTTTGGCTTTACGGGCCATATGATCTCTGCTGCAATTACTCAACTCTGCTGTGGTAGCCCCAAAGCAGCCATGATAATATGTAAATAAAGAAGTGTGGCTGAGTTCCAATAAAGCTTTAATTTCAAAACCAGGCAGTGGGGCAGATTTGGTCCAGGGGCTGTAGTTTTCCCCACATAGAGTTGTGGGGAAGACTATCAGGCCTCTTCAAGAAGGCAGTATGTCATGTCACTAAGTCTAGACTGCTGGGTAAGTTTCTAATAGCAGAGAAGGAGGAAAAGAGCATTCTTGGCAACAAAGGCATGAGGGTATTAAAGAACAGAGCCAATTCATGGAAGGAAGAGGTGTCCAATTTCAAACATGTTTAAGATATGTGAGCAGTGGGGGCACCTGGGTGGCTCAATCAGTTAAGCATCTGACTTAGGCTCAGGTCATGATCTCATGGTTCGTGAATTTGAGCCCCATGTCAGGCTCTGTGCTGACAGCTCAGAGCCTGGAGCCTGCTTCAGATTCTGTGTCTCCTTCTCTCTCTGCCCCTCCCCTACTCATGCTCTGTCTATCTCTCTGTCTTTCTCTCAAAAATAAACATTAAAAAATTAATTAATAAAAGATATGTGAGCATTGGGGCACCTGCAAAGTCAGTTAAGTGTCTGACTTCAGCTCAGGTCATGATCTTGTGGTTGGTGAGTTCAAGCTCCGCATCGGGTTCTGTGCTCACAGTTCGGAGCCTGGAGCCTGCTTCATATTCTGTCTCCCTTTCTCTCTGTCCCTCCCCTGCTCACACTCTGTGTCTCTGTCTCTCAAAAATAAATAAACATTAAAAAAATTTTTAAAAACACAGATATATAAGCAGTAACACTGGCTCTTTAGCCTAAAAGTAATGATAACAACAACTTTCTTTTCTATGGAATTTAAAAATTTTTAGACAATTTGTCAAGAGCCTTGAGTACTGAACTTAGAGTATAATCTTCATTTTAGGACAGTGAGGAATCACCAAAGATATGTGAGCAAGGTTGGGAGGGTGCATCATCAGAACAGGGATTTAAGAAGAGACTGCCTACTTCAACTGGGGAAATAGATCAGGGTAAGAGCCATAGGGGCCTGGATCAGAGCAGTGGCAATAATGATACAAACAGATTAAAGGGAGATTGAAAGTAGCTTCTGTAGAATTGGATGACCTATTTGAGATTTAGGAGTGTGAGGAAAGAATCAAAATTAACTTAGGATTTGAAGATAGTAACAAATAAAAACACAGATGGGGTATTTGATAGGTAAGATGTTAGATATGCTAGGTCTCTGGCTCCCCCTGGAAGTAAAAGTCTTTTACAAGGTATTAATTTTAAGCCACACTCTTTGGATTTAGACATCAAAATAAAACGTTCACCCAGCACTGTCAGAAATAGAGGTGTGGAGTTTGGAAATGTTTCTGGCTGGAGTTCTTTGCCTAGAACTGCACTGAGGGGACCAGTGAAAGAGACAGATTAATGATAAAGCTCTGAGGGATGCTGTAATTTCTGGAGAAAAGAAATGAGATCTTCTAGATAAACTTGAGGGAACTTCCAGAAGGGGAGTAACCAAAACAATAGCAACAATAGTTAGTATTTGTTGAGGGTTTACTATGTGTCAGGCATCATTCTAAGAGTAATAAATACATTAACTCATTCAATCATTGTGTCAGTCATACATGGTACATACACACTCTTTATCTCCATTTTACAGAGGAGGCGAGTGAGGTACAGAAATAGTGTGTAACTTACTGAAGGTCACACATAGGTGGCTCAGCCAGGATTTGAACCCAGGCAGCCTGATTAGCCTACACAGCAATATTGCTTTCAGTAGGAGAAAGGAGTCAAGGGACTAACTGCATGCTAAAGGAAGGTGGAAGAAGTTGAGAACTGAGAAGAGAAAGGGTTAAAGTGAACTGAGACAGAAATAGATGCCAAAACACAAGAAGCTGGAGAATGAAAAGATGGGCACTGAACACAGGAAGTGCAGACAGTGAATTCAATACATTGAATTCAGGTCCTGTGGCAGGCAGAATAATGGCTTCCCTAAAACGCCCAAGTCCTAACCCCTGGAATCTGTGAATATGTTACCACACATGGCAAAGATGACTTTGCAAATTTGATTAAGGACTTTGATATGGGGAGATTATGCTGGGTTATATGGGGAAACCTAATCTAATCATGAGTCCTTAAAAGCAGTCTTTTAAATCCAAAATAAAGCCTTTTGTGGCTGGGGTCAGAGAAAGATGCTCCATTGCTGGCTCCTCAAAGGGGCCACAAGGCAAGGAACGTGGCAGCTGGAAAAGCAAAAGGAAGAGAAAAACATTCTCTCAGAGAGCCTTCTAAAGGAACATAGCTCTGCTAACAATTTGATCGCAGGTAACTGAGACCTGTGTCAAACTTCCATCTTGCAGAACTTTAAGATAATAAATTTGTGCCATTTTAAGCCACCAAGTGTGTGGTAATTTGTTACCATAGCAATGAAACAGTAATCCAGGTCCCCATCTCTCCTTAATTTAATTGATATTTTTGCTAATGATTCCAAGCCCCTGGTCTATCTCAGGCCACCACTACTGACAATGAACCTTCCTCAAAGTCAGCGCAGTCTCCCAGATGTTCAAGGCAGTGTACTTTGGGGACAGGGAAGGAGACAGATGGTGAAGTTGGCTCTGTCTGAATGTCCTTAATCAATATTTGATTTAACTGACCATAAAACAAATGTTAATTTAGAAAAGTTTAAAAATTTATCAAAACTAAATTCAGAATACAGCCCACGAATTATTTACTGGTTATAGCTCTATGCTAATAACAATGCAATTAAATTTTTAGCCATATAATGTGCTTCTATAGACACCTGATATAACAAATGTTTGAACAACAACAAAATTACATTAAATTACATGCACTTTGCAACTTTTTAATCAAATATACAATGATTATTTCAAAGGAACAATGAAGGTTATTTATGCAATTTGAGTTATAAAGTTGATCTTGACTAATTTCAGTCTTAATTAAATTTCTGATACTGTTAATAATTAATAAAAATTCATCTGGCAGACAACTGTTATATTGTAAGGCCCATTTGAGAGGTCTTAAATTATAAATATATATATTTTCCTTCCTTAAACATTTATTTAAAATAATTTATCCCTTACTTTGCAAAAATATTTACCAAAAGGATTTGAGATAACTCAAAGCAAGGCATATAGTCACACATTTTTACTCTATATGATTTTTTAAAGCTATTTTGTCATCTGTTATATAGTGTTGAAAGCCTGTTCATAGGAAACACTGGCCTAAACAACATGCCAGATCACATGGACTTAATAGATATATACAGAACATTTCATCCAATAGCAGCAGAGTAAAAATTTTTCTCAAGAGGTCCTGGAACATTATCCAGGACAGATCATAAGTTAGGCCACAAAAATTTCCTAATAAATTTAAGGATATTGGAATCATATCAAGCATCACTTCTGACCACAATGGTATAAAACTAGAGATGAATTGCAAAAAAAAGGAATATTTGCAAATACATAGGGATTAAACAGCATGCCCCTGAACAACCAACAGGTCAAAGAAGAAATCAACTGGGAAATAAAAATATGAGCCAAATAAAACAGAAACACAATATACTAAAATGTATAGGATGCAGCAAAAGCAGTTAAGAGAGCAGCTCATAGTGGTAAACACTTACATTAAGGAAAAAGAAACATCTCAAACAACCTAACTGTATACCCCAAAGAACTAGAAAGAGAAAAGCAAACTCTGGCCAAATTTAGCAGAAGGAAGAGACTATGTTACAAAGATCAGAGTGAAAAGAAAACAGACTTGAAAGATCAATGAAACTGAAAGCTGTTTTCTTTTTAAAGATAAAATTGACAAACCTTTAGCTGGACTAAGAAAAAGAGCAAGAAAAATGAGAAATGAAAGAGGCATTACAACTGATAACACAGAAATACTAAGATTCAGCAGAAAACGAATATGAATAGTTGTATGCTGACAAATTAGATAACCTAGAAAAAAATGGATGAATTCCTAGAAATGTATAACCTACCAGGACTGAATCATGAAAAAACAGAAGATCTGAATAGACCAATTGCTAGGAAGGAGATAAAAATCAGTAATCAAAAACCTCATGGGGAGCCTGGGTGGCTCAGTTGGTTGGGCAACCAACTCATAGTTTTGGCTCAGATCATGATTTCAGGGTTCATGAGATTGAGCCCTATATCGGGCTCTGCACTAATGTCAAGGAGCCTACTTAGGATTCTCACTTCCCCTCTTTGCTCCTCCCCCACTCATGCACTGACCCATGCTTCACCACCCCCCCCAAATAAAGAACTTTAAAAAAACACCTCCCAGGGAACAAAAGTCTAAGAACAGAAGGCTTCATTGGTGAATTCTCCAAATATTTAAAGAAAAATGAATACCATTCATTTCCCAACTCTTCAAAAAAAACAATCGAAGAGAAGAGAATACTTCTCAACATGTTATGAGGCCAACATTACCCTGACACCAAAGCCAGACAAGGACATTACAAAGAAAGGAAATTTCAGGCCAATATCCCTGATGAACATCCTCAAAAATCCTCAGACAAAATACTAGAAAATTCAATTCAACAATACATTACAAGGATCATACACCATGATCAAGTGTATTCCAGGATTTCTTCCTGGAATTCAAAGATAGTTCAATACATGCAAATCAATATATGTGATATACAACATTAACAAAATGAAAGATAAAAGTGATGATTACCTCAATATATGCAGAAAAAGTATTTGACAAAATTCAGCATCCTTTCATGATAAAAAGTCTCAACAATCTGAGTATAGAAGAAATGTACCTCAACATAATAAAAATAAAAAGATATGACAAGCCTATGGCTAACATCATCCTGTAAGATCAGGAACAATATAAGGATGCCTATCCTGGGGCGCCTGGGTGGCTCAGTCGGTTAAGCATCCGACTTCAGCTGAGGTCACAATCTCACAGTCTGTGAGTTCAAGCCCCGCGTCGGACTCTGCGCTGACAGCTCAGAGCCTGGAGCCTGCTTCAGATTTTGTGTCTCCCTCTCTCTCTGCCCCTCCCCTGCTCATGCTCTGTCTCTATCTTAAAAATAAATAAAAACATTAAGAAAAAAAGGATGCACATGTATTCAATATGGTGCTAGAAGTCCTAGCCACAGCAATTAGGTACGAAAAAAAAAAAGAAAGATGTCCAAATTGGAAAGGAGAAAGTACAAGTAAAATTCTCTCAGTTTGCATGATGTATCATTTATAGAAAACCCTAAAGACTCCACACAAAAAAAACTGTTAGAACAATATATTCAGTAAAGTTATAGGGTATAAAAATATGCAAAAATCAGTCACATTTCTATACATTAACAACAACCTATCTGAAAGAAAAATAAAGAGAACAATCTCATTAACAACAGTGTCAGAAAAAGTAAAATATTTTGAAGTAAATTTAACCAAGCAGGTGAAAGATTTGTACACTGAAAACCACAAAACGCTGATGAAAGAAATTGAAGAAGACCCAAGTAAGTGATAAGATATCCCATGCTAATGAATTGGAAGAATATTGTTATAATGTCCATGCCACCTAAAGTAGTCTACAGATTGAATAAAATCTGTTGCAAAATTCCAGTGGCATTTTTCACAGAAATAGAACAATCCTAAAATTTGTATGGACTCACACACACACACAAAAACTCCAATAGCCAAAACAATATAAATAAAGAAGGCCAAAACTGGAGGCATCACAATTACTGATTTCAAACTATATTACAAAGCTATAGTGATTGATACAATATGGTATTAGGATAAAAATCACACATAGATCAATGGAACAGAAAAGAGGGTACAGAAATAAATTCATGCATATATAGTTAGTTAATTTATGACAAAAGAGCCAAGAATACACAATGGGAAAAGGAAGTCTCTTCAATAAATAAATGCTAGGGAAACAGAACAGCCACATTCAAAAGAATGAAACTGGACCTCTAACCTTACACCATACACAAAAATCAACTCAAAATGGATTAAATACTTGAATGGAATACCTGAAACTGTAAAACTCCCAGAAGAAAACATAGGAGCTTGACAATGTCAGGTAAGCTCCTTGACATTGGTCTTGGCAATGTTCTTTTAGATTTGATATCCAAAGCAAGGGCAACAAAAGAAAATAAATATGTGTTACTCCATCAAACTAAAAAGTTTCTGCACAGCAAAGGAAGCTGTCAACAAAAAGAAAAGGCAACCTATTCAATGGGAGAAAATATTTGCAAATCATGTATCTGATAAGGGGTTAATATCCAGAATATATAAAGAACTCATACAACTCAATAACCAAAAAGGACATGATCAATTTAAAAATGGCAGAAGATCTACATAGACATTTTTCTTAAGATGACACACAAATGGCTAACAGGTACATGAAAAGATGCTCAATATCACTAATCATCAGAGAAATGCAAATTAAAACCACAACGAGGTATCACCTCACACCTACTAGGGTTTCTGTTATCAAAAAGACAAGAAATAACAAATGTTTATGAGAATGTGAAGAGAAGGGGGCCCTTGTACACTATTGGTGAGAATATAAATTAGTACAGGAACGACAGAAAACAGTATGGAAGTTCCTAAGAAAACTAACACTAGAACTACTATATGATCCAGCAATCCTATTTCTAGGTGTGTATCCAAAAAAAATTAAATCATTATCTTGAAGAGATATCTGTACCCCCATGTTCATTGCAGCATTATTTACAATAGCCAAGACATAGAGGCAACTTGAAGGTCTATCAATGGATAAAGGACATTTGGTAATTATCTGTACAATATTATTTAATATTATTAATGTAGTATTATTCAGCCATAAAAAAGAAGGAAATCTTGCTATTTGCAATACATGGGTGAACCTAGAGGGCATTATGCTTCATGAAATAAGTCAAAGACGACAAATACTGTATGATCTCACTTGAATGTATAATCTAAAAATAAACAAAAACAAATGCAAAACAAAAAAAAAACCCATTAAACTCATAGAAACAGAATGATTGGTGATCACCAGAGTCAAGGGGTGGGGAAATCTGGGTGAGGTTGGTACAAGGGTACAAACTGTCAATTATAAAATGAATAATGTCTGTGGATCTAATGTATAATATGCTGAATACAGTTGATAATACTATATTATACAAGTGGAATTTGCTGAGAGAACTTAAGTGTTCTCACCACACACACATACATATATACACACACACATACAAAGTAATATATGAGATGATGAATGTGGGACTCTTCACAATTTATACATGTATCTAATCATCATGCTGTTTAAATATATTATTTTGTTTTTAAATTATACCTCAATAAATCTGAAAAAAGAGAAATAGAGTTGTGTATTAAATCATTGTTGCTATGACAACTGCTCTTCTCCCATTTAAACAACCATGTTGGATTATAAAACTCACAAGCAGGTAACATCAGAGTTGGGAGAAAGCTGACAGATCATCTATTCCGACCACCTCATATTCCAGATGAGGAAGCTGGGGTCTATAACAGTTCCATGATAGGTCCAGAACCATACAACAATTTCATCAGCAGAGTAAAAACTAAAATCAGATCTTCTTGTCTCAAACTCTTCAATCACAATGACTGATAAGACTTAACAATAGAAGCCTAATGAAAAATCATTTTACATTGTGATCTACTTACTAAAGAGTGGAGAATGTGATAAGCAGAACCAATCAATACTTGAGTATATTCTGCAAATAAACTCTGATGAAAAGGCATACTTGTCCACAAAATCTGAGTCCTAAGAGTGCACTGGGTGGATGCATGACAGGTGTAGGGGTATAAAGAAGTGAATTTCAGAGCAAATGGTCACATAGATAAAGATCTTCATAGCATAGACAGACCAGATACTCTTGTGGCACAAGGCCTGGTTGTAAGTTGCACTAAACATACTGACCCGTTTTACTGAGATCTTGCATATGGGCAATGGTGGTGAGGATCCACTGGCAGTGGCTCTGACTTGCTCACCTCACAGAAAAATCACATCATTAGGAACAAATATAGTTAAGGCGTTTTTTTTTAAATGCTTTAGCAGGGAAGCAGTGATCCATGCTGCTCTTTGGATATGAAATGAGAATTAAGTTTTGAGGGCACCTGGGTGGATCAAGTCAGTTAAGTGTCCAACTCTTGATTTTGTCTCAGGTCATGATTCACACTTAGTGAGACTGAGCCCCACATCCAGCTGTGTGCTGACAGTGCAGAGCCTGCTTGAGATTCTCTCTTCCTCTCTCTCTCCTCTCTCTCTCTCTCTCTCTCTCTCTCTCCCCTCCCCTGCTCTAAATAAATAAATAAATTTTAAAAAAGAAATAAGAATTAAGTTTTGATGTGACTTTTTATTTCACAAATTAACTTCAGACTTACAATACCATACAATATATTTTCCACATTGCAGCAGAGCATAGTGATTAAGAACAGATTCTGGAGCCAGATATTCTGGATTCAAGTCTGGACAAGACCTGTGACCTTGCATATGGCACTTCTAGGCCTCAGTTTCCTCATATGTCAACTAAGGATAAAGATAAAATCTACCTCAAAAGACTTATCATGAAGATTAGATGAGTCATGTACTTAGAACAGTACCTGTTGCTAACAAGCACTCAATAAAATATTAGTCATTGCTCGTTACTACTAAGAAAGACCTAAAGAATTTAGTCTTCTAAAAAAGCACATACACCATTCAATTTTTCCTATTTTGTTAGGTTCTTCAGGATGTGACCTCTAATAACCTCTAAGTACTATCTATTTCTCAGCTGTCTATCCACAACCTTTCCCCGTTACCACTCCTGCCTCTAGCCATTCTAAACTATCCCCACAGTATGTACTGTGCTATGTCACAACTCCATAAACATGTGTATGACATCTTTTCTACCTGGAGTGCTTCCTCCACCCCTCAATCCTGCTCCATTAGGACAAGCCCTACTCTCCCTCTTCTAGAAATCACCATTCTGGATCCCTTCCCCAATCCCCAAGTGGATATAGGTTCTCCTCCCTCCATGCCTCACTGAGACTCTGCATACTTTTATTATAAGCTTTATCCTTTTATTTTGTAATTGTCTACATATGTAACTCTGTCCCCTCTAGACTATTCTTTCATTGGTGTATCCCAAGTGTCTAGCACTTAGAAGGCATTCAATAAATTTCTGTAGAAGGATGAAAGAAAAAGAGGGAGAGAAAGGGTCCATGAACAATTACTGAATACCTACTACATCCTTACTATTTTATCTGATGCTAGAAATACAAGATAAAGAAATAGTATCTGCCTTAATTTTGTCCCAACTTCACTGAAGAATAATTGAGAAATAATGTTATATATATTTAAAGTATAAAACATGCTGATTTGATTTACATATACATTACAGAATGATTACTAAGGTCAGGATAATTCACACACCCAATACATAGTTAATTCCTCTTTGTGTCTGGTGAAAATTCTTAAGATCTCAGCAACTTTCAAGTATACAAAAGAAGTCTATACACATCTTTCTCCAAACAGAATATTTAGCATTTAATTCAAATATTACACATTTGCAATGTGCCTAGCACTGTGCTAAGTGCTGAAATAGGTGTAAAAGGAGACAATCTGCTCTCAGCCCTGAGGGATGCCTGATCTCATAGGCAGACCACAATTACAACCACAAGTTCTACTCCAATCCATGATCTCCAAGTGAAACTGGGGCTCACAGTTACCCAAAGCTATCAGTTCCACTACTGGAGGAGGCTGAGACTAATCTACAGGTCACCAAACTTAATTTCTTACTCCCTTATCTACAACATGATTTCCACTTGGAGAAGAATGATAAAAAATAAAAAGTTAAGTTGAGCATATGCTAATATTGACAAGAATACGTTTCAATGGTTTGCTTCACTATCAGAAATTTTAATGGTACTAGGAAATTTAAAAAGTGAGATTTATGGTACTAAACTCAATGCATTAATACCAAGCAAGCCCTTTTCCCTACTGTGGGTCCATTTCTTCATTCATTTTACAAACTTTCCTGCAGTAGACCCTTTGATGCAGGGATGAAAGACAAAATACCTCCTCCTCCAGGAGTACAAAATCCACTCTCATTTGTGTTACAAAACAAGCATTACCCCAAGGGTTAGCTTCTTGGGAAACATGAATTCAAGCACCATAGATGGAGCTTTCAAGGTCTGAGGCTCAGAAATAAATATTGATGGGTGAATCACAGCACACATCAATGAGAGAGTAAAATTTTAGATCTATCGATGGTTGAATCATTTCACTCAAAGAATTCTCATTGGTTTGGGGCACCTGGGTAGCTCAGTCAGTTAAGTGTCCAACTTCAGCAGGGGTCATAATCTCACAGTTCATGGGCTTGAGCCCCATGTTGGGCTCTGTGCTGACAGCTCAGAGTGTGGAGCCTGCTTCAGATTCTATGTCTCCCTCTCTGTCTACCCTTCCCCTGCTCGTGCTCTGTCTCTCTCTCTCTCTCAAAAATAAATAAAAGTTAAGAATTATCATTGGTTTTAGAAGTCAAATAAAATCACAAAAAGCTGATGCTTCTTTCATTATAAAATAAAATACAATAAAATAAATAACTGCCAACTATACAAATAGCACTACTCAGGGATTATGACAATAGACAATCATGTTAACTTGTGTTCATTCCTATTGCTTTAAGAAAATGGCATATATACACACACACACACACACACACACACACACACACATGCCTCTTGTCTCTCTCTCCCTCCCTCCCCTCTCTCCATATATATAATAATATAAATACAATATATTAATATAAATATATTATATATTTTATAATTTTTTATATTTTATATTTTTATATAAATATTTTAAATAAATATTTATTTTTATATTTTATTTATATATTATATATTTTATATTATATATTATAATATAAATATAAATACAATATATACAAATATAAATAATATATATATGGAGAACCAATTCAGTAGGAGTCTTTTCTTGGCTCCAAGTTGTGGATTCTGATTTTGTTGGCTAGGAACCAATATTTAAATAGTAATGCAGTTGGATATTTATATGTAAGTGGGACCTTCACTTAGTATCTGATCAGGATACTAAGTTGTTGTTGTTCTCACCATGAAGTATCATCAGTTACTTGAGGACAACTGCATAAAGAAGGCAAAGAGAATTAACACCTATCAAGTGCCCAACTTATGTTGAACACAACATTGTACATATATTATGTCACTGAATTCACTGGAGTGTAATTCCATTGGAGGTAAGACTAATTCACGACTATCTCCTTAGTGTGTTCCATATTGCTTGGGATACTCTAGGTGCTCAATAAATGTTGAATGTATCCTTATACAGCCCTGCAAATCACATGGTCGACAGCTGAAGTGGTGCTCAGACTTGGTGAAACTTTTTCCACCCCACCAGCATATTTTTAATGAGGAATATTCCTTTGGGATTCTGAAGGCCATGATTTGTTGACTAGCTGAAAAACATGACATTTTGGACAACAACAACAACAAAAAAAATTGAGATACAAACTATGGTATTACTCACCTGCTTACCACAGGGGGAAGGAGCAGAATATCACAGAATCTATACTGATTAGTGCAACATCAAGAACAGCCCTGAAATATGACATAGTACTCAAGAAGTTGGTGTCTAGGGTCAGAGAAGATTTATGTTCAAATTCTGCCAATTACTAGCAAGTTCTCTAAACCCCAGTTTCTTCCTCTGTATAACAAGGACAGTATAGAACAAATTCTGTCTAAACCCCACTATTCTTCTACTCTAGACTTGCACCAGAGCAATTGAAAGATGCTGGGAAAAAGCCACTCAACCATGTTGACTGTAAATGAATGTTCACAAAATCTCAAATGGGAGCTTAGCACAAGATTTCCCCAAAGTCCTACCTTTTTATAGTAAACTGACCTTTCAATTCTCCAAAGTAACTCACCAAACTCAAGACACCTTCTTCAAATATTAACTTCATTTCATATTCCATTTCTAAAGAGGCACTCAGGGGACACCTGGGTGGCTCAGTCTGTTCAGCATCCAACTTCGGCTCAGGTCATTATCTCAGGGTCATGAGTTCAATCTCCACACTGAGCTCATTGCTGTCAGCACAGAGTCTGCTCAGATCCTCTATCCCCCTCTCTTGTGTTTGCTCTCTCTCTCTCAAAAATAAATAAATAATAAAAAGAGGCACTCAGCTTAGAACCAACTCCAAATCGCCAACCAACCTGAACCCATAGCTTCTGCCTTCTCTGCTTTTGAAATGAAGATGTCTGTTCTTACAATCACCCCTTCACATATCCCCTTTCACCCACTCAAGGACTTTCCCCTAGAATTCTTCCCTCTCTCACTGCATCAGCAGTGTCTCCCTCTCCACTGAGTCACTCACATTGCAGATAAACATCCTTTACTTTCAAAAACATTCCTCAACTCAGAATCCCCTTCCAGCTACTATCACATTTCCCTACACCTGCCTACCACAAAACTGTGGGTGGAGTCAGCAATAAAACCATTCTCTTTTCAACCGATTCGAGTGGGCTTTCTGCCCTTTCCATTCCACTCTATACCTCTTGTCAAAGTCACCTGCAAATCCCCATTTTGTCAAATCCCATAGTTATTTCTCTGTCTTTATTTTCCTTGGTTCTCTCACTACCTCTTCCATCTTAAAATCTTTTCCATACCTTGCCTTTAGGATACCATACTCCGTTTCCTCTGCTTCACTAGGAACTTCTCCTAGGACTGATGAATTTATATATAATTTACAGGATCCACTGAAAAATGAAAATGTGGGGCCCTTAAAAAATTAAGAATTCCAAGACAGCAACAGTAAACCATTAAACCGAACCCTGTGCACACACCTGTGAAAGTTGCATGCCCATAAAGCTAGCTCTGGTTCCTCTTTGTCTCAAGGTTAGAGGATCCACAAGCACAAATTAAACCATTTTCTTCTTTCTGTCTATGCCTTCCCCCTAATGCTCTCATTTGTTCTCCAGGTTTAATAATCATATCTATGCTGATGATATCTAAATTACATCTCTGGTCCCAACTTCTCCTAAGCTCCAGATTTCTTTATCCAATTGCCTCCTTGGCATCTCCACCAGTATGTCTAGGAGATATTTCAAACTTGATAAGACCAAAAAATAAAATAAAATAAAATAAAATAAAATAAAATAAAATAAAATAAAATAAAATAAAATAAAATAAAATAAAACAAAACAAAAAAAACTTTTGAGTTTGCCCACATCCACTGCACAAAGCTGCCCCTGCCTTGGTGCTCTGATTTTGGTAAATGACATCTTCATTCTCCCAGTTGCTCATGCCCAAACTTGAAAGTAATTCTTGATTCCTGTTTATATCAGATGCAATATATCAAAAAACCCTATCAAAATATATCCCTAACCTGATCAACTTTCTACGTTCTGCTTGCACTCTAGCTTGATACTTGGCACATAAGAGGAACACAATAAATATGTGCCAACGAACCAATGGGCAAATGGGGTTGTTTGAAAATTATGAGGCAATTAGTATAAAATTCTTATTACAAGTTGGTTTTCAATAAGTGGTAACTGTAAATAACGTGATTAATAATAAAGTACATCATCATTGTGGCAGAGACTAGCTAGTTATTCATCAAACCTAGTTGTTTTGTTTTTTTTTCCCTGGGCACACAGCTAGACTGTCATTTCCCAAGCTCCTTCTCCTGCAGTATGCGTGCCCACATGCCTGAATTCCAAACAGTAGAACAAGTGATGTGTGCCTCCCTGGCTCATAGAAACTTTCTCTGCATGAAATCATTCACTCTCTCTTCAGGGTCTGTCAGTGGGTTGATATACCCCAGGCTGACCTTGGAAACCACGTGTTGATGATGGCAAAGGCGAGCCTTGGATCCCTGGAAATGGGGCAGAGTTTGACTTCCTCCCTGAAGGGCAACTGGACTTGACCTGAGTGGGAGACTTCTTTTGTGTTCAGCCCCAAGAATTTTGATGTTTTTGATATAGCAACCAGAGTTACTTTAATCAACACAAACTCATCACTTCTACAGCAGCAGGTCTCTGAGGTATGTGCAGTTTCAAAAGGACAGCCCCACAAAGGACTGGCTTAAGAGTCCCAGTTGCAGGATGTTGGAAGTAGACTCTGAAAGTATCCTTTCCAGTAATTATTCTATGTGACCTCAGGAGTCAGGCCAAAAGTAATCTTAGGATTTTTGTCTTTTTGTTCTCTGGCACATAGTGGGCACTCAGTAAGTATTTGTTAAATAAATAGATGACGGGGAGAAAAAGCCCTTGGTACTTAGAAGTGCATATTCTTTACTTCCCATGGGAATCTCAGGGAAGCATTTGGATTATAGGACAATTACTTTCAATGACTTGTAGAAATTACATAAGTGCTTTGTAGATGGCCAATGTGTCTCATTTTTATAAAACTACAGCTGCTTAAATATAAATAAAAGTGCAAATCAGGTCATTTTTGTGGCTTTTTCCTATCAACATACAAATTAACAAGGTTCTTATGGTAACATATTAGTTATTAAATCTAAAAGGTAGCTAAATTGGACTTAAATTTATTTTTAATGACTTGCTTAGCTGAAAATGTATGTTAATTCTGCA
Organism: Prionailurus bengalensis; assembly: GCF_016509475.1. NCBI lineage: Eukaryota > Metazoa > Chordata > Mammalia > Carnivora > Felidae > Prionailurus > Prionailurus bengalensis. The sequence goes on along the minus strand of NC_057358.1, from coordinate 121,337,976 downwards.
GCTAATCCCCATTATCATTTAGCATCATCAAGTGAAATGCAAATGGTTACCTGGACACATGAACCCCTGTTCCTGACTATACTGGCTTGCCAGCGTTGCTCAGAAAATGAAGCTGATCTCATGATCATGCATTCACTCTCTTTTGTGGGACTGGTGAGCATCCTTCAGCTGCCCTGCTCCATTTGATCCCCTTTTGCTTACACTCTGCCCTGTGACAGCATCTATAGTGCTATGATGTAATTGTTTTGTTTTTGTGTTTTCTTCCTAACTGAATGAAAGGTAAGGCAGCACAAGGTGTTACTCTTCTATAATTCTCAAAGTTCAAGTCAGAACTTGCATTTAGTAGGTGCTTAATAAATGTTGAATGAATGAATGAAAAAATATTGAAAAAGTTCATCCAGTAGTCATTTGGAGACTAAGAAAACAGCATCATCAATGCATCATAAATTCAGTTACTGGGGTTCTTAGTGGCAATCTCACATAAATGCAAAGACGTCAACTAAGCTTGCTGCTCAAAATTTACTCAGTCAGCCATCATGCACTCAACAGCCCTGTGTACACAATGGTAAATAATTAACAGTCTGTGCTCTCAGGGTGCTCAGTCTACAGGAGGCGAAAGACTTGTAAAAAGATACATTAACAAGCCAAGAGGTGTTTAATGCTATAACAGAAGTGCATACAAAGTGCATTGGGGCACAGCTCTGGGAACAGTTAATTGCCTCAAAAAAAAAGGCACTTGAAAGAGAAGCAGACTTTCAGTTTTATATGGAAAGATGCTAAAAGGTTTGGTGTGGAGAAAGAGGGGTTTCTCACAAACAACACCCCATTTATTTTGCACAGAGTTTGATTAAAGAAATCTTTATTGATTGAGGAATATGGCTTAGAAAGTTTCATGGACATAATGGATTATGTAGCACCTCTTCATCTTGTCTAGTTCTTTCAATAAAACAGACATGATAAATGACCTTCTTTCTTTTAGCAACAGTTCATCAAAATTTAAGGTGATATAAAAACTCAGTAATCACAAAGTGATGGATGGAGATAGACCACTAGGAAGAGCCCTAGTGAAATGATTTCCAGGGAATAATTAATAGCCCCATATATGGAGACAGTGATGTTAAGAGGCATGTATGCCACCTAGTAAATGAGGTTTTTTGTCATCTCCTAGTACTGGGTAGGAAAGATGCAGAGGAGTGAGGAACCATTCTCCAGATAAATAAGGACACATCCCAATAATACCTGAAAAGTACCACTGTGGAGAAAGAGACCTAAGAACCAATGAACATACATCCTCCACTTACAGAATGTTGTATAATTTTGTGCTTGGAAATCTAAAGTAATTTCAAGGACAAATGAGAAAACAGTTCTTGAACTAATGCATATGGAAGCCTGGATATTGATTTCCTGGACTATGGATCACCTTGCCACACTACCAAAGTTTATTTATTGTCCTGCAGTGTCTAAAAGAAAGGCTTGAAAACCCTAATTAAAATTCAAATGAAGGCAATCATCAGATAAAAGTGACCCACTGGCTAAGGGATTAAAATAAATTATGCTATGATGGTATTTGAAGAAAATAGAAGATCAGGATGGTTTTCTAAAAAATAAAAAATCAGACAAATATATGGAATGACAAACTGTCGTGTTTCAAGGACTATGCTGTAAAAAAAATAATGAAAACTGAAAATAAATCCTCACTGTATTCATTTCGTTTTTCAATAGACAACTGAGGCTGTTTAACTGAATTCCATCAGCTGAAAAACATGATAAAGATGTCTAAAGAAAGTGAAATAATTACTTCGTGGACTTTTAGAAACAGGAGTCATATGATGCTCTGGAGTTATAAATAAGGTACATTTAAAATGAGATTGGCTGCATAACTGCATAAAATACTACAGGAAAATGTCAAAAGTGCTGATTGTGTCCCTGAACTTGGGATCTTCTCAGCCCCTTTCTGGCAACCCTTCCTACACAGTTATGTATGCCTTGCATTTCATCAACTTGTCCCTCCCATCACTGCTTCAGGCCACTCTATCCCTTTATGAAATTCTCCTCAAAGTATCCTAATCTGAACATGCTTTTTGCTCTCTACTAAGACTCTAAAGTGGGATTCTGGCATCGGATTGCTCATGTGTTTGAGAAATACAGGCAAAACCTCTTTGCCAAGAGGAAAGGGAAGACCCATGACCCAGGCCAAGGGTGACATCAGTTACTCAGGTTGTAACCAGTGGTGGCATGGAATGAAGGACAGCTGGAAGGGAAGGTGCTGGGTAGTTAAGTGGCCAAGGCATTTATTGCTATGGTGATGGTAGTGATTATAAATAGCACCAAGTGTCTTGGCTTCTTCTCACAGCCCTAGAAGGTGTACAAATGGAAAATGAGAAATTTAAATCAGTGAATATACAATTAAGAGCATGCATGGATAAGCGAGAAAGTTCCCATAGCTACTCATCTCCTACAGTATAGGCATCTCTCATCTTCTAGAATCACAGAGCAGATATGGCCAAGGACCAAGCCCAGAGCCAGACTGTAAAGGCTGTAGAGCTTTAGTGCAATCACACAATCAGTTTCATCAGGTGCAGGATATTAAGGTATGGCCACACCCTGATAAATGGGCAGACACAGACAATGCTGAAAACTCTGAACCCAGAAAATCCTCCTATACAGGGGGCTAGGCATTTCCTAAGAAAATCAGATAAACCTCTCCCTGCATAATAACCTGTTGATGCTTCATGGCCCTCACCCTGCCCCACCCTTAGGACCCACTCCTACCACCTCTCATTGCCTCTAGGTCTATACCCTAAAATTAGGTCATAGTAAAGCCCAGAGGGAGGAGTATCAGACAGCCTACACACCTTAACATTTATAGAACCTTGCCAATCTGCATTGTCAGGAACCAGGAGATTTATGAGTTTCCAATGACATCGGTCAATGAATTAATTCATTGACGGTATACACTCACCCAAGATTTAGGATTTAATGCTTTTGCTCGGGCACCAGAGAGTGGCATCAGTGATCTGACAAACTGTCAAATTAAAGCTTGAACTCAAAGGTGGCTTAAGTTTATGACATCAGACTGAACCTCCCTGCCATCCTGTACAGTAGGGGTCAGCAAACTATGGCCTGTGAGCCAAATCTGGACTGCTGTTTTGGTATAGTTCACAAACTAAGAATAGTTTTTCAGTTCTTTTAATGTTAAGAAACAAGCACACAAACAACAACAAAAATTATCAGTCTTTGGGAAGAACAATTGTTGAATTTTGTCTCCTGACAAAATATTTACCATCTGGCTCTGTATAGAAGTTGCATGAGTGGACTTCTATTTTAGGAGAAAGAGTCTAAAGCCTTAGAGAGATGGGATGCTGAACAGGATCTATTATGAGCAATCATCACTCCGTAACCATAACTCCTACTCTTCATGAGGACTAAGGAGGGTGGCACCCTTGAAAAGCTTGCAGTGGCTGTCCTCTGCAGGTAAAGATGGTACAGGGCAGGAAAGATGCTGAAGTGAAATCGAGTTCTTTGATCTCAATGGAGATAAAAGGATCCAAGAATGGTAGGAGCCAGCTGGTGGTACTTGACTGTCAGTGACAAGATGAATGCAACCAACCACAGGGATGAGGGGTAATCAGAGCCTTGATCCACAAGGATCTGTGGTGACAACTAAATTATCGGAAGATTTGAAGAAATGAAATAAAAATAGATTATCGATCTATGAAAGTGCTACTTCTGGACACATATGAGAGGAAAAATTCTATGTGTGATGGGCCAAAATCTAATGCAGTCACTATAGTGGGGATTCTCGGCCTCTTACCAAGTTTCACTGACCCACAGCTTCTCAACAGAGGGAGAGGCTGAGTCCTTTTGAGGATGACCCTACAATGCTGCCTCAAGCATCCCTCAAGTCTTCCATGGAGGATCCTGTGGCTGTTTCTAGGGTGACTATGTACTAGAGAAAGGAAAATACTCAGAACTTCCATAAACTAGATACTGGATCTGAATTCACACTGCTGTCTGAAATACTGTTTTGGTGCACCATTCAGTGGGAGGCAACTAGTGGAGACAGGTGATAGGAGTCTTAGCTTGAGTTCACCTCACTATAGATCCAGTGAACCCAGAGACTTACCTCAGGGTTATTTCCCCACTGCCAGGATGTACAGCGGAAATAGATATATTTATCAATTGGCAACCCTCCACATTGGTTCACTGATTCATTGAGTGAGGGACAAACGGATACTCCTAGAACTACTCCATCCAATAGAATAAACTGAAATCATTGCCACACATAGGGGAATTGCAGAGATTGGTGTTACTATCCAAGGCTGGAAGAATTTAAGGGTGGTGATTCCCATCTTATCTTTATTTAACTCAGAAAAGGCCAGATGGTTTATAGAGACTACTGGGAGACAATCACAAACTGAATCAAGTGGCATTGCCAATCACAACTGTGGCTCCAGCAGCATTTTTATTGTAGAAATCGACAGACTGTGGCATATGGTATGCAGCTACTAGCCAGGCAAATACTATTACCCTCTATCCCCATAGTAAAGAAAATCACAATGAATTTGCTTTCTGTTACTGGGAAAAAAAAGTACACCTTTACTGTAGCATCAGATCTCTCTGACATATCATGCTCTGGAGCATTTCTGCCAGCACCACTATTCATGGACATGCAGAATGCCTCATCCATTTGCTGTGTTATCTCATTGAACATTGCCTGTGTCCAGGGAATGTATTTTAAGACAAAATAAGTGCAGCATTGTACTATCATCATAGATTTACTGCTCTTACCATATTTCCCATGTAAATAGCACTTTATGTAATTTATCTCCTCTTCCACCAAAATATACTGGTCCAAAAAAAGGAGGAAAAGTGAGTGTTCCTATCCTAACTCTCACTGTAACACTTAACAACCCACTTATAGAATTTTGGTTTTCATCTCAATGACCTTGACCTTGACATGGGAAGTCTTATTGCCTTAGTACCTGGTGACATGCTTCTAATTAGTAAACACAGCCAGAGTTCCACTTAGTTGGAAGCTGAGATTGCCCTGGGTAGTTTGGGTTGGCCATATCAATAAACCAAGAAGGAAAGAAGGGCTCACTGACTAATCCCCTCTACCACAGAGAAACTTGGTTGCTAATACAATATGGAGGACTATCCTCCTCCATGGAACCAGGGAACACTGAAGCAACCCAATAAAGAAGGGACTGTCAGGAATGAGATTCTGCAGGAACAAAGATTTGGGTCACCCTCTTCCAGCCCTACCTAGCTGAGAAGCTAGAGCAAGTAAGGGGTACGTAGAGTGAGGATGGAGGAAGACAGCTTGTGCAACAGAATCCAGGGCTGTGGCAGCTGGGCTTTTCATTGTTCTTTATTCCCTTGTTACTGGTTTGAAGAGGGAACACCACTCTAGTGACATTATTCAACAATGACCCATAGCTGATGGGACTTCCTGACACCCCTATAAAGGCAACAAGAACATTTCACTTAGACAAAAGATAAATGCATATACTAAGGGGCAAAAGGGGCTGACTGTGCCAGGTATCAACCCCTGTCCCTCCGGATTTTCTCTCTACCTTCTCCATGTTGTCCTATGAACTGAGAGGCTAAATAGGATGGATGATATCAGTGGGCTCCTCTGCTCTGTGGCTTCTGGTTGGGTCCTACCAACGGGAGCCACCAGTAAAAGACAGAAGAGCAGAAGGAGAGTGATGTCAGGGTGTTAATGCCCCTGTGTTAATTGCTTCCATCTGGAGGCCAATTACATAGTTGGCCTGGACACTTCAGCAGATTCAACTATGTATCTCCATTTCCAGCAACAACTGGCCATGTCTCCTTACACAAGTCTGCCAGAGGGTTCTATCTACCTCTACCCCTTCGGCCTAGGGGAAGTAAACAGAGCTGCAGTTACTATCCCCAGAGTGCTGTACTGTCCCTGTAGTTTCCTTACACCCTGCCCACACCTTTGCAAATGATCCCTTTATTACATTCTTCTCAAATTACCCTAATTTGAGTGTTCCATCTGTTTCCTGCTGAGACCCAGATTTATATAGCATCAACAGGGTAAAACAAAATGCAGCTTTTGTAAGGCATTAGTTTGTTTTTCTGAACACAGACACACAAGAAATCTGATAAGATCAGCTCAAGTTCTTGAGGCAAAAGCACAGCATATGAAACGTGAGTGTGTGAGAGAGAGATACACAGACAGACAGCCAGACAGACAGGGAGAGAGACAGAGAGGTATTGAAAAGGGGATTCCCATTGAGAAACCTAACCCTAAAGGGAGAGAAAGCTGTAGTGAAAAGGGGACAAGATGCCCAGGCCTCTCTGGCCAGTTAGAGCATCACATCCTCTTGGCCATTGGGATTGGCTTGAAAGTGAGTATATGACGGTGTTAGAGTCATATTTTGGGACTTTGGCTGCAGTGACCTGGAGCAAGGCATCCATATGGCTGGAGCCACTATTAGCCACCTTGCAGCTAAAAGTGAATACCACGCCTGAGAATGAAGCCAACCCAGAGGAAAACTGAATCCCTGGATCAAATCATGCCTGAAGCTAGATATTCCTTTGAACTTTTCTTCTGCTCAAGGCACTCTGAGTTGGGTGCTCCATCACCTGCAATGAAGAAAGTTCTTACTATCAGTGACAAACCAAGGACATGGTGGTAGGACAAACCCACCCAGTGTGCAGGTATTAAAAGGGTGGATTATAAAGAATTTAAAAATAATAATAGAACCCATATGAGTCAATCTGTTTTTTATTATTACCATTCAATGGTAACTTTAAACATCAAAGTATTCCTCCCCCAAAGTTCTAAATAACTGTTGCAGTTACTATTAAGTTTAATAACATACTATACATATGTTTTAAATTAGCTTATTTTATTATCTTTAAATAAACTTCGTATTCTAATTGGAAATTAATTCAGAGAACTCTCAAGTCTATAGTTGACCTCCAGACTTAAGCAAACTCAACTATACACATTTCAAAAATAAATTCATTATGGGAGCTCTGAAGTGGGCCCAGCTCAGCCTAGGGAAATTAGGAGAGGCTTCCCAGAAAAGACAACACTTGAGCTGAATATTGAAGGTCAATGCCTTCATCTCATGCTTCATCTCATGCTAGATATGTTTAAGAGATTCCTAACTGCTCACCCTTGCCCTGTTCAACCCACCTTATAATCTATTCTCAGCATATCAGCCAGATCCTTTTAAGATATACATACCTCTGCCCAAAGATATACATACCTCTGCCCAAAGCTTCCCACTTCATTTAGACCAAAGATCAAAATACACTGACCAAAAAGTCCTACATAATTTGTACAGCCCATCCCCAACCCACCCCTCTCACTCTGGCAAGGATTCCATTCTATTCTTTGAGTCCTCCAAGCATGGTCCTACTTCAGAACCTTTGGCTTTTTTCTTTGCTGTGAACCCTTCCAGCTCCTCTTCATTCTCTGTGCTCATGGTTTTCCTCACTTCCTTAAGGCATGTGATAAGCACCTTACCTGTTAGGCTTTCCTTTCCCTGCAAAACTTAGCAGCATTGCCCTGCCCCACCCCTACATTGATGATCCCACTTACCCTCTTTATTATTCACCACAGCACATATCACCACCTTACATACTATGTATTTACTTAATCACAGGTGTTTTCCAATAGAATATAAATTCCCAAAAAGCTGTACTCACGAGGCTTATTGCTTGGTATAGAGTAGGCTCTTTTTTTTCTTTTAGTTTAAATTCTATTTAGTTAACAGTGCAATATTGGTTTCAGAAGTAGAATTCAGTGATTCATCACTTACATACAACACCTAGTGCTCATCATAACAAGTGCCCTCCTTAATACCCATCCCCATCTAGCCTATCCCCCACTCACCTACTTCCATCAACCTAGAGTAGGCTGTTAATAGATATTTGAGAATAGATGAATGAACCCAGGGAATGGGGACTAGAGAATCTGCCTAAACAAAAGAGACATGAAAAACTGTGCTCTATTTAGGGAATTTAAATTTAGGGAAGACAGAGAGAATGGAAGGGTAGGCAAGTAGGGACCTGATCACAACAACTTTGTGCATGCATGTTCTCCCCGATGCCTGAAATCCTTTCCAGGAAGAAACAAACAAAATGGAGGCTGATGGGGCAGGGGAGGGATTGAGACAGAGCTTTCACTGGACCAAGGCTAGCACACAAAGCACCTATGCTGACAATTCTTCAGCATTCAGAATAACATGTATTAAGCATTTTTTGAACCAAATAAAATTCTTCACAATCCTTGGTGAAATAATAAACTCCGAATCAGTAACTATGCACCAGCCAAGCTTTAGCATCAGGATTTTCTCCTAATTATAATGCCCAGTGGAAAGATGGTCAAGATGCAAGCTCAGCATCCAGCTCCAAACAAGTTTATATGCAAATACATCATCCCTCCAGCCAAAACACTAATGGTACTTCTTTAAATAAAGCTTTTTAAAGGCCCTGATGGCATGGAAAACACAACTTGAGAATCCACATTAAACTGCTACTTTGTGCCTCGAAAATTAGCCAAATTAGTTACCGACAAAAAGGTGAAATGTCAACCACGCATTTTGTGCAACCACAAATATTAAGATATTTAACACCAAATAGTTATTCATCACCTGTTAAGTGCCAAGGAATTTTTTGGTCCTTTTCATTAATCTATCATCATCTAGTGCCCACTAAACATCACACACAGTGTTAGGTGGCCAAGGTTAAGAAAGAATGAGACATCAGGGTACCTGGATAGCTCAGTCGGTTAAGCTTCTGACTTCGGTTCAGGTCATGATCTCGCAGTTCGTTAGTTTGAGCCCTGCATCCGGCTCTATGCTGACAGCTCAGAGCCTAGAGCTTGCTTCAGATTCTGTGTCTCCCTCTCTCTCTGCCCCCTCCTTTGCTCACTCTCTGTCTCTCTGTCTCTCTCTCAAAAATAAACATTAAAAAAAAATGAGACATCACTCTGCCCCTAAGAACCCTCCAGTATGACAGCAAATCTATAAACACAAAACTATTGTTCAATATGTTAGGCCCTACTATAGGGATGCAGAAAAAGTACATTTCAGAGTTAATGCTCTAAAAACACTTTAGATTTTCATGTCTACAAATCATCTGTGATCTGTATGTAGGAGGTTTTTTTTATGGGTCTAAGATGCTAGAAGAGTTCAGTGTATTAGTCAGGATGGATTAGGTTTTGCCACACAAACAAACAACCCCCCAAATCTCACTAACTTAAAACAACAAAGATTTATTTCTTGCTCAGGTTACATGTCCTGTTGTGAGTCAACTAGAGAACTGTTCACATCATCACACAGAGAGACTCAAGCTGATGGGAGTAGCTACTGTCAAGAATTAGAATATATCAAAGCATGCATTGGTTCTCAAATATTCTGCCCAGAAGTGATGTCTGTCTCTACCACTCACAGTTAGCTGGCTATGACAAGTCATGACTATATCTGAGTTGAGTAGGGAAGAACAACTGTACGATACTGTATCTCAAAAGGAAGGAATCAAATAGTTGTGAACATCCTGGAAAGCTGCCTTAAAGATGTGACACAAGTGGAAGCAGGAAAGTGCTATTCCTGAATATGTTTATCATGTTACTTTGTGCCCTGAGGCTTGACTTTCCTTAAGAGTCCTTGCTCTTTTTCTTTGCGAGATGAAAATCCAGATGCACAATGACTACTTTTGTGGAATTCCTACTCCTATTTGGCAACTATGTGAATCTTGCTTCCAATACTTGTTTGAGTCACTGCTGTTGGGAGTAATTACAAAATGAGGAAACAGGGTGGAAATAGAGAAAGAAAGCAGGGAAGATGGCAGAGGAGAAGTGGTTTTTGCAATGAAATTATTGGCAAGAAACAGGAAGCTAAGGGAAAATAGACACCAAATCCTGAAACTTTACTCAGATTTGTAAGAAGAGGGGAAGCTAAGTCACACAGGCGTCGATTATTTTCTTTGCCTTATTCTCCATTTCAAATAAGACAAAAGCCTTTTTATGTCCAAATTAATGTCAACAGAAGAAATTAAAAGGGATCTTCTTTAAGCTATGAAGGAGAATAAAGTTTCTAAGAAGCAAGGGATGATGTAGAAATTAATTATATAATCCACACCCATATAAATATAGGAAATGTCAGTTTTCTATATTTAGTATGATGTTTATAGCTTTATTTTAGCAAATATAAATTATATGTGGTTTTCATAGGCTTAGTTTTAAAAAAAAAATGCTCTTCCCAACCCATGAAGTCCTCAATCTCAAATTCTTCTACCTCTGATAATAGAATGTTTTCACACATATATCCCTGCCAAGAAATTAAGGAATGGTTACCTTTAATTTTCTTTTGTGGCTCTAATGGTTTGATTTCAAATGGAGGCCTTTAATATTTAATTTGCTTCATTTTATCTTCTCATATTGACCTATTTAGTAAGAATAATCCTTCATAAGAGAAGCAGTAACATAGATTATTTTAGAATTTTGTTTTAAGGAGGTTGTAGTAGTGTTACAAACTCAGCTTCAGAGACAGTCTAATTTCTTTCTTTCATCTCATATCTACCACTTCTCAAACACAGCTGATATGATATAAAGCCCTCAACCTCTAATTTAACATGGGTGATTCAATGATGCTATTGTTTTGACAGGTGAACCCTGAAAATCTTCATGTGGCACCATACCTGTCTGCCTATCAGCTTCACAGGGAGGCAGGATGGCCTGGAGCTTATGAGTAAGGACCTCAGAGTTGGTATCCCTCAGCATTTGCATTAATTAGTGACCTGGGGCACGCAATTACTTCTCTGTATCTTTGTTTGCTCATTTAAGGGTTGTAGTGAGGATTAAATAAGATCATGAATGTAAATCATTTAGCACCACATGTGGAAAATAAGGAGTACCCCATAAATGTTAGTTATATTATAACCACCTAGTATTGTCATTCTGTAACGAGGAGGTCCTCTACCCATCTATCCGTAAGAATGTCTGATTCTGCTTTTCCTGTTGCACATTTGAGATTGTCCATTTAAGGTTTTCTGAACCTTACAATTTTTTTATACACTGTGCAATTTTTTTGCACACTTCTTAGCAATAAAGAAGGGTATTATTAAAAATGTGAAAATGTCCATGGACCCTGGAAGTGACCTCCAAATGTACCTGGACATCCTCTTAAGCATTTCAAGAATGCTTGAATGCCCATCACCTACCCTCCCCTCCCTCCCACCCCCCCATCAACCCTCAGTTTGTTCTCAGTTTTTAAGAGTCTCTTATGCTTTGGCTGTCTCCCACTCTAACCTCTTTTTTTTCTTTTCTCATCTTTTGGGATGAGCACTGGGTGTTGTATGGAAACCAATTTGACAATAAATTTCATATATTAGAATACATATAAATAAATAAAACTAGCATTTTTTATCAGTAAAAAAAAAAAAAAGAATGCTTGAGCCTCCAAATGCCCAATAAAGTCTTCTCCACTGTCACAGACACCACACTGCACTGCTTCTACAGAAACAAAAGCACCATCACCTTAAATCTTGATGAACCCAATTAACCAGAGAAGAAAAGGTATGTCGACCTGAGAATCATGTTTTGTTCATCTCTCCTTCAGCCTTACCCCCACCTCCAATCAATCAGAAAGTCCTGCCAAGTTTCCCTCTTAAATATTTTAAGATCCTCTGTTAATCGTAAAAGATAAAGCCCATACTGCTTCCCATGGAAAACATGATCTAGCCATCTAGCCCCTGATTTAGATCCTGGTACTCCCCTCACACTTGATTCTCCTATAATATGAAACTGCTTTGGTTCACATATTCACCTTGCCGTTTCCCACCTCATGCTTTTGTTCATGCTAGAATGCCTTTCCTTCACCATAGTCTTTGTATAACTGGCAAAATTCTTCCTGCCCACTCTTTATGATACAATATAGACATCATCTTCCACAGCTTCTCTCCTACCCCCTTTGCCAAGCTGAAATAGCTGCCCTTCTTCTGCATTCGCCGAATACCCTCTATCCATCTCTATCATTGTCCTCACTCTGCTGTTTTACAATTATTGATTTTTCTATTTTCCCCAACTAGCTTTGACAGCTGACCATATACTTTATTCATCTTATCTTCTTCCAGTGTTCAGTACAGAGCCATGAAGAGATGTTCAACAAATAATTCCTGAAAGAGGGAGCAACTTTACCCTCAGATACAGCTCAACATATCAGTGTAAACTTGGAAAAGTTTCCTAAATTCCATGGCAATCATCTTCCTCATTTATAAAATGGAGAACTGGCTAAGTCCTCTGTCAACCAAAAGGTACCATGATTCTACAATATGTGCTTTTCTAAAACCAGCATTTGCAATTAGAGGCAGAAATGAAAACTTGCTGATTATGTTCAAAACCATTTAGCATACTTAAGATCTACAACCCAACAACCTACCTTCAACTTCATCTGCCACCTGTGCCTTTCCCTCACCCATTGTTTCAGCCACACCATCAATTTCAATGTTCTCTAAATGCACTGTAGACTTTTCCATGCCTCTGGTTTTGTCCATTAAGTTCTCTCAGCATGGAACATTGTCCAGCCTCTCCTTGCTCAGAGAGATCCCACTCTCTTCTGTACCCATAGCTGTAATGCAAGCTCTACTGTGACATTTCTTCCTTGATTAGATTTGACATAGCACTTGTTCCTTTTGCCCTATTATAAAAGTTAACACAGCTACATCCTTGACTTCACTATAAACCACTTGAAACACAAAGTAGGTCTTATTCATCACTATTAGCATTCAAAATGCACAGAGCTGCCCACACAGTAGGTGTTAAATAAATCCTTTTGGTTGCTATGTAAACGTATTACTGATGTTACTATAAAATAAGAAAGTCCACTCAAAGGACAAATTGGCAATGCCAAAACAAGATTATGAATGTATATATGAATAAATGTATGTATGTGTTTAGTTATTTATTTATTGTGAGCAGGGCAGGGGCAGAGAGACAGGGAGAGAGAGAATCTCAATCAGACTTCATGCTGACATGGGGCTCAATCTCACGAACTGTGAGATCATGACCTGAGCTGAAATCAAGAGATGGATGCTTAACCAACTAAGCCACACAAGAACCTCTAAACAAGCATTTTTAATTGAACATCTTCCTTCAATTTTAGCCATAGAAAATAAGGTAAAAGCTATAAATGCAAAAAGATATTCTGGGAAAATTTTGTTTAAAATAATAAAAAACTGAAAACAGGAAACTAAGTATGATAAAGTACATCAATTCAAGAAACTATCAGAGACATTAAAAGTGATAATTCAAGGATTACTTAGAAATGTGGAAAAAATGTAAACAAGACAGTTAGAACACAAAATTAAATATGTGTCACAGTTATAACTATAAAATCCTATGAATAAAGATTTGAAGGATATCCAGAAACCACAAACAGACCCTTCTACCACAATTATGGGATTTCTTTTTTTTTTAATAAGCCTCCTTCAATGCCAATATAAAGTTGTTTTAGTGAATAATGATAATAATAAAAGCTTATGGACAGAAAGTATAAGTTAATGAAAATAACAGAAATAAAGGTGAAAAAGCGTGTGCTGAACCAATCTGACATTACTAACACAGAGAAATTTTATACATACAGATATAGCAAATAAAGTGATCAGAGCCAAGTTTGAAAATAAGAAATGGAATACTCCCTACTACAAAAACAAAGAAGGAACTTAATTCCTGATAAGAAAGCAGGAACTGATATAATTGTGGTCCAAATGGGTTTCAGATTAAGACATAAGAACCTAGGAACTTGGGGCATAGGGCATAGGAGGAGGTAAAAGAAATGGGCTTAGGACCACTTGAGGTAAGAGTTAGTATTAAGACTCCCTAAACAAAGTTCAAGAACTCAAAATGTCACCCAGTCCATGAAAAAGGCAGTAAATAAATTGCCCACTCACTCAAAAAAAAAAAAATAGCAAAAAATCTTGCTGATTAAACAATGCCATGAGGAAGGAAAAGAGAAAACCACCTATGAGAAATCCAAGCCCTAGACTTGACCATGTGTGGGTAAAGAATTCAAACTTGTATTTGCATGAAGAGAGACTCCTGAGTTGAAAAATTAAAATAGGAACCATCTCAAGATCTAGGTCATTTAGAGGCAGACATGAAATGTTTCTTAAAGGACCCAGGGGCACCTGGGTGGCTCACCTAGTTGAGCATCCAACTCTAGATTTCAGCTCAGGTCATGATCTCACGGTTTGTGAGATTGAAACCTGTGTCAGGCTCCATGATGACAGCACGGGGCCTGCTTGGGGTTCTCTCTCTCCCTCTCTCTCTGCCCCTCCCCTGCTTGTGTGTGCTCTTTCTCTCAAAATAAACAAACAAACTTAAAAAAAGAAATGTTTCTGAAAGGACCCATGTAGGAGCCAGGACACGTGGAACTCCATTCACCAATGCACACGTAAACAACCACAATAATCAAAATTCCTGCAGAAGGTCAGTTCACAAAGGAAAGCTACAAACTATACAAGAAAATGGAATATGATGATGAAGATTAAGCATAATAAAAAATAATAATTGTGCCTCAAGAACTAAAAATAGAAAAGTCTTTTTAAAAAACAATATTTTACTGTATCACAATAGTAAAAAGGACTAGGACATAATTCTATGGGAACAAAAGGTTATTTTGAGAAAGAACCAACAAAGAAGCCAACGTAAGAGAGAATTAATAAACTAGAACACAAAACAAGGAAAATCACGCAGAATGCAGCACAGAAATGATATAAATAATATGCAAGATCCATTAAGAAACATGAAGCATAGTCAAACCTGTCTATACATAGTTTTAAAATGAAAGAAAGAATAGCAGGGGAGAAAATTCAAAATAGTGGTTGAAAAATGTGCACAATTGAAAGAAAACATACGTCTCTAATACTTCTTAACCTGACCATAGCTATCACAACTGAAAACTGCACTCCTTCAAAGGAAAGAGCAAAGAGCTAAAGCAAATAAAGACAACTGCCAACAAAGAAATCATAAGCAGACTGATAGATTTCTCATGAGCTACAAAAGATGCAGGAAGCAATGAAAAAATATCTTCCAACAGCTAAGAAATTATCTTCTAAGAATTGAGGAAAAATAACTCACCTTATAATTCTATACTCAGCATCACTATTATTCATGAATGAAGCAAAATAGACATTTTCAAGAAACAAGGAAGATTTTACCACGCAGAGAGTCAAAAAGATGTTCCTTGTTAAGAACCATGCTGAATCCAGAAGGAATAAGTGAAATGCAAAAAGCAAGAATAAGCAAACTGGTTATTGTGTTGGCAAATCTATGTAAAACTACTGACTAAAAAAAGAAAAAAAGTAATGGTTAATACAGAGAAGACCAGACAGCAGGTATAAGTAAAATATTAAACCAAGATACTACATAAAGGTGTGCGAAGATGGTTAAGCAGTATTTGGATCCTTGTGCTATTGGGGAAAAGGACAGGTATTATCTTTAGCTCTTGACTACTATACATGTTCAAAACACCTATGGATACTACTACTAACACTAGACTTTAATAAGTCAAGGAAAAATGCTATGATTTATAAGGAAAAGGTAAGTAAAAGACTATAATCTTGAAAGTTTGAAAAGAAAGACTGTCTTTTACTAACAGAAAAAAAACAGGTTTTTTTTCAATGTTCAAATCAAAAGGAAGAAAAAATAGAAAGTACATAGTAAAAGAGAAGACAAAGAAAAGTTGAGGTTACAGTTTAAAGAAAGCTAAAAAGATAAGCCAACTAAATACAATATCTGAGCCCAGACAGGAAAAACTTTGCTGTAAAGGACATTGGGACAACTGGGTAAATTTGACTATGGACTGTATATTAGAAAATAGAATCAAATCAATGTTAAATTTCTTAAATTTTACCATTGTAGAGTGTTATAAGAGGATATCCTTGCTCTTAGAAGATACCTAGGATTACAGGGTCATATAACTGCAGCTGACTCCCAAATGTTTCAGGAATAGTTACAATAAGAATATGAATAGACAGTGACAAAATAAATGTGGGAAAACATTAACAATCAGTGAATCTAAATAGAGTATTAAGAAATAGGGGCGCCTGGGTGGTGCAGTCGGTTAAGCGTCCGACTTCAGCCAGGTCACGATCTCGCGGTCTGTGAGTTCGAGCCCCGCGTCAGGCTCTGGGCTGATGGCTCAGAGCCTGGAGCCTGTTTCTGATTCTGTGTCTCTCTCTCTCTCTGCCCCTCCCCCGTTCATGCTCTGTCTCTTGCTGTCCCAAAAATAAATAAATGTTGAAAAAAAAAATAGACTGCATTCTTCTTGCAACCTTTCTGTAAGTTTGAAATTTTTCAAAATAACAAGTTTTAAAAGTGAACAGAATAAAAGAGAGAAGTCATATGCACATTAGGGGAAATCTTAATCTAATGATTAATCTGCTACAAACATCATACTTAAATGGTGAATTACTGAAAGTTTTTCTTGGAGATAGGGTACAAGGTACATATGCTTACTATCACCAGTTCAACACTAAACAGATGAAATTTAGTAAGGACAGTAAGACAAGCAAAGTATGCGGTTTGAAAGGAAATAAATACAACTATCATTATTTACAGATGATATGATTATGTTCATACAAAATCAAAGAGAACCTACAAATACATTTAGCCATGTTGCTAAAATAATTTAAACATTAATTATATTTCTAATGCCAGCAATAAAGAGAAAATTTAAGAAAATGTCATTGTATCATCATCAAAATAACAAATATCTAAGACTAAGCCTAAAAGTAATGCTATGCATTATTTTGTACACAGAAAACTGGAAGACATGATTAAGTAGCCTTAAACTAATGAAGAGCTATACTTTGTTCACAGATTTAAAGTCTCAATATGTTTAAAATATCAATTCTCTCCAAACTGGTCTCCAAATATAAAACAATCTTAGTCAAAATCCTAACAGGTTTTACATGACAAGCTTATGCTAGAATTTATATGTAAACAGAATAGGCAGAACACAAGACACTCTTGAAAAGAATAAACAAGAACCTTATGTTGTTTGGGAGACAGACACTATCTTTAGCCTTTAGTAAGTACATATATTAAACATTTATGCGTACCTCAATTAACATTAGATTTTAATAGGTCAAGGAAGTATGCTATAATTTCTACAGTAAAGAGAGATGAAGGACTTTGTAGGTTTCAAACAGAGAGGAAAAAAAACATAGAAGAACCTGCCAAATCTTGGATATCAAAAGTTATTTTAAAACTACAGCAAGTAAGAAAGAGTAGTCTTGGTGCAGTGATTGATAAATAGACCAATGCAGCAGAAGCAAGAGCTCAGAAGACAGATGCAAATAAAGGTATTTGAATTATGGGAAAGATAATAATTAAGAAAGGCAAATCTTTTAAATAAATGTGTTTAGATCTAAGTATGAAGGTAAAAATACTAAATTTTCTAGAACATCTTATTAGAAAATATCTTTATGAACTTGGGGTAAGGAAAAATTTATTCAACAGGACATACAATGTGCTAACAATAAAGACAAGACTGATAAATTAGACAACACTGAAATTAAGAAATTCTGTTTATAAAAGACATTATTAGGAGAGCTTAGCAAAGTCAAGCTACAGATTTGGAGAAGGGATTTCAACACACATCCCAGACAAATGGTCTGTATACAGAAATTATAAAGAACTTCATATTAATAAGAAAAAGACAATAATTAAGTAGAAAAATGGGCAAGAAACTTGAACAGACAACTCACCAAAGAGGTAATTCAAATGGTCACGAAACCTATGAAAGGTGCTCAACTTCATTAGTCATCAGGGAAATGCAAAACAAACCCTTAATAAGATACCTTTATACACACACCACATGTATTATTAAATTGCTTCCAGAAAGGTTATACCAAGTTATACTTCCTAAAGGAGTGCTGTTTCACTTTATGCTTGCTAATTTTGAGTATTATCATTATTATTTAATTTGCAAAATTAATGAACCAAAGTGATAACTGTTTTAACTTGCATTTTTGGAATTTTATATTTTGTAATTTTTATGTATGTATTGACTAGACCACATATATTTTTCTTTTGAGACTTATCTTGCACTGCTTCTACTATAGGCTGTCCATTGTGGCAAATACAGTTAGTTCTTTCTTAACTAAGAAGGTGCAGATTGTGTTCAAGGCAGCAATGTGCTCAGTTCAAAATACCTGCTCCTAGAGACTCCCCTAAAGATAAAAGCAGTTATGTGACCCCATTTTGGCTATGAAGTAATCAGATGCTTACTACTGGAGGTCCAAGAAACTTATTTGTTTCCTAATGAAAAAGGACAGTCTTAGCTGCTCCCTGTCCTTCCTCTTTTTTGGAATCAGAACTTCCCATCTGGAGGACAATTTTGTGAATAGCATGACAGCCACATATATGCATAGTATGGTGGAAGAAGCCTATATCCTTGGCACCTTCCTAGAGACTTCTGAACCAGCCTTGAATTACCTACCTACTGACTTTAACATGAGAAAAATAAAGCCCCATTAGGGTCAAGCCTCTGCAGTAGGGTTTATCACATACATTTGAATGCAACCTGATACTACAGATGAATAAGAAAGGGATAAGTAGAAATCATTTTTAAGTATACTATTCTTTTCATGATTTAATGTTGCAAATGGATTTTAGTACATGTATAATCAAGAAAATACAAATTTCAAAAGAAAAGGGTATACATGGTAAATACAGATGGATGAAAAGTTCTTAAGAGAAAATTAAACAGTTGAGTACTGAAAAAAGTAGAAATGTAAACAATTTCTTCTAATTTTTTTATATGTATTTTTGAGACAGAGAGAAAAAGAGAGAGAGCACGCACAAGCAGAAGAGGGGCAGAGAGAGAGGGAGACACAGACTCTGAAATAAGATTCAGGCTCCAACCTGTCAGCACAGAGGGGGCTTGAACTCACGAACCATGATATCAATACCTGAGCCAAAGTCAGACACTTAATCAACTGAGCCACCAGGCACCCCTAAATAATTTTCTGATAAATTATCAACTAGCAAAATTAACCCAAAAAGGAGTAAAACAAGATAACCAGTAAGAAAGAAAAGGAAGAACATTTCCCCACCCACCTCCCACATTTTCTGACCTCACCCTTCACCTTCCTTTCCCCCACCCTGTTCAGTCATTCCTCCCACATGTCAGGCTGCTCCCATCCAGGGTTCCTGCTGTCGTTTTCCCTTTCCTGGATGTGTTTCTTTAGGTATCTGCTTTATCAAACAGCTAGAGCAATTTTTAAAAAGCAAGTCATGTCAGATCACTCGTCTATTTAAACTCTTGCAATGGTCCCATGTCATTAGTAGGAGTAAAAAATGTACTCAAAATGGTTTATGAAGAGCTGGACTACTGCTTCCAGCCCATCCTTTTTCAGATTTCATTTCCTGCTGTGTCCTCTTCACCCACTCTGCTCCACCCACACTAGCCTTCTTGATGTTCCTTCAGTACGTTAGGCATGCTCCCATTAATAACCTTCACACTTGCTGATCCTTCTTCCTGAAACATGCACATCTACATATCTGCTTGGCTCACTCCCTGGTCCCCTCAAGTCTCTGCTCAAATGCATAGGGAGCAGTGAGGTGTTCCTTCACAGCCTCACTTCAAATATCCTCATGGTTGGTTTACTTCACCTCTTCTGTTACTACACCTGATGCTTTATAGATTTACTCCTTAAGAAATTTCAATTTTGGGGGGGTGCCTGGGTGGCTCAGTCAGTCGAGTGTAAAAATATATAGGAGAAAATATAGGTAAATTTCTGTCTACATTGTGGATGTGGAAAGGATTTCTAAATACAAAAGCAAGGAAAAATTCACAAAGGAAAACATCAATAGACTTGATCTAAATAAAATTTCCTGAATTTGCCTAGTTCAAGAAAATTAAAAGGCAAGCAAACTAACATTATCTGAAAAAAATATCTGTGACCATAGAAATACAGTTTACATAGAAATAGCATTAAAATCCACGAAGAACAGTGAGTCTCCTAAAGACAGAAATACAAAAGGAATAGATATTTAATAAAAAGGGAGAGAAAAATGGGTAACAAAATTCTAATGTATTCTACTTCACTAATCATAAGATTAAAATTTTAATAAGGAAAATATAATTTTATGTGGTTTTAAAAAATAACAATGCTGAAAGAATATGGTGATAAAGGGAATCTCAAATTGATGGTGGAGCTATAAATTAGTAGAGTCTTTCTGTAAGTATTTTGGTGTTCTATATCAAGAGTTTAGAAAATATTTATACCCCATGATCCAGTATTAAGACTTCCAGATACATATATATATATATATATATATATATATATATACACACACACACACAGTAATCATATATGCAGACTAGCATTAAAGATAATGTCACTGCAGCATATTTTATAAAAGCTAAAAATTGGAAACATACCCCACAATAAGAGGATGGGTAAATAAATTATGTTGTATATATAAACATGGACTATTAATGCCCCATTAAGCTAATTTAAAAGAATTTAACAACCTGGGAAAATGTATATTTTAACATTATGGTAGTTGAAAAATGCAGGATGCCACATAGATTACACAGAGTAAACTTTTGAATACGTTACAATACCTATATCATCAAAAATGTCAAAGAAACCAACTATCAATAACTTTTGCATTATAAAATTAGGGCATTTTTTCCTCTTTAAAATATATTTCTGTATTTCCTAAATTTTCATCAATGATTGGGAAAAAAAAACAGAACAAATGAATCTTATTTAAAAGACAATAAAAATGCACATTTTAAAACACAGTGCTCATGGTCTAAGTTCTACCAGTTTAATTACGAGTTACAGTGAATATTAATCATTCTAACCGGGTATTTCTAATCATTCTAATTAGGTAAAATTTATGCCTATCATTTAGATATAAGGAATAATAGATTATCATTTTCTAATGCCAGAAAAAACTACCTAAGGCAAAAGTCTATAGCTCCAAAACAGAAATATAAAAGAAAGTGATGCTGAACCTGGCACCAGTACTATGGGAAATTCTGCCAGAAAGTGCTGCCCATTATCATGATCCCTTATTGAAATGGAATGAATAGGAGAATAATGATTCTCCTAGGAGGTATGATAGTACATATACAGGAGAGAACCATGCCCATCTAGGTCAATCTGTATTTTTTTTAACTAAAAAAATTTTTTTAATATTCATTTTTGAGAGAGAGAGAAAGAGAGAGACTAAGAGAGAAAGAAATTGAATGTGAGATCAGGGAAGGGGCAGGGAGAGAGGGAGACACAGAACTCGAAGCAGGCTCCAGGCTCCAAACTGTCAGCACAGAGCCTGACACGGGGCTCGAACTTATGAACCGAACCGTGAGATCATGGCCTGAGGCAAAGATAGACGCTTAACCCGCTGAGTCACCCAGGCACCCCAGATCAATCTTTAAACTGTTTTAGTCAATGGTCATGTTTGCTACTACTTACTACCATTTCCAAATTCCTTCCTTTAATCATACACACAAAGTCCCCTCTCCAAGAATCCATGGCAGAATACTGATGAAATTCTGATGGGAACATGTTTAGATTTTTATTAACAATATTTAATCAAGTATTCCCAATTAACCATTATTTATATTTAATCTATAAACACAAACATTCTAAAACCTCAGCCTCCCTGGTAATTTACAGGCAGCTCCCCAAGTTCCAGCTGCCCCCAAATACATTCAACTCATTTCAACCAACTCTACTTAAGAAAAGACCAGCTGCTTGATGCACAAAGCCACAGGTCCTAGATATTAAAGACACCACCATAGTCGCGTGAGGACAATTAAGATAATCCCTATTTTTAGCAATCTGCCAATATTATGAGGCATGTACCATATAATCTAGGAAGTATAACTCTAAAAATTTTCCTGAATATACAAATGCACATCCAAAATAACATGTACAAGGAAACGAATTCATAGATTAGTTTCACAGAATTTGAATTAGGAACCTAAATTTCCATCAATAAGGGACTAAAATGAATGAATGGATTGGGATACATTAATACAGTGGATTACTTTAAAGTTGTAAAAGAGATAAAAAGAAGATCCTGTGTATTCATTTATATCAGATGTTTACTGAAACTAGCAGTAAGTAAAAAACCTCAGAGTAGAACAAGTGTGTAGCATATGGTACCATTTCTTTTAAAAGGCATAAAACTGAAACACTGATTGCTTTCAGGTTGAAGAAACTGGTAGCTGGGGAAGAGAGGCAGGAAGGAAACTTTTCTGTATACCTTCCTATATCTTTAGAATTTGTGACAGGATATGTAGGTGTTGCCGATATAAAAATAAAACACATTTGAAAAATACATACAGGACAATTTACCTGTATGTTTCTATTTCTCCAATATTCACAATAACAGCCCAGGTCTTTTTTATTCTACTAAAATATGTGTCTATTATAATTGACAAATGTTCTCCAACTCAGAACAATGACAACTAGTATAATATCTTTCTAGCCAAAGGTCAGGATTCTTTTATTTTCATTATCAGTTAATTCATGCATTCATTGATTTAACTATGATTAGTAGAGTACTCTCCATGTGCCAACATCCATGCTAGGATTACAAAGTGGAAAAGACACAGGTCTTATTTTAAGATGCTCACTATACAGTAGGGAAGACAGGCAACCCATTCAGTCCACAACTATTTATTTAGCACCCACTATGTGTAGGACAAATTAATACAGTGTGTTAAGTATGGAAAGGAAGGCAAGAGCAAAGGCCAAGGACAGCCCAGATAAGGGATGCCAGCTCAATCAAAAGAAGTGGAAGAAGTCCAAGAGGTAAGTGGGAATTACCCAGGGCATGGAAAGGGTAAGAACTCTCCACCATGTCCAAAGGTGGAGAAAATCTGTGGTACATTCTGTAACCTACCAGTGGTTGGCTTGGTTTGAAAGTATTGAGGGGGTTATAGGAGAAATGAACCTGGGGGCAATGGACCCGAAGTGAGATCATAAAGGACCATGTTCATGGGTTGAGATTAAAAATTTTTTAAATGTTTATGTATTTTTGAGAGAGAGTGAAGTGGAGCATGAACAGGGGAGGGGCAGAGAGAGAAGGAGACACAGAATCTGAAGCAGGCTCCAGGCTCTGAGCTGTCAGCACAGAGCCCAACATGGGGCTCGAATTCACGAACCTGAGCCAAAGTCGGACGCTTAACCGACTGAGCCACCCAGACGCCTCTCATGGGTTGAGATTTTAGCCCAAAGGCATCAAAGGGACAAAAATGTTTTCAAGCATTTGGTATTCCTATAGAGTTTCCAAACATGATTGTACATCAGTATCACCAAAAGAGTTTGATTTTCAGGTTCTACTCCAGACATACTGGATGAGAATTTTAGAGCATTAGGCCCTGAATTTAAGTTTTTAAAGATGCTTGCCTGGTGGTTTTGATGGTAAACCAAGTGTGAGAACCCTTAGTATCTAGAATCCCCTGGCTGAGGTTCAAAATACCCTGTTGATGAATGCGAAAGAGACACAGAGAGAGGTCTTGGCTCCTCCCTCCCAATGTAACTGATAAGCAAGCACAAAGCTGGCTTCACTGGGGTGTTCCCAACACCTGAGAGAAAGAAAATGGAAAGCAGGAACAATGAGATAAATCAAGGCCAGTCCCCCAGAAGGTAATGTTTATAAGTCTCCTCTTACAAGGAAAAAAAAACAACCCAATGAGACCTCAGTTGACAGAGACACAAAAATTTGATTTTTTTCTTAAAAGTCAGTACAAGACACCAAAGCAGACAGCACACTTTAACATTATCTTTATCTCAGCAACATAGTTAGAGGTATAGCATCATATTGGACATTCAGATGCACCTAACACATAAAACCTCATTTGACCTGAAAACCGCAAGGTAGTTTCACCATCTGAGGCAAAATGAGAAGCAGTGATTTGCTA
The DNA here is from genome assembly GCF_016509475.1 of Prionailurus bengalensis. Lineage (NCBI taxonomy): Eukaryota > Metazoa > Chordata > Mammalia > Carnivora > Felidae > Prionailurus > Prionailurus bengalensis. The sequence continues at coordinate 121,314,034 of NC_057358.1, read as the reverse complement.
CCGTACATGCTTTCCTGAGGACTGGCAAAAGCTTGACACTCACAACTCTTTAATGCATCAAAGTAAACATTCATCTCTATTTTGGGCTTGTCTTCTTTTTTAAAATTCGTCTTGGCCACACTTTGGGGTATTTTGCAAGATAATTACACAGCAATTTGGAGGACATGAAAACAAAAGAAAAGGGAAAAAATAAGGAAAACCAAACCACCCCACAAAGATGTATTTTTAAACATCTAATGGTCTTAAATCTAGATAGATGAGTCACATACTAAATAAATACCACCCACAATTCCACCTGACCTGCAAAGTATTTTCTTCCAAAAAGCTAAGCATATGTTTATTAAATTTATTCAGTCACTCATTCCATGCGTGTTTATTGAGCACCCACTCTGTGGCAGGTACTGTAATAATTGTGATAAAGTAGTGATCTAGGCCATACTCTTTCCTGCCTTTAATTCATATACTGGTGAGAACTGACACCAGACAAAGCAGAGCAAGGACATGGGATAAGTCCCATGAAATGAAGGCACAGAATGCTAAGAGACCATACAATGTGGGAACCTAATCCAGCCTGGAGATCATGGAGAGCTTCCCTTATTGACTTTGCTAAAGATGTGATCTGGAAAATAAGTAGGACTGAGAGCAGAGTGGGGAAGGAGGGAATATATGTGAGAATAGATTGGGAGGAATGGCAGGAAGGGAATGAGGGTATATTCCAGGGAGAGAGAAGAGCATAAGAAAATGGGAAGAGATGAGACAGAACACGTTATGCTTGAGGATTATGGCTAAGTACAGAAGGCAAAAGAATATCAGTAAAGGAGGCTGGAAAGATAGGCAGGGGATAAACATGGTATCTGATTCATGCAGAACATTCCCATGGATTAGGCAGAGCTATGTACTTTTGCCCCAGTTTACAATTAACTCGATATAAAAGTTAAGTGGCTTGGCCAAAGTCGCCCAATCAGAGTAAAATCAGAAGTCTGTTGCACTACATCCTCTTGACTAATGGGTCTTTCAAATGCTCAGATCGGACAATGCTTTAGCTCCAAATTATGTAAAGTTAACATAACTTTAAAAAAGAGAATCAAAATGCATGCTATCCATACTTCTATTTGAGCAATGATATAACTTAGAAGCTTCATAATTTTATTTTCTATTGAAGTTATGTGTACTAAAGAATAACTTCTGATGTTTTAATAGATATTAGCATCAATAAAAAATTTTCTTTATAACACCAAATTACTGAGTGATATTATAGCTTTCTTCAAAATGTTTCCATTGGGGGAAACTGAGTGAACTAAATATGGGTTTTCTCAGTAATATTTCTTATGATTTCATGTGAATCTACATTCATCTGAAAAATAATTTCAACTGAAAAATCAAATTATTGGAAGAAGATAAAAGTATGACCCTTATTATCGTGATCTGCAATTTTTCAGTGTTTACACTACTAATTCATTCAAGCTCTTGGGACTACATACAACTAACACTTAACAAGGATACCTAGGTGCAAGATGGCTTACTAATTAATTTGCAGTCTCATTTATACCTCATGATAACTGTAAGGTCAATGTATTAACAACTCACATTAAATATTAGAAAATAAACACAAAGAAGTTAGATAATTTTTATAAGCTCCAGACTTCCGAGGGGCAGTGCCAGGATTCAAACCCCTGTCTGTATGACCCTAAAACCTGGTTTCTAAGTTACAACCCAGGTGCTAGGTTCTTTCCTTCCATAGGTCACTCACTTGCTTCAGGAATCCAGGTCTTCGGTTCAGTGAAGAATCTGAACCAGATGGTGTCAGATTTCATTTCCAGTTCTAAATATCTGGTAACTTACATTGAAATGGTAAAGTCAATGTTACATATATGCTATCTAACAACAGCTCTGTAATAAAATATTACTTTTCCCCCATTTCCTCCCTTCTTTGGTCTGCATGGTTGTTAGAGGGAGCTACACAACATGCTTTTTAAAATTCTTTGAAACCTCATCATGTAGACATGCATTCTATATAGATGTATCATACAGACAATAAAAAGAGTCTACAGCAAGTATGTTAAGCCATGAAAAATGGAAGCAAATTTATTGGCTCATGTTACAGGCTAGCTTCAGTCACAGATGGATACTCAAAAAGCCCCTGGCAAGAGACAAAGAGGGAGAAAGACTGCCTTAAGCTGAAAAGGGAACAGAGACCTTGACTCCAAGCTTTCTCTACCCTTTAAGCTCCAGAGTAATTACCATATGCCAGCCAGTCCTCTGCCTATATGAACTTTTCTTTTAGGTTTCATCTCAAATGTCTAAGATTCTCTTAACTCACATCCCCCTCCAGGTCCTACTCTCTCTGGCCCCTTCACAGCTTAAGAGAACTCTATGCACCCACCATCTCCATCTGCTTTCCTCTCCTTCTGTTCACTGTTTAATCCCTCCAATCTCCCCCCTACCCCAATCCCACCAAAACCACTTTTGCTTAGGGAATGAGGACTTCCATCTTGCCAATACGATTGTACCTTCTGTGCTTTCAGCTTTTTAATCTTCTAGTAGAATTTGACATGATATACAACTACCCTCCTCAAATTTCTCTTCTTGGATTCAGCAATAAAATATTCTCCTGGCTTTCCCCCTTCCTCTCTGGCTGTTCCTCTTCAATTTTTCAGCTGTTGTGTAAGGAGTTCAGATCCTCAAGGCTGCCATATGGAGAGACCTCATGGAGAGAGAGTTGCCTGAGGAGCCCCAGCCACTGGAGTCTTTCCAGCCAGGCAATCTTCGTGGTATTAAAAAGTTTTGAGAGGACCCCAGCCCCAGCTGCTGAAATCACAAATGAGAACTACCTAGATGAGGCCACTCAACCCCCAGAATCATGAAGGGAAAAAATGATGCTATTGTTTAAAAACGTTTTATTTTTAACAATTTCTTCTTCCTCTACCCACCAATTAAACTGGATTTCTCCTGTTTAGAATAGGTAAATCCATAGAGACAGAAAGGGAATTAGTGGTTGCTGGTAGGGTAGGGGAAGAATGGGGAAAATAAGGTTAGAGAGTGACTCAATGGGTACAGCTTTACTTTAGGGAATGAGAAAATTTTCTGGAATTAGTTGTGATGAGTGTACATCCTTGTGAACACACTAAAAATTTCTAGAGTGTGCTTTTGAAATGGTGAATTTTATGGTCTGTGAATTACATGTCAATTCAAAAAATTTATCAGAGAATTATATGAAATTACCTGTCAATGAATGAGTGTTGTACAAGGACACATATCAATCATGCTGTGCAAACAGAAATGAGGATGATTCTCAATTCTTTTTTCTCCCTGTGCCCCAATAAAAATTTATGTGAAGTAAAATAAATAATAAACAAACAAACAAACAAACTGAACTTCTCCAAGAGTTATCCAGGGGTATTTTCTTCTCTCTCCTCCTTGTCAACATCCCCCATCCCCATAGTATTAATATTATGAATATGCAGACACTCCCAAATTTAACTCTTGTTTTGACTGTCCCACTTACCAGCTGTCTATTTATACCTCCATGTGGATGCCTCACAGGCTTTTCAAGCATAACAAATCTCCAACTCCCCTCTCTTCAAAAAGCCAGTTTCTCTTCTGCTTATACTAGTTAAGGGCTTGCTCCACCATTCACCCATTAGATAGGCCAGAAACATCCTTCCACACAGCTGGTCTACTGGAAAGTCCTGTTAACTCATCTCCCAAAATATATCTTGAACATATTCATTCTCTCCAAGCTCACTTCCTGCATCCAGTCCAAATCACCATCCTCCTTTCTATGCACCCAGCTCTTAACTGGTCTCCTCACATCAAGTCTAGTCTTTTTCTAATACATTATTGACAAGAGACAGAAGAATTGCTGTGAAATGAAATTCAGAGTATATTACTCTTCTGCCCAAACCTATAAATGGCTTCCCAATCCATGTAGGAGAAAACCTAAAACCCAGTTTCACCTCCAAGTACCTCTCCCCAGACCTGTAACTTTTTATCCTTCCTGCTCTTTCCTAAATATCTCACTTCTTTCCTCTTTCACCACCCCCATTCCATTATACTGTTTTATGTTCTTCATACTCCTTAGCACCAGCTGAAATTATCATTCGGATTTACTTAACATATAATTCCTGCCTCTAGAATATAAGCTCTGTGAAGGCAGGCACCTCGTTTATCTCGTTGTTACACCTCTGTAACCGTAAGGCACAAAACAGTGTCTGACATACAGTGGACACTCAATAGGTAACTGCTGAATAAGTGAGTGAGTGAATGAATGAATGAATGAATGAAGCACTGACATCTTTGATGTGCCTTTTCTTATCTCTGACTTCAAAGAAACAGAAATAAAGTAGTAAATGTATTAGCTTAATTTCTATCTGAAGAGAAGTGTCTAATCAACAACATTCTTCCCTTCTGGCCAGTTTTTCAATATGAAAAATATATTACCACCACTCTCAGAGTATCCCATGCTACTCTATCTAGCATAGTCTAAATATATATCCATTTTACCCTAAAATGACTACAGAAGCTACTCCTTTCTCCTTGTTCAAAACTCTAATCAAGTCAAAAGCAATCTGTATATCTTGTAGGACTGGCAATCATTCCTAACACTAACAGAATTTTCTTTTATCTCCCAGCCTTCTAACTTACAGGCTACTTTTTTGATACTGGTAAGGCCCTTTCCTTCTGTTGGACACCATGATGAGGGTTTGGATAAATAAGTATGGGGCCTGAAGTTGAGAATTAAACTGCTCTATAAAAAGAAATTGAAGTTCTTAGGAACAGAAGGTGTGAAGGATATTTTTTCTTAATATAGATGAGAAATAATTTTAGAGAGTTACAATATCATAGTGATTGGGAACATCACCAATCCAGACACTTCTTTAGGAACCTACTAATTCTTGACTGGCCTTGGAAATTCATTTTCTCAGAATCATGATTGATTATGATGATGATGGTGGTGGTGGTGGTGGTAGTGACCATTAAAATTATTAAGCAATGATGATGTACCAAAAACTGTCCTAGGCACTTGAAGCGTGCTATTTCAGTCTTTCTAACAAGTTTCCTAGAGTCACCCCAAGAGTAAATGACAGAGTTAGACTTGAACACATATTTGCCCTTGCTCTTAATCACTATGCTAACAGAAGAATAACAGCTCCTTTAGCATAATTCTAACAAGGAACCACTAGCTGGTGATGCTGGTGGAACAGGAATTTTGAGAAAAAGAAATTGTGTCATCTCGGAGTTTGTCCACAAAAGAAGAGAAAGGTTAAGACATGAACTTAGGATTTTAATAAACTGATTAACATGAGAAGTAAAGCAAGCATGATGTTATGCTCAAGAGTTTCTAAATAGAAACCCACCTACCTCAAAAGGAACTAGAGACTCTATGAATGACATCTACATACACACATGTGCACACACAGGCACAAACAGCTCTAAAGAGGAGGTCAAAGAACAAGCTTCTAGATAAAGTAACGTAGTTTCTGAGGGGGTCAGGTTTAATAATAAGCGTATAGAAGATGGAAGGGGAAACAACTAACAGAATGAGATAGAAGAGAAGCACTGACCTGTAAGAATGTCAGTAAAGTTTAACTAAAGCCAGGAATGAGATGGAGCCTGTGAAAAATGCCAAAGATGATAAAAAGGTTAGGCTGTAAAAACAAAGACATTAAGAGCCAGAAAAGGAATAAAGAATATTATGTCCTTGACCTTGGGTTGGGGGGGGGGGAGTTGGACACTGCAGTATTAGCATTTATCAGAGCTATATAGGATATTTGGCTGAAATCTATGCCAGTGTTGGGTCCACCTATCTGGTTGACTCAGCTGCCAGGAAGATTCTAGACACCCACAAGGAGGCAACGCACCCTTCTTAAAACATACTAACAAAAATGTCATACAAGATATACAACCATCAAACTTCAATCAGTCTTCTACAAAGAGCAAGCAGAAAAAGACTAAATATAGTTAAAAAGTACTTGAAGCTAAGATAAGAAAATGATAATAAGAAATCTCTTAACTATTTCGGTCATGTTCAACCTTCAGGCTCTGATAAATTATATTCTAAGTTTCTGAAGGACTAGACAAACTGTCTTGCTGAATTAAAAAAAAATGGTTGTATATTAACATGAAATGTTACAGTCCAGATTCTTCCTTGCCTGAGGGCCTTTGCACTTACTATTTCCTCTGGCTGGACTACCTTTCACCCTGGATTGTCTTATGGTTTGCTTTTTCACTTTGTTCATGACTCTCCTCTCACCTCATCCTCAGCCTTCCCTGACCAGCCTATTTGTACAGCTTGCAACCTCCTATCCATTATTCCCTATCCTCTCATCCAGCTACATCTTTCTTCATAGCATTTACCACTTCCTCAGAGATGCTTCCACTTATTTGTTGTTTGCCTCTGCATTGGAATATATGCTCCATGGCACTATCTATTTTGCTCATTCACCACCTTATCCACCACACCTAAAACATACCAGGCACTTAATGTGTATTTGTTGAATGGAGGAATAAATAAATGATTATGTGCATGAGTAGGGAGACCTAGCTCAGTAACAGTTTTTGTGAAAAAGTCATAATGGTATCAAATGGTGGTAAGATTAGATGAGCCAATAAAGTTAGGTAGGAGTATTTTTTTAATGTCATTTTAGGCCTTATTAGTATAACAGTTATATCTCAAGGATACATTAGAATCTCTCACATGTATTTACTTTCATAATATCTATCTTTGGGCTCCTCTCCCCAAATTTCTGTTCCAGGAAGTATGTGATGAGGCATGAACATTTTTTTTTAAACAAGTTTCCATTGCTCACTTTCCTTTAAGAACCAGTAGCTAGACAAATGGTCATTTCACTGGATTTTGTCAACCAATGTTGCATGCATACCTAAAAGATTCTGGCAGGAGCTGGGGATCCAACTCAAAAATAACATGATGTGGTAGTTTCAAAGGTAGTTTTATGGTATACTGAGTGGAAGCTAACCAAAGACAAATGCAGGAAATAACATTCTATAGCCCAACGTGCCCCTTTGGCCAATTCGTAGTTGAGTAAAGCTGACCTTTTACTCCAGTAAATGTCTTTACCTCTGTCAGTTCAAGGATCTTTGGGGGAGTTCCTATACTGCTACAGTCTAGAAAAGGGACATTCTTGGTCTAGATATCAAGTGACAACTCATAAGAGCTGCCTTCACATACCTGGGAAGCTATCACTCAGTAAAAAAGGGGTATAGTTTTGTTTTGCTCCTAAATCCAACCTCTGGAATGACTCAACAGAAACAAGTAAAAAGAAAAGAACACTGAACAAGAAGCCAGCCAACCTCCATCTATCTCTGTTCTGATACTTACTACTAACCAGCATGACCTGAACAAGTCACTTACCCTCCCTTGGGTCTCAGTTCCCCAATTCTACGTGGCGTAATGCCTGTTTTTTGTTTTTGTTTTTCTGAACCAACCTCATAGTACAAACTATTTCAAACTGGGTAAGTTGAAAGTGCAACTAAAAATGCAGGTTATCAATGTGGCTGATATCATTTATCTTTAAGAAGTCATTTATCCTATGCTTGAGAGCCAAAAATACTATGTAAAAGTACTATGGTATCCATGTTCATATGAAAAACAGTGTAATTATGTGCAAGGCATTACTTACTCAGGCTTCAGAGAAGATCAAGACACATTGTAGACTACTGCAAATTTTACAATAATTCATTAATTTTCAGAGTCTAAGTTCACGGACACAGAATCATTGTTTCTTGCCACCCTAAATTAACCATGGACAGCATCCAAATCTACTCCACCTATATAAATGAAACAAAGTTCTGCCATCTCTGAAATGCTTGTTTGTCTTAATTCCTCAGCAAGCAAATTTCAAACAAGCAGTGGGTTCTGGATATTTTACCTTATCTCAATGAATGGAAGATATCTGATTTTAAGATCCCTATTATATGTACAGAGAATTAAAAACAACCAATCAACAACAAAAAACCCCACAACTTCCAAATTATGAAATGATATTTTCTTATCACTTATAATTTTTATTTTATCTCTATTGCTCTTTTAAACCTACTTAGATTGGTATTTTATCAAATATCATTCTTGTACACAAGTTAAAAAGAAATAGATTGCAAATGAAAAAAGTTTAGGGATACCTTAACCAGAGTCTGACTACCCAAAGCTAACTATGTGTTTCCAGTCTCAGTGGTTTCCACACAAAATCATCCTCTGTGCCACTGAGAGGGATCCTGTGTTGTCTCCGTGATTTTCTGAGTCACTAACACCAACTCTGCAAGTTCTGAGTTAAAGGCAAGGACATCATAACTACAGACTGGCCAACAGCACATATAGGATGCATCTTGATCCCAGAGAGATAAAGGCTTGCATCTTGGAGTCAGTAAAATATAGTATATAATTCCTGGGAGAACCAATTCCAAATAATCTTCTAACTATTAATGGCATAGGTTTATTTTCTCTGGTACCTCATTGGTGATGTTCTTGGTTTTCCATTCCTCAAGACCAGATTTGGAACCTACTAGTCATCTCCCTTCTCTTTCATCTACTCTAATTATATCCTTTTCAAATCCTCACTTCACACTGCCTGATGGACTTACCCTTTGCTCCATAGTCCCACAGCCACATCCTCTTCCAAGTCTCTATCCATCTCATACACTATAGGAGCTCAGTAAAACTGCCCTTCCCTCTTACAGTCTCTCTGCAATCCAATGTATTAGAAACAATGACCTTCCTTAAAACACTTCTGTATTCATCAATTCCTTGTTTCATGCATCTCCATTGGCTCCCTTTTATTCATGGTTCAAACACCAAACTCCCTTGAAGGCTCCCATAATCTGACCTCTACTCAACTTATTTCCCACCTCCTTCATCACACATGTGGCTGTTCTCCTAAGTTTTGTGCCCACCACCTGCATTCCCAACCTATCTGCTCAAGCTATCTCCTATTGCACTTATCCAGTTCTAATCCCTTTCTCTTGGCAAAGTCTTCCTTGACTTTTCCAGGCCTTGTGAACTTCCCCCTTTTGCTGTATTCTTGTTACACTAATGATATTTCTTGGTTTTAGACCGAATGTGCATTCTGTTCTTCTACCCTATGAGACTGCCAGCTTAGAATCATCAAAAACTTAACCAATCTTGGGTCTCAGTCATCTATCAAGTTGGCACCCAATTCATTTTTAGTCCATACCCCTTCCAGCCATTTGCTACTATATTCTTTCACCTTCACCACCACCAACCTCAGTCATCTGGCACCACTGTATCGTACATCCCATACTTAATCACAAGGATCAGCCATGCCCCCTACCTGACCACTAACAGGCCAGATATGTTTCTGTGGAATGAGTACTCAAGGCTCACTCATGTTGAACAGAATCAGCTGGTGTGTTAGAAAGGGAGGGGTAGTTACAAGAGGCATTGGGGTTTTCTAAGAAGTAGAATTGCTTCATCAATATGTCTATGATACTTATATAAGACAATCCCATGCTGACTTGGAAATCTGAAGAAAAAACTCTGTTAAAGCTATAGTTTTATGTGACTTAACCACGAAAATCTTTGGGCCCTGACTTTTGGTCATAAGAAAACAATTTTTATCTGTAATACTTCTCCCAAACAATGGTTAGGCTATTTAGCGATACAATATGGCAGCAGGTTGAGAGTATAGACTCTGGAGCCAGCCTGCCTCTGTTGGAGTCCCAGACCCACTGCTTAGTACCTGCGTGACTGTGGGTAAGTGACTTTAAATCTGTTTCCTCACCTGTGAAATGGGAATGACAATATTGCTTGTCTCATAGGATTCCAATAAAAATTAAATGAAAAATTTTTAGAGCAGTGTCTGGTACAGAGTAGGTGGTCAATAAATATTAGCTACCACTATCATTATCATTGTTTTTTTATATTTTATTAATTTAAAAGTAGCTATTCCAAACACAAGGTAAAGCCTGACTCCTCTGGCATCCTTTCCTCAACCCATCCATAAATTGTACTTTTTTCTAACCTCCTGTCACCAGTCCTTTTCACTTTCAACATAAATTCCTTCTCTGGTAATATCAACCCTACTTCCCTCGTGACTTATGGTCTCTTAATGGTTTTCTGACATCTTCACTTAAGCAATCCTTCCTTCCATAAGAACTTCACATATAACATCTCTCCCTGGCTCTCCATTACCAATGGGATACATCCAAATCCCTCAGCCAGCCTTCTTGTGTGCATCCACTAACAGTGCTTATTCTTTTCAGTTATCTAGGCCTTGGCTCATGCTGTTCCCTTCACTTGGAATCTCTTTCCCTTTTTCTTCATTTCAACAAAACTTCTCAGAAGCATTTCCTCTGCCTTGCTACAACACCTTCTCTTTCCTTTAGACTCTCAAAATGTGCTATTCCAAATATTCTAGCATCATAGCTCTTAGCACATGGTATGTTAGTTACTGGCTTCTCTCTTTCTTATTAAGAGTTTAAGGAAAGATTTCACATTTAAATTCATTTTTGTACCCATAATGCCTAGTACAGTACCTGACACAAAATGTTTTTCAAGTTGATTAATAGGCTTCAGAGCTCAGGCAAGCCTTACTAGACATTTTAAATACTTAACAGAAATTTATATTTCTATTTGTGGGGACTCCAAAAACTTACTGACAGATAGAATATAAAGGGAAGTAAGCAAGGTGTATGTACAAAGATAATCAACTCCAATAAATAGTAGTTTAACAGACAGAATGTTATAAGAAATGCATTTGTTTTTCTGGCTTTGTCATATTTTCATCTGATGAATGAGGGCCCTCGGGCAGTGGTCCTGCTGTCACTAATTGAAATGTGTTTTCCTGATTTCAGCTCGGGTTGTTTGTTGATTCATGTAGCACCTTGCTTAATTAAATAATACAAGTGTTGGGTTACATAAGGGCACCAAATTTCCACTTCACAATTCAAGAGGCCATGGTGGAAGGAGGCACTCAGCATTAAATAACACTAAATAGCTGAATATACTGGCAGCACCAGTTGCAACAGAACAATTCAAATTATCAGCTCCCTGATAGCTGCCTGCAGCCATACAGGATGTGTTCCATTTTACATTTGGGTGTTCTTTGGGGACACCGCAGAGAAAAATTACAATAACAAGCACAAAAATTTCCACATGGAGATAAAACAGTACAAATAAACCAATAAATCAAATCCCAGTATTGCAGTGAAATAATCAACTACACTGGCATTACAAATCATGCAACTAATACAGATATTATGTTTATCTCCCCCAAATATTTTTAGCAGTTTTTGTTTTCAGTATTTCACAACATCGAGGCAATCATGCCAGGGACAGGAAAAGTACTGGGTAGAGAGTAAATTGCAGAGATTCAAATCCCAGCTCTTCTATCCTCTGTGATTTTTCCTTATTTTCTGTCATCTCTGTAAGCCTCACCTATGTGTGATTAAGGAAAATCTGCTTGTCCTTGAATATTGTGCCCAAACTACTCATTGTTCCGTAACTCAAAATAAATGTAAAAATATATAAACGATATATGCCAGGCACTCTACAAACTGTTCAGGTTGTAAAATGAGTAAGATAAGTCTTTCCCTTAAAGAGCTCACAGGAGGGGCGCCTGGGTGGCTCAGTCGGTTGAGCGTCCGACTTCAGCTCAGGTCACGATCTCACGGTCCGTGAGTTCGAGCCCCGCGTCAGGCTCTGGGCTGATGGCTCAGAGCCTGGAGCCTGCTTCCGATTCTGTGTCTCCCTCTCTCTCTGCCCCTCCCCCATTCATGCTCTGTCTCTCTCTCAAAAATAAATAAACGTAAAAAAAAAATTAAAAAAAAAAAAGAGCTCACAGGAAGGTAGAAACCTAGCCAGTCCTCTCCTACTGCCTGGGTGCATTGAGCCCCATCCCCAAGCCAAATGTGGGTACTCACCATAATGTACTAAAGTAGGTCTTCACACATCTGTTCCTATTAGACCACAAGGCCCATGGAAACAGAGGTTACATGTAGTTCATGCAATGACTCCATGGTGACCTGGTTCTCTCCTACATCTCTGATCTCCTCTTCCTCTCCTTCACTCCACTCCAACCAGACCAACCTCCATGCTGGTCCTCAGCATGTGAAAGAAACACATGCCTTGGGGCCTTTACACTTGCTGTTCTCTTTGACTTGATCACTCTTCCTTCACATATCTGCATTGTTTGCTTCCTGTGCAAACCCCAGTTTTTTGTTCAAATGTCCCCTTCCTAGTGAGTCCTGCCTTGACCACTTTTTAAAACTGCAAGTTCTATACCACAGCTTTTCTACCACCCTGCCATGCTTTATTTTTCCTCCAAAACCAACATTAAAAACACAACCCAAATTTTCATTTTGCTCATTGTCTCATTCCTTCACCGTAAGACAAGCTTCCAGAAGAAAGGAATGCTTATGCGTATACTGCTGAATACAGCATATGCGGCACCTAAAATTATTGCTGGTGCACACATAAGGATTAATACATATGCAATAAATAAACTATAGGAGCTCTAAAAAGATAGTATGATATAATCTATGCCTTCAAAGAATTGAAAGTTTCTGGAGACTGAAGGGCATAACTGGGAGGGAACATCTTGTTTGGTCACTAATCACCTATTTCTCCTTAACAGCACCACAGTTTTCTTTTAGGGGAGTTATCTGTCTCCCACTATGTGTAGCCTTTGGAGATGCCACCTGGCCTTTTTCCAGGGCAATCAAAAAGGCAAATCTTTCACTCATTGCTTTGGTGTGGCTGGGCCAAGCCCATTACATGATGTCTTCCTATTTGCATCCTGAGAAACTGCCACAACAGAAGAGGTGGTTGGAGTTCATTCATCTCAGCAGTGGCCTGTTGATCAGACTGCTCCAGCTAGGAAACCATGCACCGGATTCCTCATTCCTCATCCATGTGATACTGCCTTGTTCCCATCCATTTCCAGCCCTGGTTCTCCAGGCTCTGGTGAATTTAGTGGGTTACCCACAGCCTTCCCATAAATTTTCTCTTTTCACTCATGTTAGCCAAATCCATTTCTAATGCTTCTAGCCAAAGAGCCCCAACTGATACAGAATGAAAAAGAAAATAATTCAGATGGTATCTATTTAGTGACAAATAACTTTCCTTATTTGGCTCAGAGAAGGATACAAGTCCCACAGGCTCCATGTAAGAGATGTGACCAGACCTAGTCTTTGAAGAATAGACAGAATCTGGATGGTAGAGAAGGGTGAAACTCTGAGGCAAGGGAAACAAAACCAAGATTTTAAGAACTCCTGTGAGCCAGGTACTCTGCTAGACACCTGACTCCAGAATCCACAACTAGCAAGAGAGTGGTGGAGCTCTCAATTAGAGGCAAAAAAAAGTGGGGTTTCAAGAGGATACAAGATTAAGTGACTTAGGAAAAAAAACTGCCTAACTTGTACCCCAATGTTTATAGCAGCACTCTCAACAATAGCCAAATTATGGAAAGAGCCTAAACGTCCATCAACTGATGAATGGATAAAGAAATTGTGGTTTATATACACAATGGAGTACTATGTGGCAATGAGAAAGAATGAAATATGGCCCTTTGTAGCAACGTGGATGGAACTGGAGAGTGTGATGCTAAGTGAAATAAGCCATACAGAGAAAGACAGATACCATATGTTTTCACTCTTATGTGGATCCTGAGAAACTTAACAGAAACCCATGGGGGAGGGGAAGGGGGGAAAAAAAAGAGGATAGAGTGGAAGAGAGGGAAAGCATACGAGACTCTTAAAAACTGAGGACAAACTGAGGGTTGATGGGGGGTTGGGAGGGAGGGGAGGGTGGGTGAGGGGTATTGAGGAGGGCACCTTTTGGGATGAGCACTGGGTGTTGTATGCAACCAACTTGACAATAAATTTCATATATTGAAAAAAATAAAAAATTAAAATTAAAATTAAAAAAGAAAAAAAAAGAAAAACAACTGCTTAATTAGAGAGGAGCTGAAAAGGTCTGAGATTAAGTATGAGGTAGTAAATGATAGAATATCTCAATTTAAATCTTTAGGCTATGACTATTCAACTCTGAATATGATTCAGGAATGAAAGTGACACTAGAAACAAATTTGGTAAGAAACGCAAATTTGAATATGGAATAGTAAATGAGCTATCTAAAATAGTAAACTAATGCATTTATGTATACTACTGATGATATAGTCCATTTGCTTATTATTCTTTTCATGCAATGTTTTCCTTGAGCTGCAATAAACCCCAATGACTGTCATCAGGTGCTGTAAGAAGGTGTTAAATGTTAGTTTTTACTTCTCAATTACTTAAAAATGGAGAGAGACTGGGCACCATAAGTTTGATATTCCATTTTCATCACAGTGTCCAGTTCTTTAATTTTTTGAAACCATGTATTCTCTCCCCCATACCCTTCCTATGGGCTAAGTTCTAGTGTTCACAAATAAATGGAGAAAATAACCTACAGAAGTATTTTGGAAAAAAAAAGATTTTACTTGGTTAGAAGTGTCAGTCCCAGGCAATCAATCTGCTAAAAGTCTAAAAATCAGTTGCTTATACACAAGTTTAAATATTTACTGAACTTAAGTGTTTAAAGCATTAACAGAAAATAAACATTTAATATATTAAAGGTGATGAAACAGATCTCGGAAAGAAAGCAGTGATTTAAATCTTGTTTCTTTTACTTTCTCTTCATATAAGATGGTATCTTTAAGACCAGGTAGCCCCAAATGGTCCAGAAAATTCATTTCTACTGTGATGAGATAAAATGAACTCAGCACATCTGAGAAGCAAGTGGTTTTGCCTTGGCAGGAGACTAGCTGAAATCATTGAGCAGTAGGTCTACGTGCATGCTCACGTGCATGCTCATGTGCATACACACACACACACACACACACACACACACACACAAGCACAGCAAGGAAAAGAATTATTAACTGAATATTCCTGACTAAACCTAATACTCTAACATCCGCAACATAAGATAACGTTAACCTAGTGAACACTACACATGTTTCTGAGAAACCAGAATGACTCCTGAGGTCATGAGTAAAAGCTGGCAAATGTCATCAATTCTTTGTGGATTGGAAGACTGCATTATTTAAAGAGACATTCTTTTCTCACTGCTATTTCTAATAGGTGTTTCAAAGAAACTATTGGACTTGCCTCTTGGCCAATTGACCCCAACACCAGCTCCTACCCACCCTTTAGCAAATACAGTTTGGGTCATAGATTTTATAGAAAAGATTGCTGCATTGAACAAAAAGATAAATATGGAACTTACCAGATCCTTACCAGGTGCCTGTTGGGCACCCTGAAATATAAGAAACATCACTCTCCTGAAAAGGTCATCTGTGTTCTTTCATGATAGGTGGAATCTTTCAGAGGGACCTTCAAGACTTACTCGGAGGATCAAGGGAGGATAAGCCTCCCTGTCTTCATCAGACTTCACTCACAGGCTTTACAGCATACCAGGTAAGCATAGGGATAGCTGAGACTAATGAGTCTCAGTTCAAATCCTGACTCTGACACCAGAGCATATTAGAAGATTGTTAACTTACAAATCATATCATTTGTAATATGGGAATAAAGATGGTGACGTCTATATTTTAACTTCCCGATAAATATTAACAATGTGTTCATTAAAATTCAGGTGTATAGGCTTAAGAAAAGATATTCATTTTATAAATTATTTAGTTCTACTCTATCGCTCCACTAATAAGCTGTAGCCCAGAGAAGTGAAGCAACTTGTTAAAGGGGTCATAGCTAAATGGCTTAGTGGCTGACAGCCATTCAAAACCCATGTCTGCCTACATCTAGGCCAGTAGGCAGTCCACTATAGGATGCAGCCGGGATTACAGATTTATTTCACCAACTACATTTAAGAATTTACTAAACATATCCTATGGTCAAACTTGCACATACCCCTTTCCTTGTGTCAGCCCTTTATTACTAGACTCAGGAGCCCAGTGTTTTCAAATTGTTTTCTTCCTCCCCAGTCCCATTGAAACCAGCTCATTGTTTTATCCCCAGTAGAAATGGTACATATCACATAGTAGAAGTGACTGATTGTGGTACATATCACATAGTAGGCATACAGAAATATTCACTGAGTGACTTTACTTATGAAGCTATCTGTTCAAAAACAAAAACTCAAAAGGAACCAATCTGGAATTTTAGCACACCTCCATCAGAAAACTGATAGAGAAAATGTTTTGTTTTTGTAAGGGGCCCTCTTCAGATACCTCTGAAACATGAAATTCACAAGCATCAATATACCAGAAGGCACCTGGCATCAGGAAAATGGCTAAATATCAACTATGGGATGTTTGCAACAACGTCAAAGAAAAATCACCCAGTATACTGTGGCAATGTGTTAAATGTCACAGTGTTTTCTACTTACATACTTTTATCAATAGCCACAGGATCTTTATACACTTTTAAGTATCAATTTAAAATAGCACATTTAGCCAAGTTACAATGCAACAGAAAAGGGACTGTAACAAAACAAGTTGTAAACACATTAAAATTTTAATATGTACTATCTACATGTTAAGCTCTTCATGAGAGAGAAATATATTTTTATGCTACTCACTAATGTATAGGTCCAGCTTACTTTCCACAAGAGACAGGTTTCTTATAAAAGCTTTCTTATAAAAGCTTTGTTATCTCACTGAAACAGCCAAAAAAGAAACAAAAAAACAGTTTCAAAAATCTCTTTAAAAAAATCCACCAGATTTTTGGGCTCAAAGTAGGTGCATAAGGTAAAAGCAAATTCATGGCAGAGCCACCAATGAATATAAGTCAGATTAACTATGTCTTAAGATAAATATGCTGTAGTAGTGAAATAAAACATGAGAAACATTGTCTCAGTAGCCAGGTCACAACTGATGGCAGAAGAAAAACATTGTATGGAACCCTTGTTTAGTCAAGGAGGATGACAAAAGAGCCCTGAATGAGAGGCTGGAGGGCCTACATGATGTTCATTATTGCCCAGGAGGCAGCCCTGGGGGTGACAGAACCTACCGTAGTGTTATCCCAAGTAAAGGAAAAGGCATGTTGGGATTAGATAGGAGAATCTGTTTGGGTCCTACACAAAAAAATATACTGAAACACATAGAAAAATGTAGTAAACTCCTGCATACTGTTAAACTTCCAAAGCATCCTAAAAACATCAATCATTTTCTGTAGCAAATATAGAATCATCCCCTAATAAATCCCCTGGTTTTCCATTTCAGACTTCTTACCACTGCCATTTGAAAAAGAAAGCAGAGAGAGATGGTTTCCCCACATCATCTGGGGCCTCTTATATATTCTCTACTTTAAACAGCTACTCTATATTGCTCCGGAAACATGGTTGACAAGTGAAAGAAGAAACCACCAGTCTGGCAATAAAAAAAAAATCTTACATTTAGAGAGAATTTTACAGTTTATAAAGGCTCTCATGTCTATATTTTCACATAAGCCCCAATACAAGAATATGCAATAGGCAAAATTACACTCTTATTTTTAGACAAGAACCGTATTTCAAGCAAATTAATGAACTTGTCCAAGGTCACACAATTACAGAGCAGAAGAGCCGAGACTTAAATATAGTACTGTGATCACTCTCTAACATGGGGCAGTATCTTAAATTGTGGACACGTGACCTGTGAAACCTGTAGAAAATATGGAGTGACATACTCTTACATGAACAGTGCATCACTGAAAGCTATGGCCCCGATTTCATCGAGGACTAGGTCTTGTCATTCATTGAGCCAGAGAAAGAATGGCGTGCAAAGTTTTTTTGTGCAGCTCACTATACTTAAAGTTGATTCTTTAAGCATATCAAGCATAATTCTATATGCACGACTTACTATTGAGTGAATTACCTTGTACTGATTTCTTCTCTGAATTCCACCCTGGAGTAATAAAGACATCATCTTCATAAAGCAAAATATTGATTTTTGCTTACAATCTAAAAATTCTAATGACAGAATTCCTATACACATATTGTACCATGCTAAGGGAGAACAAAGTCAATTTCTAACTTTTCCACTAGGACTGGAATAATCTAACAACTAAATTAAAAAGTGTGATACGAAAGTGGAAGGGAACTAACTTCCACAGAGCAGCCATTGCATGCCATACTTTGTGCTGTTGGTCATTATACATACACATGTGCATGTGTATTTTTATATGAATATATAAAGAACGGCATAAGTACTACTGATGATACAGATATAGATAGAAAAATCTCTAGGAAACCTCACAATTACTTTATGGGGTAGGGATTATTAAATTCATTAGGTAAGGAAATTGAGTATCAAGAGAGACCTAATAAGTAACTTGCCTGAAGTAACTCACCTAACAAACAGCAGAGTCAGTTTTAAACCAAGGTCTATAACAAAGAACTTGACTTTAACCCCTACATTATGACAACATACAATTGACTCAGTTTTTCCATATGGTAATATATTCCAAAGAAACCAAGATATGTTTTTTTTTTTGCATGTGGATCTCTACCAGCAGAGTACTCTATAAGGGTACTTTTTCCTAACAAAAGAAGAACAAAATTTAATTTAAGGATCTAGTAAGCTATTTAGGTTAGAGAGAAGAAAATTATTTGTATATGTATTTCTACTTCCACTTTTTGCCCCTTGTTTTTACCTGATTCCTGCTTAATTTTTGGTAATGGAATACTGATCCTCCCATTACCTTTACAATCAGTCATTACAAAAATTATAAAGAATAAGGTGGTGTTGTGTGGGCTATTTTCCTAAACTAAAATAGCATAAAACCAAAAATTTGAAAAAAACAAGGACTCATAAGTACAAATACTAATAACAAGTACAAAATACAAGTAATTTTGAACATTTTTTTTTCCTTAAAGTCTGTTACACACATTGGCAAAATCACTTAAAACACTTTTACACCTTTTTTTTTTAATGAAAGTTAGGGATTGCTAAAGGTGGGAAAGCAATAGCAGGGCTGCAGTGCCATAACCCCCCCTGCATGAGTCACTGCCCCTTGGCAAATGGGAATGAGGTTATCAATAATTAAACACAGTACTTAAAGGTGAGAAACCAAAAGCTCCCATAATTTCCCTCTCCAACTGCAGAAAATATTGGGGAAGAGGTGAATGAGGAAAATATTAAATATATGTAAGTTTTGTACAAAATGCTAAAGGGGACATAAATAAGGAAATGGTATGAAGTTACAGTAGACATCCTAACTGGCCAAGCCAAATGAGACTGTGGACCCTACTCTGAATATAAATGCCCAGCACCCCCTTGTGGCTGGTGCTCATTTATAAAAAAAAAAATTTAATCAGGAACACATATTCAATATTGTTTCTAGAAGTAAGATAGATACAACCTACCTCTTTCCATCCTTAATAGTTTCAGGGAAATACCTTTCTCAGCCCTACACCCCTAGAAGCCTTCAATGTCTCTAAGACACATATGTTAGAAGTAGGGTTAAACAATGAAGGCAAAATATATAGGATAAAGGGACTTCATGTAAGTTTTCTCCTGGGGAACTCACCTGCACTGGAGCTTCTGCTAACGTCCCCTGTATCTTAAATGGATAGACTTCATACCTATTTTATCAATACCAATACCAGAATCCAAACTATAAAGCAATCAATGCTAAAAATATTTTCTTTGTTTCCTCACAGTTTTACAGAATGAGACGTGTCTGTACATATCAAATACTGACATTTAATTTCCCTCCAAATCAATCATTTGTAAATTAGATCCATTCAGTTAATATTTGTTGAGCTCCTACTATGTACAAGGCATTATTCTAGGCATAGAAGTAGAGAAAGCAGAAAAAGAAATCCCTACTTTGAGTTTACATTTTAGAGAGAGAAACAAAAAATAATACATTTAATTAAAATACATAGTTTGTTGGATCATAGACATGCTAAGGGAAAAAGTCAAGGAAGGGGTAGTATAATTATTAATGGGCAGGGGCTTCTTGTGATTTTTTTAAACAAGTTTAGATAAGAAGACCAGAGAAAAGCCAATGAAAGAGATTTTGAATAAAGACCTGAAGAAAGTGAGGAAGTGAGCCATATATATAATGATGAGAAAACAACCCAGGCAGAAGAGAAATCAGAAGTTCAAAGGTCTTAAGCAAGAACATAATTGGGTGAGTTCAAGGATCATCAAAAGGGCCTAGGTGGCTGAAACAAAGTACATGAGGACATGAAAAGTAGATAAGTTCAACACAGAACAGTAAAGAAAGCCACATCATGCAAGGGCCATTATAAAGCCTTGGCTTTTATTCTGACTAACGAATGAAGCAATCATAGGATTGCAGAAAATAAGTTATATGATAGGACTTTAACACTTTACAAAATGACTCTGGTTTCTGGGTTGAAAACAGACTTTGAAAGTCAAATGAGGTGGGGGCAGGACATAAGAGGAAGACCAGTGAAAAGTCTAACAGTGAGATAATGGTGGCTTGCACAGGATGGTCACAGTAGGGTGGTGAAAACTGGTCAGATTCCGAATATATTTTGAAGGTAGACCCAATAAAATGTGGGTGGGATATGAAAGACAGTGCAGTAAAGAATGATATCAAAGGTGTCTGCCTGAGTAACACAGAACAGAGCTGCCATTAACGGAGATGGGGAGGAATTCGTTTGGGGAATTATCAGGAGCTCAATTTTAGCCAAGTTTGGGACCACTATTGAAATCCCAAACTTGGAAATGGCAGTAAGAAGAAATATTACTGAAATATTATATATTGCATTTATAATCCAAACACAGTGCAAGGTAAGGAAACAAGGCACCCTTTTCTTCTGAAAAGAAAAACATTGCCACAACCTTTCACAGGCAATACTAATTCAGCACCAAGGACAGCACCCAATATATTGGTAAGAGCAAATACAAAAAGAATAAAAGAGAAAAAGAGAAAGGTACTCATTACAGTACATCCATGAGTTAAATTAGTGAAACTCAATGTATCAATATTAACAGAATATCTTGGTTTTCTGTAGCCATTTTATTAGTTACTTCTATCAAATCATATTGTACTGAATGAATGAGCTCTGTGAATCTTCTGGAGCCAATCACCATTTTCCATATCTTTATTTTTCTTTCTCAACTGCATATTCAGACTTATTTTTCTGTTTTTAAGCACATATTTCAGAAAATCTGCTTATACATTTTCCAAAGTTGTCCTCTTCAGTCATTTTTCGTGTTCCAATTCAAATTTTCAGTCTCTATTACATTGTGTTTCACTTCTAAATGTTACTCTTTTTCAAATAATCTATGTTCATCTTACAAAATATCACATCAACCACAGCAGAGCATGGTGCAACTAATCTGCCCATCATTAGTTAGTGCGTGCCTGAGGTATGGATGATTAGATTACATTTCTCTGCCTAATGATTTGACCAGTCCAAATTTCTCAATGATATATCTTCATAAGATGGTTAATTTTGGTAACAAGTCTTATTATAAAATATTTTGTACAGTTTAAGCTTTGAAGTAATATGTAATATTTTAGAAAATAACACACACATGTTACAGGTAAACATCTGAAAATGTCCAGTCAATAGGCTGTAAATAATCAAAAATCCAGAATCACATCATTCCCTTTAAAAAAAAAAAAACTGAAAACAAAGGCAGGCATACTTTGGATCATTTGCCAAAGTAGCATTAGGTAAATTATGTGGAAATATGTTCGTGTCCATAATTGAGTGTTTCCAATTTTCATGTAAGGCTGTAAATATGGTTGTCAATATTTAACTCCATATCTAACTTGGCCCCTCACTTGTGAGGCCTGGACATTATCCTAGTTCTTCTTACCACACTCTTTATCCTATCTCAGACACATCTTATTTATCATAAAATGTCCACTCTGTCCTTAGATAGTCGTCTCCAGTTAATTATATGTGACAGCATGGTGCATTATGGAAGTCAACTGGGTTTAAATTCCACCTTACCCTATTAACTTACGTAAGATCTTGGCCACATCATTTCATATCTCTTAGCCTTAGCTTATACATCAAAACATAAAAATACATATTACAAGGTAGTTAGAAGATTAAATGGGAATTATGTACACAGAGAGTCTAGCCTAACCAGACCCATAGCAGGCCCTCAATAAATACTGCTTCAGAGATCATCAAGTAATTCAGTATTTGCCTATTTTCCTAGATGGCTGACTACTGAGTGGATTGAAAAACTTACTTTTTATTTGTAAACCAGTAACAGCTACCATCTGATTCCTTAAGTAAAAGATTTAGGATCTTGTGTATGAAAATACAGACAGTTGGTACATATTCCTTCCCTATTTCATTAATTGATACCAGTGAACTTATTTTGATTTCAAGTAAAAAGATAATTTATGATGAGAAAGCTCACCATTTTGTAAAATAGATTGAATATCATATAGCTTTTCAGCAAAAATCTATGGCAATTTGCACAAAAATATTTTACTCCATTCTAGATATTAACCATCTTTTTGAAAAGAGACAACTAAGCAAGTTAAAAAGAAAGGGCAGAATACATTTCCTTTGTTTCTGACTTCACTTTATGTATCAATACTAGAATTAAAATATCTGTTATAGGAGTTTCTAAGACAACTTAGTTTTCTGGTCTCTGAAGCCATTTCCTGTGTGAAGTAAACATTCACAGTTTTGTGTACTTCATTGATAAGATCTTTCCCACAGGCTGCCAAAGTTGCTTTATGCATCACATACTTGCATGTTTTGGACAACTAATTCATCCCCATCTGTGACAACTTGGCATTATCCAGAGTTGTATTTCTGTAGAATACAAGACTCTTTCTCAACCAGTTAATATGGCATTGTATTCTGAGACCAGAAGTCATTTTGTGCTCAATCTAAGAAAATGTATTCTTTAGAAAATCTGTAAATATAAAAATTTAAACTAAAAATAGAATGTTTGGCTGGAGGTTTGTTTTTTTTTTAATCTGTGATGCTGTCTTTTTTGTTTATTCTTTTATTCCTAGTGAAATTTCCTAATCTTGGAAAGGAATTTAAGTTTCATTCATTCAATAAGCATTTATTAAGACCTTGCTCTGCAGTACAGAGCCCTTCTTTTTAATTTGAGCAATTTGAGACTTGGAGGAACAAGTGACATGACTAATTTACATGAGAGCCAAGTCCAACACCAGATCTTCCTGCTCCTGTCCCAGTGCTCTTTCAAAAGTGCACAGTCTCCTACACAGCCTCAGAAGCTCCCAATTGTGAAAAATAAGCTGTTTTGCAGTTCCGTTGATGCTATTTTTTCAATTACTCATCTGCCCACTCACACCCCCCAAAATTCTCCACATTAACAAGAGCTAGATCTTTTAATGACAGTCTTCATAAATAAGTTTTATAGCGTTTTTATTCCTATAGTCTAACTGGTTGGTTACTGTACAGAAAAAAATCCAATTATCTTTGCTATATATGAGCTATTCTAAAATAGTACATGTTTGTGTAAACTTTAATTGCCTACCATTTCATCAAATCTGCACTGTGGGTGTATAATAGCTCATTCTCCAAATAGATTTTGTTGCTACCTGCAGAGTCATCTCAAACTACAAAATACAGCTTTATCATATTTATAAAGTACTTAGGAATTGTACAGTTTGTAGTTCCATTCCAAGTGGCTTACAGGGGGAAAAAATGGAAGAACTTTATGGGGGGAAAATTCTTGATTTATACAAATAAACTGGTTTTAAAAATTGCCTAATATAAAATTGTTTTTAAATATCTAGGTCACGGTTTTAGTCAAGGATGATACCACAAAAGCCTTTAATTTTCCAGAGTTCTATCCTACATGTGAAAGTAAAAGGTAGCAGAAATATATGTCCCAACTGTCTTGTAAGCAACCACAACAAATGAGGGAAAATGGCAAGTGCGGAAAAGAGGTAGGTATTTAACAAAAAGGAGTGACCCTTTAAGTAATATAACAGATTTTATCAACTCTTCCTCATGAGAATCTACTTATAGATGACTTCCTGAATTGGTATGGAAGTTGAGCTGGCTTATTTTAGAATTTACTGTGTATATGTACATTAATTTTTAAAGTAGAAGACAAATAATTTGGCTGCCAATTTCCTACTAAGGCACAGTTTTAAAAAGTATTTCTATGCTTTTAATAAACTGAATGTTTATATAATACAGGAAGTAGGTGACAAAGATGACAAGGAACCCAGATATAATTGCAGCATACAATTACTTCTGTGTGTTCTGTCTTATCCATACATATGATTTTTTTTAAAAAACACATACTTGAATGAAAAGGTTAAGGTTGGATTTTTTTCAAGTGGATTTGTTGTTATAGAGCAAATAACGTATCAGGAGATGCGTTAGGCAAATATAAAGCAAAGCAAAATGTAGTAAATAATAAGATCTGAAAAAAAACCAAAATATAAATATATTGAGTTTTACCTGTAAAGCAAGTATGGGCAAGAACCCAAAGATAAGGGGTACACATCTAATACAATGTGTAACAATTCCTACTGGAAGTTTAAGGTTCTCCTATCACCTGCCCCTCTACCTCTCATTCTATCAAGTAATAGGCTACGGGTGATCAAGATTTAAGACTTTTCTTAAAAGAAATTCACCCCACTCAGTAGCTGGGATACCACTCAGTTAACACTCTTACTCATTCTCCTTGCTCATTTTTTGGACTCCCTTGGAAAAATGTTTCCTTCTGTCTTGCTCTGTCTCTGTGCATATGTGTACACAGGGTTGGGAGGGGGTGCTCTTTCTACCAGACTCTCTCACACGCTTGCTCCCAGGTCCAGGGGCTGCTGTCTTGCTTGAGAAGATCTGAGAAGGGTGACTACTAAGTCTCAAAGCAAATGCTATCACTTGAACACTAGTAGGTGTGAACTTTTTCTTCAAATGGAAGTTGTTAGATCCAAGACTCAGGCTGGGAATTTGGAATAAGAAGTGGAAAAAATCTTTTACTTGCCAACTGTTTCAAGACAATCCAGCTTTGTGCAGGAGTTCTCCATGTGATCCAGCCTGTCTGCATGTTTAGCACAAGGGTGAGCAGAAGACTCTGCTGATAACAGTCACTTCATTTGCGTAAGTTTGGTTAAGCTGCTCAAAAGGTATCTATCCCCAGAATTTTCTTGTTTATTTTTATGCTCTCCATGGAGTGCAATAGGAATCTATTTGGTGAGTATGGTCAGGTTGGGGATTATGGGCCCAAACACCAAAGAACCTTAAAACTTTTTGCCATCAAGGAAAAGTACTGGTCACTGAGTGGGGTGTGGGGGAAGTAAGCACTCATATTCAAAGCTGTTGAACATGTCAATTACAAGAATATCTGAGGAGAAGCAATTTGAGAATATCAAAATCCAAAATATGTATCACTATTGAGTGATAAATTCCATTGCTACATATAAATCCTACAGAAATGTCAGCCTATTTACTCTAAGATATATATACAACAATGTTAACCAAGTTGCTATTTATAATGATGAAATACTGGAAAGAGCCTTACGTTTATCAATAGTGGAAGACTTACCTAAATTATGGCACATTTTTTCTACGATCCATAGTACCACACTGCTGTTAAAAAGAATGAGATGGACCTACATATCCTGACATGTAACATGCTCCAAGACCTATTAACTGAAAAAACAAGCTGAATACATAGATAGATAGATAGATACATAGAAACATAGATACATAGAAACATAGATACATAGAAACATAGATACATAGAAACATAGATGATAGATACATAGATGATAGATACATAGATGATAGATACACAGATGATAGATACACAGATGATAGATACATAGATGATAGATACATAGATGATAGATACATAGATGATAGATACATAGATGATATATTCATTTTTTTTAATTTCATATATATGACTGACTCCATTTCTATTTCTATGATTATCTGAAAGTATATTGCCAAGAGCAGTATAAGAGTAGCAAAGGGATAATTGGAGTCATTCTTATTCTTCGAGTCCATACTGATTTTTAAATAAAATAATTATAAAAACAAAGCATTTTAAAGTACTGTACTGGACATACCTGTTTAAAAACTGCTATTTACCAAAGAGCTGAGAGAAAGGCAAAATCCTTCTCAGTGTCCCAACTACTCACGTCTACTATCCCAAATAAAGCTCATTCTACATATCACATTTGTTTTATTAGTTCTTGGAAATTAGTCCCTAAGCTTTGATTACCCATTTCATGGCATACCAAGGTACCACATGGCAGCTTACTAGATAAGCTGAATAAGCCATTTCTATAAATAGAACAGTTGACAATTTCCTTCAGAGCATCAACAAATTTTGGAGCCAATCAGAAATACAGGCATGTCCATTCGGTTCTGACAACCATAAGCATTTTTATTTGAAAGTATGCTGGCTAGAGCATAGTTAAAGCATGCCAGGTAAGTGAGTTCCAAGACTACTCAATATAGTGCTGACCAATAAAAAGAAGGATATGAAAAATGATGCCTATCTGGGAATACAGGTAAGTGGACCTTGCATCATGAATAAAGAAGTCAATCAGCACAGCCAGGGTCAGGATGACAAAGCAGAGAAAGAGGAGCATCCATTCCTTTATTATTTGCCTTTTCAGCACATGAAAAAAGAGATTAAGACTACAACTCTGAATTGCAAACCAGGGATGAACAGACCCTTGGGAAACACTATGGAGTTAAATCCAATGATGGAGGTAGCCCAGAATCTCAACTGCTAGCTTAAATTTTTCCCATACACCAGTTCTATTTTGAGGGGGATAAAACTAATTGACATAGCAGTAGAGAAAGAACTGTACAAGCACTACTGACAGCTCTGACACACTCAATTTCTTTTATCATGGGGAGTTAGAGATCAGCTTGCTAACTCACATTTTTCTCAATTTTGAGCCAAGTGTTTGGTGTTCCTTAAGACAGTAATGCCACAAATGTATTTCAACACAGAGTAAAGGAATTATTCTGTAATCATCTCCTTTCTTTGCTCTGTCAAATCTCATGCTACATAATAATCAGGGTAGGGAAAGGGAACATTGGTTTTGAGAAACTGATCTTGCTGGGGTGGAAAGAAAACCAGGAGACCCATCAGTTAGCTGTTTGAGCTTCTTTGGTAATAAAATGAAAGTGTAATATTTTAATAGACTGAAGGATGAATGGGTTCCAACAGTGTGGCAGGATGAGGTAAGTTGGGAAGGCTTCTTTCCTTCTCTAAACAACTACAAATGCTAGGCAAAATGTAGCTACACAACCACACAAGTTTTAAATACCAAGCCAAGTTGGAAGGAAGGGAGGGGGGGAGCAGGAAGAGGGGGGAATGGAGAGAAGGGACTCAATGACAAAACAAAAAGCAGAAACTATTCCAGGGCTGCCTGAGGGAAAGAGGCTGAGGACAGGAAAGTAATTTAGAACCAGCACTGGCCAGCCAAAAGAGACAGACAATTAAGACATGGCACCACCATCAAAGGAACTTGGCATGGGCTTCAGTGGGGGTTCCATGCAGGGTAAGTAAGTGTGCATGGGGTTGGAATAGGCAAGCAGAGAGGGAGAAACAGGGAAAGGTAACAAGGCAAAAGACAGAAACCCACTCCAACTTCTTCCGTAGGTACTTCAAGTGTTACATGCTTTCACCACAGCCTTTAAAAGCCCTTGTAGACAACAAATGCTGTCAAATGCTCCACCATTAGACAACAAATGAAAAACTATCTTATGCTTAGAAAAGTGTACTTGGTACCTATATTGTTGCTTTTGAAACCTCTTCTCAGGTTCCTTAAATCAACCTCTAGATCATAAAAATATGGAGCCGATAGGTTATAACCATTAATCGCCACCAAGAATTTCACAATACACATTTCCTCCAAAATAATTTAGAATTCTACTAGCATTGATGGTCATTCTTAACTGTCCCATGCCATAAAATTCAGTATACTAAAATATTTTTATACCACTGATGAATCTTACTTTAAATCATAGGGATGTATATCCACCCCTAAAGCTATTTATTGAAATATGGTTTTCAGATAAATTATAGTACTTAAGCTCTCCAACATGAAACAGTTTTCTCCCCTTTTTCTATAAATGCTACTAGTACCTATCTGACAGTTAGCATTGGGAAACTGTCACACTACTGAAAAGATAAAACATCCTCCTCTATCCTGTGTTTTCTACAGTTATATTGAACTTTAACATTTGAGTATGCTGAATCAGAAAAAGGGAAGGGCAGAGTAGTAAATTTTGACTTTTTCCCCCCTCTGCTTATATTACTTAATTAATTCTAAATCACTAAAACACCACTTAAAGACCTATTGAACAACTGAATTCATTGAACGTCCTCATCTTTACATTACTCAGGTCATTTAAAGCAAGAAAAAAAATACATGATCAGCCTAAGTTTTAGAATAAGAGACACTTAGGTTGGAAAAGTCAGTCCCTCATAAGATAGATGATCTAACGTAGGATGTCTCAGTCTTGCCACTACTGAGATTTGAAGTGGGTAATTCTTTGTTGTTGGCAGCTTTTCTTTTGCTATAGGTAGGTTAGCAGTAGATCTGGTCTCTATCCACTGAATGGCCAGTAATGTCATCCAAATCATGATAATCAAAATGTCTCCAGATGCTGCCATATGTCCCCTGGGAAACAAAATCACCCACAGATGAGAACTACCAGCCTGCATATTTGGAAGTTGAATCACAGAAAGTTTCAGCAATTTACTCAAGGCCACAAAGTTAGAATAAGGCATCACTGGGAATAGAGCCAAATTATTGGATTCTTTGGTTAATATTCTTTCAACAATGCCTTTGTTTCTCCCATTAGACAGTACTATATTAGGTAATTAAATTATCAGTTTATTACAATGAAGCTGTAATAATGTAAAATGTAATAATACATTTTTTTTTACGACTTAAAAAAATCAGTTAACTATTTGCGCTGCATGAAAACTTCCCCCACCTTCAGTTTTCTTTAGCTACTTGAGGGCAATCTAAGATTTCCAAAAAGTAGCCTGGGATGATTAAAATGCTCAACTGTAGATGAACATATTTAAGCTTCTACCATTTGTATATCTACTGTAGCTGACCCAAACTTTTCACAGCCTAATATGACAATACCAGTATGCAGCCAAGATAACAAATCTATTATACTAACAGCAATTTTAAAATGCAATTTTCACATTATCATTTTTTTACTCCTTTGCCAAGTGTCTGATGTCTAAAGCCAACCTTCGTAAGGGCAGATCATAAAGATCTAGACCCGCATGGTTGTTTTGAACTTTGTAAAACATGAGCTTCAGCACATGGCTCTTCAGTTGAACAAGCACTGAGTGTCCAGCATGTTCACCTTGATGAGTCCTGTGTATAAAGTTAAATGAGACACAGTGCTTACCTTTCAAATATGTACAATCCAATGTACAATATACACAGTTAAAAGGGTGCCATGGTATCAAAATTCAGGAGAAATGAGCCCAAACTGGGTGTTGCCAAGAGTTTCCTGAAGAAAACCACACATGAACGGAGTTTTTAAGGATACTATATTAGAAAGCCAATTAATCAAAAGTGGGAAGATCATATCAATAAAGGAAATGGCCACAGCAAAGGCAAGACAATGAAACAGTGGGAACAGCAATTTGTCATTTAATCTTTCAAACCATGAAATGAATGACCAAAGATTAGGTTAGGGAGCTAAGGAGGCCAGGATACAAGGGTTTTCAAAAACTGATCATTCATAAATTTGTTCCAAAGCATAAATTTCTTCATTTAAAAATATTAGTTTTTAACACACATGAATTATATTTATATTAAGTATATTATAAAACCTACACACAGTTATAAAGTAAAAATTTTAGTTTTGCCTATGAAGCACAGTCCTATGCTCCAAGTACTAAGTTATGACAGAGCTTATATGAAGGAGAAGTTAGAAAATAATTTGGATAATCAATCATATTGCAGGGAACTAGATTATCCTATCAGTTTCCAACAGGCCAATCTTGTCAATCACAACCTACAAGGTTGTGATTTCTAGACATTGCCAACTGAACCAACTTAGCCTCAACTTTACCAACAATATTCAGTCTCTCTGTAAAATGTAAAGACTAATACTACAACTCACCAAAACACATAGTTTAAATGGACTCATCTTTAGCACACTCATCTACTTCTATTCCCTTCAAGTTGTACAATTTTCAAAAATCAGTTGTGCTTGTTCCCAAACCTTCTTACACCATTTATAATTATTGTAATTTTGTGATTTTTAATTAAATAATGTGTAAACCAATGAAATTTAAGTATTTATTTAAAAAGAGCTGGGGGACACCTGGGTGGCTCAGTTGCTTGAGCATCCAACTTTGGCTCAGGTCATGATCTCACAGTTCATGAGTTTGAGCCCTGCATCAGGCTCTGTGCTGACAGTGCTGAGCCTGCTTGAGATTCTCTCTCTCTCCTCTCTCTCTCTCTCTCTCTCTCTCTCTCTCTCTCTGCCCCTCTTCCACTTGCTTTCTCGCTCTCAAAATAAATAAATAAACTTTAAAAAAATACATGAAGAGAGCTTGTGTTTCTATGAAAAATTTTAAATAAAAGCTTTGGAAAGGGGCGCCTGGGTGGCTCCGTTGGTTAAGCGTCTGCCTTCAGCTCAGGTCATGATTTCATGGTTTGTGAGTTCAAGCCCCGGATGGGGCTCTCTGCTGTCAGTGTAGAGCCTACTTCAGATCCTCTGTTCCTCTCTCTATCTCTGCCCCTTCCCCACTCACACCTTCTCTCTCTCTCAAAAATAAAATAAAATTTTTTTAATTAAAAAAAAGCTTTGGAAACATTTGATAAAGCTGAATCATAAAAAAATTGCTGCTATACAACAAGAAACTACAGTAATGACAAAAAATAAAACACTAAATGAAGTATGCACTTAGATTATTTTCTTAAGTGTCTAAGTCATCATAAGTGATGAATTACAGGCATGGTTTATGTAAGAAGGGATAATGTAGAGGGGCACCTGGGTTGTTCAGTCAGTTAAGCATCTGATCTCAGCTCAGGTCATGACCTCACAGTTCATGGGTTCCAGCCCCATGTCAGGCTCTGTGCTGACAGCTCAGAGCCTGGAACCTGCTTTGGATTCTGTGTCTGCCTCTCTCTCTGCCCCTCCCCTGCTCATGTCCTTTCTCTCAAAAATAAATAAATGTTAAAAAAAAAATTTTAAAGGTAACATAGAACAAATTAAAAGATTAAAAGATTAATAAATCAACAGATTCTTACTTGAAGAAAAGCCCTTAGTCCCACACAAAATATTAGCAAATCAGACTAATTTGTGTTTTCAGTTAAAATGTTTAAAAAATGCATATGAAATTGTCTTAATTATTTTCTTATTTAAACACTTTTTTTCCGTTGATCAACAAAATTTATCTTAAGCAATTTAGAGTAAAATGTCTTCTAACTATTTCTGATGATATTAATAAAGTTCACTCCATCATAGCCATCAGGGAAATGTAGACTAAAACTATTAGATACCACTCACACTTAATAGAATGGTAGAAATCCAGAATATTAACTGGTGAGGATATGGAGAAACAAGAAGTATCATTCAGTGCTGATGGGAATGCAAAATAGTACAGCCACTTGGCTGACAGTTCAGTTTCTTATAAAACTAAAAATACTTTCAATCATGTGATCCAGCAATCATATTGCTTGATATTTACTCCAAGGAGTTGAAAACTTATGTCTACGCAAAAACCTGCACACAAATACTTATAGCAGCTTTAGTCATAATGGCTAACACTTAGAAGAAACTAAGATGTCCTTCAGTAGGCGAACAGATATCTAGACAATGGAATATTATTCTGTGCTAAAAAGAAATAAGCTATCAAGCCATGAAAAGACACGAGGGGTCGGCAGTAGAGGGAAAATGTTAAAATCCATATTACTCGCTGAAAAAAAGCTGATTTGAAAAAGCTACATACTGTGTAATTCCAACTATAGGATATTCTGGAAAAAGTAATACTACAGAGGCAGTAAAAAGATCAGTGGTTCCTAGTGGTTGAGTGGAGAAGGGATGAACAGGCAGAGAATTCCCATCACAAAGGATTTTTAGGGCAATGAAAATATTCTATCATACCATAAGCATGAATAATGTCACACATTTGTCCAAATGCACAGAATGTACAACCCCAAGAATAAAGCATACTGTAAGCTATGGAATTTGAGCTATTATGATGAATCAACATAGGTTTGTCAATTTTAACAAATTTACCACTCTGGTGGGCAATGTTGATAATGGGATGGGCTGTGTATGTGTGGGGGTCAGGGGTATATAAGAACTCTTTATACTTTCTGCTCAATTTTGCTGTGAGCTTAAAACTGCTCTTAAAAATATTAAGTCAAAAAAAAAAGTCCACAATATGAACGTCAATGGTCAGTTTAGCAGATAAAAACACAGAATCCAACAATTGAACCTCAAAGTTTCCTTTGTCATTCATGGCTATCAAGTTTATCCACCAACTTTAGTAAGGAAATATAGTGATCATATCATAGTAAAAGCTGCATTTCACATATAATTTGTTAGACACATGATAAAGTGAGCTGCTCAGTAAACCTGCTTTTAGCTTCACTATAACACTGGTTTGATTCTTCTCAGGTATTTCGTTTTCAAATTCTCAAGTCATAACCAAAGAAGACCTAAACCAGGCTCTATGCTATGTGCAAATAGGATTATCCTTGGTTCTGTCTGTTGGAAACCAGTTAAATTACTAAGATACAATGATTACTAATGGAACTTAAACTGTATCTTCCTGTTTGAATCTTACCAAACAGGCAAGTTCTATACATATACCCCAGAGTCAGATAATCAAGTACAATTTACCTTTTTAACATATCTTTTGAAAGGTCTCTATGGCATACACTTAAGGAACTATGTAAATGAGCAATCATGCCCTTTAATTGAATTTTGTATTTTCCCCAATCCCTACAAAAAATAACGACCCAAAGGCAAATTGGCAAGTAATTACATTTTATATCTCTGCCTTCAAGAAAACTCTAAGTCATTCCCCCCACCAAATGAATACCTAAGATTTTTTTTCTCTAAAATTAAATATTTCTTTCTCTACATAAAATTGACTCAACAACTGAGTTTAGAAGGCTAAAAACTCTGAAGATACACCAAGAAAAGAAGTTAAAAAATCTCATTTCTAAGAATCTTACAATTGAAAAGCTTAGAAAAAAATTAGTACTCTTAGCACACCATCATAAGCACACAAACTGCCTTGCCATGTTCATAGATGATAAAATATAACAATAACAGTTTAATCTGATACATTCCAATTCACCCATTTTTATCAATAGCCCCATTTTGTCAATACCTCCTTTTCCCCTTATACTCAGTTCATCCCCAAGTCATAGTTGATTCTATCATTTATGTATTTCTTAAAATCCATTCACTTGTAACTGTATGGCCACTAACCTCATCTGGTCTAGTCTCTAGACTACCTCATTTCTAGACTGAATTACTCCCATAGCCTCCTAACTCAGCTACTCATATCCATTCCTTGTCTCCTCCTTAAATGGTTCATAAACCTTCCCAACACAGAGCTTCTGCAGGTGCTATTCCCTCCATCTGAACTACTCTTACCTACTCTGGACTGAATAATGCCTCCTCATCTATCAGATCGTGATGTAAATACCATTTTGTCAAAAAGGTCTTCACCAATACCACAAATTAAGTTATACTTCCCCAATTATCCTCTCACGTCATTTGCTTACTATTCATAGCAATAATCACAATTTATTATGTCGTCATTTGTTTACCTCATATACCACTGAACTCCAGATTCTTTAAGGA
The DNA here is from genome assembly GCF_016509475.1 of Prionailurus bengalensis. NCBI lineage: Eukaryota > Metazoa > Chordata > Mammalia > Carnivora > Felidae > Prionailurus > Prionailurus bengalensis. The sequence continues at coordinate 121,280,298 of NC_057358.1, read as the reverse complement.
CAAAGATTATACCATATTTATTCATTATTGTATGCCCAATATTTAGCAGTTTTCCTGGCATACAGTAGATGTTCAGTAAATACTTTAAACAACAAAAAAAATTTTTATGTCGCGTAGTAAGTGCTATCAAAGTTACGTATTTTAAATGCTTTGGGAAGATAATTAAAGAACGCTGAATTAAACACATTTTAAAAATTAACTTCTCTTCTAAATCTTACCAAACTTTCCTCTTAACATTCAAGGATCCTATCTGCCAATCTGCAAAATAGGTTTCTATACACAAATTGCATTAATAGTTAATTGGTCTTGCTTATTTATTGTAATATCCAAATATGCCAAATTTTTCAAATGTTTACAGTTTTATGGTTGTAAATACTCAATCTTGTCCTCAAAACACTCTTCTGTTGGTTGGGAAAAATATGCATTCAAATTTGCAACACACACATATTTATATGATGTTATCTGCTAAAAAAAAGTCTTATTAACAATAATGCCTAAAATAGGCTTTATTTTAAAATTAGTAAATCTAAATTTTAGTCTAGGATAAAAGGTGAATTACCATTTATATTCATTTCATTTCCACTTTCAAGGTATATGAAAACAGGCTTATAAAAATTTGTAACAAATTTAATGCAAATAAGTAAATGGCAGGACAGTAAGTGAAATACTAAAAATATAGCTAAATAGTGAGTTATAGGCTGAATGCTCAAATTATCTATTAATGACTATTTCAGATCTCTAGCTAAATCGTGGACATTATTTATATAGAATATTTATATTTGTCTTTCACCAACCAATGTCACATATCAAAAACTTCAGTATTTGAAATCCAAGTTTCAGGATTATAAGTCAATGATTATATTATTACAACAAATTTTGGTGATAACTCCTGAAAGCTTGAAGTAACTTGCTGAGGATCATGGAGAGACTTAAATCCAGGCTTCTCAGATTCCAGAGTTCTATACAATGGCCATACTGCAAATGGGTCACTTGCTGGATGATCTGTCTACATTCCTATGTTTTCAAGAATATTTAGGGAACCAATAATCATTCATATGCACATTTTCTCTCTCTCTCTCTCTCTCTCTCTCTCTCTCACACACACACACACACACACACACACACACACATTCAGCCTCTCAGGCAGTCCTCCTGAATGCACTCCCTTTTTAAAATAATCCCAGACCATCTACTTGATTCATAAAAAAATTCTCACAATCCTGCCCCACCAATTTACAGTCCTGTCCATGCAGTCCCTTCTCCCCCTCCGTTCTCATGGGAACTCTACTCACAGCCTTTCACATTTTCAGGTTTGGGATGTAGAGGAGATTCCAGAACCTCATGCCCCCCAAATTCCAGCCACTGGATACATATCAAGCTCAATTAGGGTTGCCCTCACTTAGTTTGGAGTAAGGATGAGCACACTCTTTCTACCCTCACATGCTCAATGGGACCCAACTTCAATCTCATGCCACACAGTAACAGAACGATAACTAATTCTTGCACAATGCTTAGCATCTTCTGAATGGGTAACTGATATGGGCAAACCTATCATACTAGTCTTGGCCTTTGGGATCTCTGGCAAAAGTGAGATAGACAGAGCCCGCCTTAATATCTTGTTGCATTTACAGCAGTAAAAATATATGAAGAACAGGGAAAAACATTGTGGTTTTTATTTTTTAATGTTTATTTTGAGAGACAGAGACAGAGCATGAGCAGGGGAGGGGCAGAGAGAGAGGGAGACACAGAATCTGAAGCATGGTCCAGGCTCTGAGCTGTCAGCACAGAGCCCAATGTGGGGCTTGAACCTATGCACCATGAGATCACGACCTGAGCCGAAGTTGGACGCTTAACCGACTGAGCAACCTAGACACTCCAACATGTTTTTTTTTTTTAAATAAAAATAAGAGATGCTATCATTCATGCTTTGATAAATGATGAAATTCTGGTCCCGCACTTCTTGCTTTCTTCCATCCTTAGCTTACTGTTCCTGAGGATGTTGTCATATGAACTTGCAGTCTCTTAAAAATTAGAAGAAGAAAAAAAACCCATAGGATTAATGTAAATGGATGTGATGAATCTTCTTGGGAGTGATGAAAATATTCTTTTTTTTTTTAATTTAAAAAAAATTTTTTTTAACGTTTATTTATTTTTGAGACAGAGAGAGACAGAGCATGAACGGGGGAGGGTCAGAGAGAGAGGAAGACACAGAATCTGAAACAGGCTCCAGGCTCTGAGCTGTCAGCACAGAGCCCGATGCGGGGCTTGAACTCACGAACCGTGAGATCATGACCTGAGCCGAAGCCGGATGCTTAACCGACTGAGCCACCCAGGCGCGCCAAGGTGATGAAAATATTCTAAACCTGGCTTGTGGTGATGATTTCAAAACTTAAAAGTTCACTAAAAATTATATTGAATTCTATATAGTTGACCCTTAAATAGCACAGGTTTGGACTGTGTCGTTCCACTTATATACAGAATTTTTTTCAATAAATATGTTAGAAAATTTAGATTTGTGGGGCGCCTGGGTGGCTCAGTCGGTTAAGCGGCCGACTTCGGCTCAGGTCATGATCTCGCGGTCCGTGAATTCGAGCCCCACATCGGGCTCTGTGCTGACAACTCAGAGCCTGGAGCCTGTTTCAGATTCTGTGTCTCCCTCTCTCTGACCCTCCCCCATTCATGCTCTGTCTCTCTCTGTCTCAAAAATAAATAAACATTAAAAAAAATTTTTTTTAAAAAGAAAATTTAGATTTGTGATGATTTGAAAAACTCGTAGATGAACTGCTAGCCTACAAACACACACAAAAAAGAAAAAATATTTTAATAATATAGTATATAATACATATAACATACAAAATATGTGTTCATCAACTATGTTATAGGTAAGGTTTCCAATCAACATTAAGCTACTAGTAGTTGCAGTTCTTAGAAGCCAAAGCTATACCCAGATTTCTGACTGTGGAGAGGATCAGTACCCCTAATCCCTACATTGGTCAAGGGTCAATTATCCTTGAAATGGATGAATTATAGCTATGTACAATATATCTCAATAAAGTTAATTTTTTAAGTGTGTCTTTCTATATTACATAAGCCACCTCTCAAAAAATCCTGGGAAATGTTATACAGTTTTCTAGAACTAAAGATATTTCTATTTGTAGAAGAACTGGGATAGACACAATCTAATCTGTTAGAATTTATATTCAAGTATATAATTCATTCAGGTGCCGATAGGAACAAAAAGGAAAATTATAGGTAGAGGCTGACCTGACATTCTATATTGGTACAAAAACTAAAGAACTGACCTAGAGCAAGGATTTGATGACCCCGGGGCAAGGAGCTAATGCTGAAAAGGAGGATGTTCCCTTCTGCTGTCAGAAGGACAGGATGAAGTGGAGTCACAAAGGATCAGAAAGGAAAACCAATGGATTGATAAATGGATTAAGAGTTACAAGACACAGGTCTTTGTCCTGATTCTGTTTGGGATTTACTGACCTGAGTCATTCATTTTATCTGAGTCTTCGTTTTTGTTATCTATAAAATGAACCCTCAAATGACATATAAACATAATAACAATCCTTGCCTAACTCCCATGGCTATTGTAAGGAGATAATGGAAAAGAGTATGTGAAGTATGCTGAAAAATGCACTGTAGAATCAAGATGCCAATGCTGCTAATAGGCTTAATAGGAAAACAAAAGATTTGCCTTTGCCTTGAAGGATGTGGGATGCTCTCCCTCTCTATGTAGGGCAGGTATTGCCAGAATTTAGAGAGAAACCTAAATCTCACCATATTTCTTCCTTTTCCTTCTCAGCCTTAGTTCACTACTCTGGAAGAACTTATGCTAACATTGCTTTTCCTTTTGAAAGGGTGCTACAAACATCTCCTGGTTCTTGAACCTAGCTGAGCATGAGCAAGGTCATATTCCCAAGGTAAATAGGTGGGGGAGACTTGGAGAAACAAAGTCAACACCGAAGTATCCCTGAGCAATATCTCCTCTTCTGGCATTGCAGTCATCGAGAAAGCCCAGCTGAGTATGGTTATGTTCACCTCAATGCATTCTAAAATGGGTTTGACAGTTTAAGAAATGCAGGCATTCAACCAAGATTTCAAAATAAACATTTTTAGGTTAAAAATTCAAACAAGACAAACACATAAAAAAATAAAATTTAACTTAAACAAAATCAATATCAGGGACAAGGGAAAACTAGGGTAAAGAAAAAATTTAGTAAAACAGTAAATACTTGTGTCTTTTCAAGATTCTTTACTCTTTTTTGTACTACTTGTTATTTGTTAAAATGTAGATAAAACACTGAACTTGATTTATGAACACAAAATGTAGGACTACTCATTGGATAAATACATACTGTGTGCCTACTCTGTACTTTTCCAGGCACTGGGGAATACCAGTGAACAAGACACACAAAATCCTTGCTTTCTGGTCAATGTGATAATATCATGGCAAGTGAGTAAATTCTACAGTATGTTAGAAGATGGGAAGTACTATGAAGAAAATGAAGCTGCAAAGGAGACAAAATATGAAGTGGTTGGGGGTGCAGTCATAAATAGGGTGGTTAAGCAAGACTTCACTGAGAATTGCCCAGACTTGGGGGTAGGGATTGGCTAAGAAGACAAGCAGAGAAGAGTATTCTCAGGCACAGGAAGTAACAGTGCAAAGATCGGAGATTGTGAAGGGCATGGTGACATACTGCAGGACAAGCAAGGAGGCCACTGAGGCTGGAGGACCGTGATCTAGCTGAGTGTAGGGGAAAACAGGATAAGATGGGGTGAGTAAATCATCTAGGTCCAGGGGAAGTCAAAATAGGATTTTGAGCAGAAGACAGACATGACGGGACTTCTGTTTTAACCAGATAACTCTGGACATTCGTGCTGTGAACGCAGTGTAGCAGTCAAGGTCAAAGCAAGAAGGCTGCTGTGATGATCCAGTCATAAGAGGGCTGTGGAGGTCGTGGAAGTAGTGAAAACTGCTGAAATGACCTATTCTGAACCTATGCCCTTTTCGTAAAGAAGGGACTAACCTTCTAACTACCTTTCAGATTTTGTTTTGGGTAAAGCATGCATCAAGCTAACAGTTATTTTGGTAATACTATAGGGAGTAATTTATGGTCTTCAAACACTTTTGCTAAAAAAGTAAAAACAAAAGACAAAACAAAAACCTATGTATCCCCTCACAAAGTTTTGACTTGGACTCCCCAGTGAAATTTTAAGCTGACATCATCATAAAATTATATAGAATACAAAGAATATAATTTCTGGAATATGTAAGTAGTATAATTTTGAGACATAATTTCTATTTCCCACCATGATTGTTAATTTTATGTTTCAACATTACTAGGCCACAGGCTACCCAGACTTTCGGTCCAACATTAGTCTGAATCAGGTGTTTCTGGATGAAATTAATATTTGAATGAATAAAGCAGTCTGTCCTCCCTAAAGTAGATGGGACTTAATCCAGTCAACTAAAGACCTGAATAGAACAAAAAAGCTAAGAGGGAATTCCCCCTTCTTGACTGCCTTGAGTTGGGACTTTGGTATCTTCCTGCCATTGAACTTGAACAATGGCTCTTCTTGGGTGTCAAGCCTGCTGGCTGTTGGACTGAAGTTTGCACCATTGTCTGTAGCTTGCCAACTGCAGAACTTGGGACTTCGCAACCTCCATAATCACATGAGCCAATTCCTCATGATCTCTTAATCTCTTTCCCTCATCTTCTTTCTCTTTCTGTCTGCCCCTCCACAACCAGGTGTGTGTTTGTGTGTGTGTGTGTGTGTGTGTGTGTGTATTTATGCATGTTATTGGGTTCTGTTTCTCTAGAGAATCGTAATATAAGCATCATCATCCATTTTAAAAATAACTAAATTCAAGCTCCTCCTCACCAGTTGGAAAATTTATACTGTTTTTCTTCTTTAACTCTTATATTCAGTCTGCCTCCCCACAGAAGTTTATCCCAAGATAGCATATGTTTATGTTAGGAAGTCTTTTATTGCTCACATCGCCATACTACTTTGTAAGAAAATATTTCAAATTGCTGCTCTGTTCAGTGCCCAGGTGGATTCTAAATCCATGCACAATACATTACAGCAGCAAGATTTAGGACAGATAAGAGAGATGCCTTTCTTCACTAAAGTGGGGAAAGAGTAACTGTGAAAGGGTGGAGAGAAATAAGACTGAGCACAGTCCAGATTTTGGAAACTGATGCCCTTAGAACCTTCCATAATTTGCTGTGTGTTCAGGTACACCCCAGGAATACCTGTTAAAAGTCCCTGGAGTAGACCACCCATTTGAGTACTAAAGAACTTTCTACGTATAATCATGGCCTAGCTCTTTGGTTCCCCCTGTGCTGCCCTTGGAAATAAGGAGGGCAGCCTGCTATTCAGGCAAACGTCTTTGTTAGCAACTCAGCTCACTCTAAGGGAAGCTAACCCCAGCTTTAATTTGACACTCTGCTAGGGCACTGTGTCTCGCCTTAACTGGCCACACCAAATAGCTGAACTCTAGGTCTATGTAGGGAGGAGTAATGCCACCTTTAAGTTCAATGCCAATGAATAATTCTCAAAACTTCAGCTGTGAAAAACAATACACAGGGAAAACTTATGGACAAGTAGTCCATCTACTCTTCAGATCTCTGGGCCAAACCACATCAGCAGAGAATGGAGTACCTAAACAGAACCCTACTGTTGCTTTTACAAAAATTTGCTTTGAAGCAATGCTATTAAAATAAAAGTGTTTTAGGAGAATCAGCCTTACAAGACTTGATGATTTTCAAAACAAAACACAGTGTACTCTTTACGGGGACTCCTGGGAGAAATTCTTGTCTGATGTTGGTGCCAAGAATAGTTATAATCATCCTGAGCAACTGGCTTCTCTTTACTCCTACAAGAGCTTCCTCTTCCTGCTGGCTGACAGAAAGCTTAGAGCCAAAGTTGTGGCCTCTGTGTCTTAAGCTTAGGTCATTCTGACACGCAATTTAATTGTATACCTAGTTCCGTTTTGTTCCCCACATTTCTTCCTTGCTTTTGAACTTTCACTGTGTCAAATATCATCTATTCCTATCAGCAGCCTAAATTCCTTCTAGTAGGAGATAATAGACCTATAAATACTTACATATATATATACATACACACACACATACACATATGTATATATGTGTGTGTATATATATACATGTATATATATGTATATGTATATACACACCCACCCACACACACACACACACACACACACACACACATACATACTGGGGTTTTGTCCTATAATCTCATGATCCTTCCATATCCTTCTAAATTCATGTACAAAGCCACTTTCTGTTGCCTATTTGGGGGCTCCTGGGTGGTCCCAGTCAGTGAAGCATCCAACTCTTGAGTTTGGTCATGGGATTGAGCCCCACGTTGGGCTGTGCACTAAGTGTGCAGCCTGCTTAGGATATTCTCTCTCTCCCTCTCCCTGCCTCTTCCCCACCCCCAGCACTTGTACACTCTCTAAAAGTAAAATATTAAAAATAATTTAATTAAATGTTGCCTATTTTTTAAAAATATTTAGAGTCATGAATATGCCATAGACTGTCAAATAAAACCAAGTTACCAGGTACAATCATTAAGGTTTCTAAAATTAATTCAAAACTAAACAGGGTACAATAGTATTTAATCAACAGAACAATAAAAAAATGTTTCTAGATTTGATCACTGATCATTTTTTGAGCTTCTACCTTGTGCTAGACACTAAGCTAGATGTAAAGAATTAATGTTTTATTTATTTTTGAGACAGAGACAGAGCATGAGCAGGGGACGGGCAGAGAGAGAGCGAGATACAGAATCCAAAGCAGGCTCCAGGCTCTGAGCTGTCAGCACAGAGCCCGACGCGGGACTCGAACTCATGAACCGTGAGATCATGACCTAGGCTGAAGTCGGACACTCAACCGACTGAGCCACCAGGCACCCCTATATGTAAAGAATTAGGAGAAAAATAATATGGCTCATGTTTCAAGAAGACTACTATAGTATAGAGAGGAAAAGAGGAATGATGTATGTATATATGTCTACATATATGTATATATGCACACACATATACTATATCCTTAACACAATGACATAAGTCTATATAAGCCTATATGAAGTTATGAAAAACAGTGACCAATTAACAGAAGAAAGATTTCATATTCACTGCCATGGTTTAAGGGATTCTTTCTTACCCATCACTCTGGCTATAACTGAAGAGTTCTTTAATTTGTGACTTATGATGGACAACACCGGTGAACTCAAGAAAGAATGAAACACGCCTCCTCCCGCAATTCAGTGAGGACTGTGCATAGTTTACTATACAATTAACTGGAAAAGATGTGTCAAACTACATGCCTTGATCAGTACAGCCATGAGAACAGTCTCCATTCCTGTCCAGTTTTTCTCTCTAACTTGCCTTATACCGTGGGAATTTACCCAGTCCAAGGTGACTGGAACAGCTTTGAGCATGGTTTTCATCCTCAATTTTGCAAGGGAAATCTGAATTCTTATGATCAGCCTAAAATCCTTCAAAAGGCAAGGTCTGACAAAAGGGGTACCTGGCTTGGATCCATAAAAAACCTTCAGGAGTGTATTTTCAGTTTCATAATAGAACACGCCACATGATTTACAGAAATATACTTACTTTTTGGAACAGATAGCACTGCATCACTCAAAGGTAACTTCCAAAGATAAGGGAACTAGCCTTGACTCAACTCCCTGGAACATTTTATAACCTTTTGCTAATAAAAAGTAGCTAGGCTTTAGAGAAAACTCTTAGCTAAAAGCACTTGGATAAAATGTTAGGCAATTTATAATTTTCAGCCACACTTAATTCATTTTCCCCACATTCCTAAGATCCATAATATGTGGCTCCTTTTCTGTGCCCCTCACATTGTTCCTCTGACCCATGTCAATGCAAATGGCTGCCAATTTCTTATATTATGAGAGCCCTGATTACTGTTTGCTGAAAATTCTCAGGCTGTGAAATTGCTTAAAGTTCAATTTAAGTGTAGTCTTTTTATCAATTTTATTGCCCAGGAAAGTAGACACCATTCATATACTTCCAATTAACCCTATTTAACACCACCTCTTAGAGTAAGGCAATTCTGGGAATTCTCTATTGAATCATCTCACACATTCCAGTGTGGCTTACAAGTATACAGAGGCATGAAAGGACCCTGCAAGAGCTCATGATGGCCCACTCACCATACCAGCTGCGTTGAGTGCTCTTGCTACAGTGGCCCTCCCCGCTATTCTATCCTTGCCTTCCTTTAAAATACTGTTTTTCACATGAAAAGATGCTCAGCGTCACTCCTCATCAGGGAAATACAAATCAAAACCACACTGAGGGGCGCCTGGGTGGCGCAGTCGGTTAAGCGTCCGACTTCAGCCAGGTCACGATCTCGCGGTCCGTGGGTTCGAGCCCCGCGTCAGGCTCTGGGCTGATGGCTCAGAGCCTGGAGCCTGTTTCCGATTCTGTGTCTCCCTCTCTCTCTGCCCCTCCCCCATTCATGCTCTGTCTCTCTCTGTCCCAAAAAATAAATAAACGTTGAAAAAAAAATTAAACAACACACTGAGATATCACCTCACGCCAGTCAGAGTGGCTAAAATGAACAAATCAGTAGACTATAGATGCTGTAGAGGATGTGGAGAAACCCTCTTGTACTGTTGGTGGGAATGCAAACTGGTACAGCCACTCTGGAAAACAGTATGGAGGTTCCTCAAAAAATTAAAAATAGACCTACCCTATGACCCAGCAGTAGCAATGCTAGGAATTTACCCAAGGGATACAGGAGTGCTGATGCATAGGGGCACTTGTACCCCAATGTTTATAGCAGCACTTTCAACTATAGCCAAATTATGGAAGGAGCCTAAATGTCCATCAACTGATGAATGGATAAAGAAATTGTGGTTTATACACACAATGGAATACTACTTGGCAGTGAGAAAGAATGATATCTGGCCTTGTGTAGCAACATGAATGGAACTGGAGAGTGTTATGCTAAGTGAAATAAGTCATAAAGAGAAAGGCAGATACCGTATGTTTTCACTTTTATGTGGATCCTGAGAAAGTTAACAGAAGACCATGGGGAAAGGGAAGGAAAAAAAAGTTAGAGAGAGAGGGGGCCAAACCATAAGAGACTCCTAAAAACTGAGAATAAACTGAGGGTCGATGGGGGGTGGGAGGGAGGGGAATGTGGATGATGGGCATTGAGGAGGGCACCTGTTGGGATAAGCACTGGGTGTTGTACGGAAACCAACTTGACAATAAATTTCATATTAAAAAATAAAATAAAAATAAAATATTGCCTTCTTCTTTAGCAGCAGTTATCCATACTTGCCCATTTTACTTCCTAGGCATATCTTCCTGCACCCTTTTAGTTTGAATTTGGAAATAGATCCATAATCCTGCCACCCCTCAATCACGTCCAATGCCAACACCCTGCTCCATCATCACCTCTCCTAAATTCCTGGACCAGCCTCCTTAACCAGTCTACTCACACCCTGACTCCCAATGGTCTGTTCTCCATGTAGCAACAAGTGAGATTCTTTCAAGGCTACTAGATCAATCACTACACCCCTGTACTCAAAACACTTTCCTGACTTCCCACCTCACCCTAACATTTAGTTAATACCTACTACGGCCACTGGCTCCCAGCTGTTCTTCTGTCTCTCTGTTCTAGTCCACCTGGCCTCTTTGCTATTTAATCATGGCATGCACAATCTCTTCTCAGGGCCTTTGCACTAGCTGTTCCCTCTTCTTGGACACTCTTTCCCATATATCCTCTGGCTTACACTCTCTCCCCTTCCTCCTCAGGTCTCTATTCAACTATCACCCTGCTGAGAAGACTGCCTGAGGAGCATGCTCCACACCACTCCCCCCCCTGTTCCCTTTAATCCTGCTTCATTTAACTTACCAGCACCTCTCACATCAGCTTATTCATCAGCTTGTCGGTCTCCTCCCACTTGAATGTCACCTCTTTGGAAGCAGACAGCATACCTATCTTATACACTGCTGCATCCTAGAAGCCAAGTACAAAGCCTGACCTATAGGTGAATGTAATGAATGATTGTTGAATGATCTTGCATAGGACCCCTCTCTATCATTCTTAGTGCCAAAGCCCTAGTTTAAGAGAAAATAGCCTCTCGCTGGGCTTAGCGTTGTTACCTCCATACTAGTATTCCTGACTGTTTACCCCTGCCCTTCATTTAACTTCCATATGGCTACCAGACTGAGGTCATCTACAATCTGACCTTGTCTTTTCTGCTCAAAATCTTTTCCAATGCCTATAGAATATAGGAAAACTTCCTCTGTCATACAAGGTCTTTTGAAATGTGGCACATGCCCATTGGCTAAGCATCATCTCCTACCATAGTCTCATAAACTACATTACTTGTAACCCACTCATGTCCCAGTGACTTTGCACTTGCTAGGTCTGGTACAACCTCCTCTGCTTTGCCCTCCTGGTAGCAACTCATTTAAATGGTCCCAGTTCAGATACCATCTCCTCAGGGAAGCCTTCCCTGATTGTCCCAGGATAGCCTTAAGCACTCTTCTCCCGCAGCATTCAGTTCCACCCTTAATATAATTTCAAGAAAGTACATTATTTTATTATGATTTGTTTTCAGGCCAGTCTCCTAATGAACAGCAAACCCCTTGATGAAAGGGACATTTTATTAGCATATTCCTAATGCTTGGTCTATAGTAAGTACTTGTTAAAAGCCTCCTCAGTTAATTTATTAATAGGCAAATAAATTATTCCAAGACAATGTTACAAAACACTGTGCAAAAGGATCTGAGCAACTGGTGCTCTCAATCTGACAGTGAGAAAAACAGGCATTAAAACTAATTAGAGATTTAAAGCAAATATGAATTTATAGTTAGGTCAACAATGCAAAAGATGGGGTTTTAACATAGGGCTAAAAGAAAAATGAGTCAGTCATATCCATCTATGCAAATTTTCACTATTCTTCCCCTAAATTATTCATTCATCCTATGGTGCCTGAAGAACACTCCCATTCCCATCTCATCCCTCAATACCTCTGGAAATATATGAAGGCTAGACAAAAACCTATCATAAAAGGACAAAGTATTGGGGCGCCTGGGTGGCGCAGTCGGTTAAGCGTCCGACTTCAGCCAGGTCACGATCTCGCGGTCCGTGAGTTCGAGCCCCGCGTCAGGCTCTGGGCTGATGGCTCGGAGCCTGGAGCCTGTTTCCGATTCTGTGTCTCCCTCTCTCTCTGCCCCTCCCCCGTTCATGCTCTGTCTCTCTCTGTCCCCCCAAAAATAAATTTAAAAAAACGTTGAAAAAAGGACAAAGTATTTCAACAAAAAACACTATCAAGATATATGAAAAATACTTTAAAAACACTACTTAGATCCATAAAAAGTTTGAGTAAATGGGAACATATACTCTGTTTGGGGAAAGGTTGATTCAATTTCATAAATTCTTAATAAATTATTTTATAAGTTTAACCCTTCCCCAAAAATACTATTTTTTTCAGTACTAGACAATATCTAAAGTTTATACAAGAAAAACAAGGATGTAAGAAGACCCAGGAAAATTCTGGAACAAAGGAAAATAAGAGATGCTAGCCACACCAGATATTAAAACAAACAAAAAAGGCCAGGGGCAGGGGACCTGGATGGCTCAGTCAGTTGAGGATCCAACTCTCAATTTCAGCTCAGGTCAGATCCCAGGGTCATGGGATTGAGCCCAGCGTTGGGCACTGTGCTGAACTTGGAGCCTGCTTAAGATTCTCTCTCTCTTCCTCTCTGTTTGCTCCTCTCCTGTGCTCATGCTCTCTTTCTAAAATAAAAATGTTTTAAATAAACAAAAAGCTAGAGAAATCAGCAGTGTAGGCTAGCCAACAAACTAACAGTTAACAAAACAGAGCAAACTCCCCAAACAGTTCAAACTGTATAAGGGAATTTAATAGATGATGCTACCCTTTCATGCCACCTCCACCCTGGTCTAAGTAAAGATCATCTTTTTCAAAAATCGACATATGACAGGCAAAGAAAAGATACATCATTCAAAAAATATTTGGGAGCAAGTAGGTAGTTATTGGGAAGAAATAAAATTGAATTTCTATTTCATTACTTAAGTGTGAATAAGAATAAAATCATTAAAATACAAAAAACAAATTGTTGAATTAGTTTTATAATCCCTACATGTTTGGCTTTGTTACTATACAAAATCTATACAGAAATAAGAGAAGTAACATGACAATTTCAATTTCATAAAACTTGAGAATTTCTTATCCCCAAAATACCACAAACAATATCAAAAGGCAGATGACAAAATAGGGGCAAATCATAATGGAAATTTTAATTTCTTTAATATATAAAGAGCTCCTAAAAATCAAGAAGACCAAAACTCAAAAGTGTACTCACAAAGAACATTAACAGAATGTTCACACAAGAGGAAAATATAGGTGAGCACACGAAAAGATGCTCAAACTAAACTATGAGATACTACTTTTCACATAGCAGGTTAGCAAAGATCAAAGTGTTTGCTGGTGGGGGCACCTGGGTGGCTCAGTCAGTTAAGCATCCGGCTCTTGATTTTGGCTCAGGTCATGATCTTGGGGTTTATGAGATCAAGGCCCACACTGGGCTCTGCACTGACAATGCAGAGCCTGCTTGAGATTCTCTTTCTTTCCTTCCCAGAACCTCATGCTCTCTCTCAAAATAAATAAACATTAAATAAAATGTTTGTTGTGGGCTTAGGAATAAGAAAACAGGCATTCTCGTTCAGTGCTTGTGGAAGTATAAATTGGCACACTTCTGTCACTAGGAATTAGGTAGAATTATCAAAATTTTAAACTCACATGTCCTGTGACCCAGCCATTCTGCTTTTAGAAATCTTTCCTACAAACTGCCAGGTAGCAACTCCTCTCTAACCACCCTGCCCTTGTCTACAGCAATCCCATCTCCTTGGTTATTCCCCCTGGGAAACTGCTAATGACATTATGGCAACAGCTTGCTTAGACCACACACCATCTAAGGAGCAACCATCCCTAAGCCCTCTGTCAGAATCAAAGGAATTTCATTTTAACCACTGCCACCTTGCTCCTTGTTCTCTTCCATCTCAATTTCTCTTTTCCTGCCAGAAAGTCACTTAACGTGTCTAGTAGGTCCTCCTCCATAGTCCCCTGTGGTCATTCACGTCTCCAATTCCCCTGTTTATATGTCACTGTGATACAGACTTGTAATTCAAGTGAACTGAATAAGCATTTAAGAGTCTGATAGCAAAAACTGAGATCCTTCCAAAAAGCTTCATCATAAAATCATTCATCCAAGAAAGCATGACCATGAGCATTAGAAGAAAGTCTGCCACGGAGGTAAATATGTCCACACAAACATACATATACATAGGAAAATTCCTCCAAATTCCTAACACTAGAGACAAATAATGGTAACATTAACAACTGTTGGTCAACGTAACCATCTTGCAGGCACTGTGATGAGTGCTTTCCATGTACTATCTCATTTAACACTCAACAGCTCTAACCATGAGGCAGGGGTTGTTAGTTACTCTCATTTTTATAATTGAGGACAATGGTATACAAAAAGACTATGCAACTCATCCAAGGCCCAAAGGTGAATAAGTGGCAGAGTCAGGATGGGAACCGAACTGCTTATCCCAGAGCCCAAGCTCTCCACCACCAGGAGAGATTTTTCTTTAAATCCAAATTCTTTTAGAAGAAAGGTAGAAAGTATTGACCAAAAGTATGCTTGGAATAAAATAGAACATGGATACTGAATTAAAGATCACAAATAGGGTAGGAATTTTTAAAAATTCATAAACATTTCTTTTTGTTTCAGGACACCACTTCTATTAATGGACTCATCCAGATGTTCTACATCAGGCAGAACCTTTTTTTATAACTGTTGCTCATTGATACATATGTGTCTCACTGGCTTTATGCTTCTTCCCTCCCAAAATGAAATAACTTGCTAAATTTCTTGTATGTTTACTTTCTATATCATCTCATCTCTTCCTAATGAGCTGTGCTCACTGGTGATGTCCATAATTTCCCTGCCCCCCTCCCAGGGCCAGAGCTCCTGAAGCTCAAGCTCTCAGTCTCCCAGAAGAACACTCCAATCCGCTCCCCTCAGACTCAACTGAGAGACTGGTCTATTTCTTTCCTATATTCTTCATCTAAATTCTGACAACTTTACCCTGGAGAAAAATACTCATGAGCTCTGGTGTCCATCTTACTTCTCCTTTAAGTCAATTCAAGAGCTAAATGCCTGATTATAACTTTTGTTCCCAGTACCAATTGTTTCAATAGCTGCACTTACCTAGGGGAAAAATCTGTCAAGATTGTGGCTTATGGAGACTAATTAGAAAGTAAAATATCATAACAGCAAGCTATAAAAACAATGCATGGAACAAAATAGTTTAAACACAACGAGTAAGTTCAATAAATGGAGAACCTAAATATGAAGATAACAGTAGCATCAACAGTCTTCACTTTCACCATTGTGCATATCACCATCTGACATGCTTTGTGTCTGCTAATGGTGTCTGTTTGTTTGCTCCTCCCGTTTCTACCCAAATGTTGGCTCTGTGAAAGCAAGATATAGATGGTTTTGTTCACTGTTGTTTGTCTAGTGCCCAGAACTATGCCTGAAGCATAGTAAGTGCATAATAAGCACTTGTTTAGTGAGTGAGCAAATGACGTGAGCTTCTTTTCTACCTCTAATCTCTCACTGAAAATCTATTTGCTTTCATGCTCTGGCCAAGGTATCTAGAGACTGTCCAACTCCATCTTCTTAGGTTACAATCAAGGTGGAGAGACATCTGACCAGGTCCAATTCTCAGATGCGCAAAACTTAACTTACCAGTCCCTAAACCTATGTTCCCCAATTCTTTTAGAGAAAAGAAAAGTAGGAAAAGGCACAACAGAAATCATATCTTGGGGATGAATGGAATCGATTACAGATAGAAGTTTCTAATAAGCTACTTTTTCACATATATGAACATAGCTTATCCATGCATATATACACTGATTTATAAAATGATTATATTCTTTGTAAATAGCACTAAGCTAACTGCCAAAGAAAAAGAAACAGAAGTTATGGGCAATAAAGCACCAAAGGACCATGGGATTATTTACACTCTGGACAGTATTTTCACAGGAACTTCAGTGACCTCCATCCTAAATTCTCTCTAGGTCTAAACTGATTGATTTAGATTAGATTTCCTGGCTTCATTTCCTTGTGAGGACTCTGAATGTCAAAGTGTACCCTCAAGGGTAAACGGGCTGGGTGAGAAGCAAACGTCTTATGTGCTTATGTACTGAGCAACTGCTCTCCTTCCCTGGACATAGACTTCTGATTAATTAAACCTGAGGAGAGATTCCTTTTTGGCTTTATCCAGATCCTATTAATTATCTCCCATCTTTCAGAAATAATAAACTGCCCTTACTTCTTCTGAATACTGTCCCCATCTTCACCCAAAGGTCCCTGGACTTTCTCTGCCTTTTCCATTTCCCTCCCACCACCACTCCCCAAGCCATCTTCTTGTTGACCACACCATCAATCTCTAAGTCCTTTTTTGTTTTTACATGTTCACTTATTGAGAGAGAGGCAGAGAGACAGAGAGACAGAGAGACAGAGAATGTGAGCAGGGGAGGAGCAGAGAGAAGGAGAGAAAGAATCCCAAGCAGGCTCCACACTGTCAGCACAGAGCCCAAGTGGGGCCAGAACTCACAAAACATGAGATCATGACCTGAGCCAAAACCAAGAGTCAGATACTTAACCAAATGAGCTACTCAGGCACCCCAGATCTCTAAGTTCTTGCTCAAGCCAGTTACTCTGTCCCTCTCTAAACCCAGCTCCCTTACCTTACCTGCACATCTACAGCCTATTAGAATCTCTGTAATCATCTGCCTTGTAACCAGATCGTTTACACACGACACAAATCCTTACTAGTTTCTGGCTTTTTAAAAAATCTTGCATTCCTGGAGACCTAACACAATGCTTTGCTTATAGAAGGCACTTAATAAATTCTAGTTGTTTACTTTGTTGAAACTCTTTTGGAGACAAACATTTTCTGGGGGTTTTCTAATAGACTCCATCAGGATGACTGCCTATCTCTTTATCCTTCTCAGTATAATTCACAGTCAGATTATTTTGAAAAATTAATTTCTCCACATAGAGCAGTAGCTACCAATACCAGCACCATGGGTTTTACATGGTGATTCCCAGTCTAGCTTGTTCAAGGATTACTGGGTATTTGCTATTGGTATCTGCAGTCACTAAACTATGCCTTGGGATATAGAGATGAAAATATAGTCCTTGTCCTCAAGGAACAAAATGTCTATTTGGGAAAGAGAACCAATAGACAAACAATCACAGTACAGTCTATAAAATCCTATGAGATCTTTGTACTAAGGGATATAAGAGGATAGACATGATCTACCTACCTCAGCTTTGCATGACAGGGGTTAGTAAAGGTGTTAAGTATCACAGAGCTTCCTTAAGAGATGATATCTCAACCTGCCTTGAAAGTTAGTCTGAAGACAGCAGACACATTTCAGAGGAACCAGCATATGCAAAGGCACCGAGGCAAATGAGAGCACTACAAATGGTTTGATACTTCTAAAAAAATTCCATAGGAGCTGCAGAGCAAGAGGCCAAACAAGCAAACAAAGGCTGTATGTAATAATGGGCTTGCCATGCAAGGTCAAGGGATT
Organism: Prionailurus bengalensis; assembly: GCF_016509475.1. Classification (NCBI taxonomy): domain Eukaryota; kingdom Metazoa; phylum Chordata; class Mammalia; order Carnivora; family Felidae; genus Prionailurus; species Prionailurus bengalensis. The sequence continues at coordinate 121,262,574 of NC_057358.1, read as the reverse complement.
TGACTTTAACCGGCAATTAGTTCCACAAACACCTTGCTATCTAGACTACACATTTAGGATTTCCAGGGAATAGCTAATTTTTCCAAAGAAGGAAACAATCATTTTGTGAATCATAATAGTATAAACAAGTTTAGCCAATCAATCTCTTTTGTTCAGTCAGGTAACAGAACAGGAGCTAAGAATATTATTTTGAAAACTGGAAAATACATGTTGCAATGACAGCAAAGGTGCCTTTGTGGGGAAACAACTTGTCAGTGGAATACTCCCAGGCAGAAACTGACCAAGCAAATGGCTTTTCAAATGGATTGAGAAACCATGTGAAACAGTAACATCACTGGCTGAGAATCAAGACAAACTCCATGAAGCATAACTACACTCTGAACACTCTCAGCAATGGTGGCATCCAGCTGTTTCATCACTGGATCCCTACTGCTTGGCATATGGATGGACATAATAGGTGCTCAATATGTATTAGGTGAATGAATGGATGAAAGAATCCATCTATAAATATATCAACCCCTCTACAAAACTGATCATCAGTCAAACAGTTGAAATGCCAGGGGAAAAAATAACTGAGCATAATGTTTGTAAAATTCTTGAAATGTTCATAAGAAAAGCAAAACTTCAATATAAAAAATGCATTTCTACACAAGCATGAACAAATTACCATAAACATTGGCTTGATGTGACTCACTCTGACTGGTACAGCCACGTAATCTGCATGAAATGAACCCAGAAATAATGGACACCAGTGAGTTGGATGCCACAAAGCAGTTTTGTGAGCAATGAATGACACAGTAAGTGTCAGCTGTGTATTGTGGAAAGGGTCCCACACTAGGAATAGAACAAGGGATCTGAGTAAATCCACGCACACTGCACTGAAATGTCCTCCCAGGTGCTAATCAGGTCTCCAACCCTGGGGAGGACATTTAACTTCCCTGAGAGTCAACTTCCTTATATAGGAAATGAGAGGGTTGATAACACATGCCTTAAGGTCCTTTTCTATGGTTAGGAGGAACATTTCAAAATGTCCCAGGGTAATCAGGCAGTAGTCATACACACAGGAGCTCTGTTCATGAAGGCTCACCATTATCACACTTTTCTGAATCTGATGTTCACGTCATGGTTATAGTTTCAGGGAAGGTTATCAAGGGCATGTATAGCCCACCTCCTAAGAATGTCTAATCTGGATCCATTGCCTTAAAAATTACCATCCATCTAGTAAAAAATAGAGGTAAAATAACAGTTCATAATTTTCAATGGCTGGGGGAA